>NC_026008.2:19171906-19455459 GCF_000442705.2 Elaeis guineensis | reverse complement strand
GTGTTGTCTATGGATGAAATTCTCTTAATCGGGAATGGCATTCCAGCATTGCAAAGAATAAAGGTTTGGGTGTCATCTAATTTCTCCATGTTCAAGATCAGCCATGGTATACTCACTAATGGTAGTGAGCAGATACCAGTCTGATCTAAGTAAGAACCACTGGAAGATTGTATAGACAATCCTTAAGTATTTGGAAAATACTAAAGTGCAGTGACTCAAATATGGAAATACTGACTTTAAATATGTGGATGTTTCGATTTCAGTCAGATCAAGATGACAACAAGAAAGTGTCGGATCATACCCTAATTGTAGGAGCAATTTACTGGAAAGATTCCAAGCAGGATACTTTAGTCTACTAAGTTAGTGATGTAGAGTACATCGTAGCATATGATGCTGCTATGTAAGCTGTGTAGTTGCTGAGCTTCATTAGTAGGTTGGGAGTGACACCCTCCACCGATGGCCCAGTCCTATCATAGCACTGGAATCATAAATCTGGCTAAAGAACTGAAGGACTAGCATACTCTGTATTGCTATCACTTTTGATTTTAGATCAGGGTGACATCGATTTTTGAAAGATCGATGAAAAAGGAGAACTTGATTGACCCATTTGCTGAGGCCTCAAAACTAAGAAGTTCTACGAACTCAAGTGGAAGATAGGATATTTGATATCATTCTGATCGACTTTAGTACAAATGAGAGTTGTTGGAAAATATGTCATAGAGCCAATCATCTAAGTGGTAGATGATTGGAATTAGTATATGAATTATCTAATAATAATAGTTATTTGGCAGGTTCATCATAAAAGTTCTATCTTCCTTAAATGAACTCTTAAATTATGATGAAGTCCTTAGAACCACAATCAATCGATAAAGGAGGATTTATCGGATAGTTCTTAAATTATTCACGACCAAATGATAAATTATTAACAAGGACGCTAACTTATCAAGTGTAGGTCACTGTATGCCATATACATTAGTTGTCCTCATAACCAAGTGGTGTGGAGACACTGGTATGGCATTCAGGTGAGATGTAGGAGTACATTTGCATTGAACATGACCAATGTAACACTCTACTGTCAAGAGTAGTTAGCTAAGGCCAATGGGTATAAGTATCTCTTCGACCTGAGATCACTACGGTGACTTGCAAGCAACTCACTGTGCTTTGGTACCGGACTACCTGTATTTTTAATATAGGTTCGAAAGATTTTTGGATATAGTCAAGTACTTGTGAAGTTGGTGTATGAGTCAAGATGGGATTAACCACTCTTGATTAACTTCAGGAAGAGAATATCTCGCTGTGTTTTAATTTAGCAAAACCTAGGCCTGGGTAATCCTCGTGAGGAGTCACGGGATTTGTAAAATTTTGAGATACAATAGAAATAACTTGTACGAGTGTTGACAGCATACTCGAAGTCATCTTGAGCATTATTGGTCAAAAAGATGAATTATACGATAATCATGGGTCAGGATTCTTAGAATGTTGCTTTGCATACATTCGACCTATCTGGACGTCGGGAACCATTGCTAGATGGTTACTTCGACTGGTACAGAAATTAGTTTCTGGGCTACTGACTTAGGTTCAAACCTATAGGGTCACACACATAAGAGGATGCAACCTAATCAGATGGTTAATCGACGATTGAGAATCATTCTTAGGTTAAATGATCCATGTGATTGATGTTTGACCTAATGCAAGTGTTGCAGGAGGATCGATTAGCAATTGGATTGCTAATTGGCTCAATCTGATTGAGCAATTGGGCTGAGATCAAGTCTAATTGAATTTGATTCAATTAGAATTAGTTTGGATTTAATTAGATTAAGTCTAATTAATTTATTGGATAAGCCAATTGCAAGGGAGAACAAGTCCCTGTTCGACTAGGACTTGTATGCACCTAATTCCTAATTAAGTTAGGATTTAAATCAGAATTAAATATAGTTTAATCTGATTTAATTGGACTCCTAGTTAGACTAGGATCACCATTAATTAGGTTGTAATTAATTTGGATTGGGTTCAAAGTGTTTGACCTAAACTACATAAGAATCCTAGTTAGACTAGGATTCCAAATCCTCCCTTGCGATACCTAAGAAACTTCAAGCCCACGCCACTAATTTAATTATAGATAATTTTTATGAGATATCCACATCTAAGGCAAGTAATCATACACCACTTATTTGAGAGATTTGAATCAGATTTGATTTGGTTCAATGTGGAAAGTGATTTGGTTAATTATAGAAAGTGGTTTAGGCTTATTCTTTTATTTTTAAAGAGTCCCTCTTCACAAAGACTCTTCCCTACTCTCATGCGCCAACTTCCTTTATCCTTATCCCTTCTTTTTGTTACCCCTTTTGAGGTTATTTTTATGCTCTTTACAAAATTTATGAGGGAGGGGGCATCCAAGAGTTGGACGCCCCATGGACTCCTTGTTAGACTAGGTTTTATGACCTAGTCTACCATATAAAGTTGCTGCCCCATATGAGATGAAATAGGCAGTCAAAAATTGGTGAAAAATAGATAAAAAAACCATAGGAGAAAAAGAATGGCATGGGTGGTTTGAGGTGCCAATATCCATGGAGGAGAGTCCTCTATCAAGACATCAAAAGTTTATGTCTTGTAGAGAAAAAAAGGTAAGAGAAAAGATTATCTTCTCTCATTATTTTTCTTTCATATTATTCTCTCTTTATTTTTTTATGTTTTTTATGTGATAAAATCTGAGAGGGAAAGAGGATGGAATGCATGGTTTGAGGCATCAAATTCCTTAGAGAAGAGTCTTCTATCAAGAGATCAAAAGTTGATGTCTTGTAGAAACAAAAGGTAAGAGAGAAGATGTTTTTCTCTTATTGTTTTTCTTTTCAGTTTATTTTCTCTTTATTTTGTATTTTTATATGATAAAAATATGAGAGAGAAAGAGGGATGGCATGGTGGATCCATGCTCTAATGAGTTGGTGCATGGTGATCTAATTTTGGACATGATCTGATCATGTTCTGATGAGAGAAGAAGAAGAAAAGTAGGTCTTCTCTTAAGGTTTCTTTTAGAACCCTTCTTCTCCATAAATCATGAGACTTTTTTTGAGAAAAATCAGACATCATAAGATCTGAAAGTTAGAGAAATATTTAGAGAAGAAGGTCTTCTCATATCCTAGCATAGAGATGTTCTCAGGACATCAATCGTTGAGTACTGAAAGAGAAGATCTGTCGTCTCTTAGGACCTTTTCTTTTATATTATTATTTCTAATTTTAGGGAGGTCAAAAAGTTTGACTTCTCTCTTATTCCTCCTCATATTTTTCATCTCTTGGAATGTCCAAGAGATTCAAAGAATATTTTTAGATTAACCATCTGGAGGGATCTGCAAGAAGCTAGCACTTCGAGCGGATCTTCGTTCGACGAACCTCCGATTTTGTTGTAGCCTCGTGTGGATCACCTATAGAGGCTGGACGTGTGTGCGGCTCCAAAGACAATAAAAAAAATCAACCATAGAGTTTTTGACCCACATGAAGGTAAGAGATTTGATCTCTTCTCTTATCTAGATGTGACCTAGATTTTAGATCTAAAACTGTTTTAGATCTAAGGTACTGATTTGATCAATACCAAAGCTTTTATTTTTTGATTTATAAATACAATATGACATGTTATAGGTCTTAATTATAGGACTTAGTAATTTAATTATATATATTTATAGATTAAATTATTTAATTTATATGTTTCACTGTGTTATATTTTAAAATTATTTTGAAATTCATACATGAAACTCTGCACCTTTTTCAATAGGAAGATTCGTGAAACACATCATAGACTACACTATATCTAATAAGGTATGATTTCTTCTTTCTATAATTTTATTTAATTATGGAGTATAAGGAGGTGTTCATTGAGAGAGTATTCTATTTTATTTTAAATAATTGAAGAATTCACTAGACTAGTATTTTTCTCCTCGATCAGATCGAAGAGTTTTAATATTTTTACCAGTTTGTTTCTCAACCATTCATTGATACTCTTTAAATTTGTCAAAGGCTTCGAATTTATATTTTATTAAATACACATATCCAAATCTAGACCTATCATTAGTAAACATGATGAACTAAGAGTATCCACTTCTGGCCTGAGTCAATATTGGACCACAAATATCAGTATGTACAAGGTCCAATATGTCACTCGCCCTTTCTCTATGTCCAGAAAATGAAGTCTTGATCATATTTTTTATGAGACAAGATTCATAAATTCTATATGATTCATAATCATAAGGATCAAAGAATTTATCTTTGTATAACTTATTAATTCTTGACTCATTTATATGGCCAAGTCAGCAATGTCAGAGGTTTGTGACATTCATATCCTCTCTCTTTCTTTTCTTCATATTATCAATATGAAGTATATTATCATTAAGTGAAAGAAATAAAAGATCATTATCAACAAAAGCACTCCCATAATATTCAATTAGAAAAATATATAGAATAACCATTATTCTTTGCTTTTATTTCAAAATCTTGTTTCAATAATAATGGTACAAAAATAATATTTCTAATAATATTAGGGATATAATAATAGGTCTTTAGTTTCAAAACTTTACCCAAAGGCAGCTTCAAAATTCTGGTTCCTATGGCTTCAGCCTAAATGGACTCTCCACTAGTGCCGAACAACTCAAGGTCACCTTTATTCAGACTCTTTATTTCCTGTAAATCCTGCAACGATTTGCAAAGGTGTGAACCATAGGCGGTATTTAATATCCAAAAATCCAAAAATAAAGTACTTAATGATAAGTTAGCTTGTATCATATACAAATCTTTGGCAACGTTTGCTGATTTCATGGTTGTAAGGTAATCCTTGCAATTCCTCTTCCAGTGGCCCTCCTTGCCACAGTAATAGCAAGTACCTTTCGTAGAGACCTTCATCTTCTTCTTGGAGATGCCAGCCTTAGGGTTCATCTTTTTCTTAGAACCCTTCTTGCCTTTCTTCTTGTTGATCTTATCGACAAGAAGTACCGAAGTCTTTTCACCCTTAAAATGGCTCTTTGCAATCTTCAGCATGTTTAGCAGCTCAGGCAGGCTGATATTCAGTTTGTTCATACGATAATTTATAACAAACTGAGAAAAAGAGTCAGGGAGAGACTGCAGGATCAAATTCTGGCTCAGTTCACCATCCATGGCAAAGCCCAACTATCCCAAATGAGTAATCAAATCAATCATCTTCAGGACATGCATTTGCACGGAGGTGCTTTCTGTCATGTGGGCATGGAACAACTATTTTGATATCTCATATCGAGCAGTTCGACTTTGTTCTCCATATAACTCCTTAAGATTAAGGAGTTTAGAGGGAACATCCATATCCTCATACTGTCTTTGAAGCTCGTTGCTCATGAAAGCAAGCATGATATATTTGATAGTCACACTATCCTCTTTCCACATCTTGTATGTGGCCCTTTCCTCCTTGGAAGCATCTTCCCCAAATGAATCTGGTGCAGGTGTATCCAAAATGTAGGAGATTTTTTTTTGAGTGAGAATAATTCTCAAGTTCCTTAACCAGTCCATGTAGTTAGGTCCGATCAATTTATTTGCATCTAGTATGCCTCTAAGTGACAGTGAGGATGCCATGTGTGTAGTTAATTTATAATAACAAGAACACAACATACGCGGACAACTCATGATGAAATGCACAACTAGATTAGGACTTTTGTCTAATTGTGTCTCCCACTATTTTATCAAAATTCATAGCCCTCAAGTATGAAAATTGAGAAACATACTAATATTTCTTAGTGGGGTTGAGATCCCTATTCCTCACAAACATCTTGTGGATAGCACAACAAGTATTCATGAGTTCAAGAGTAGATAATTCTTTACTAATTGTACCTCAATAATTCTCAATATTTTTCTCTCTGGCCTCTAGATCATATATAGTCTTGTAGATAGTATAACAAACTATAGTGTTCTAGTTAAGTTGACACTTCAATCCTATATGGGCATACCTAAATAATGCTGCCCTTGTGGATAGCACAATAAAGCAATACTATTCAAAATATGCCATAAGCATCAAAATGCACTTGGTCAACATCATATCAATTTGTATAGTAAGTCTTGTGGATAGCACAATAAGCTCACTAAGATCTTGACATACTCTATCGATCAAGTTTGAAAGAAGGCCCTTGTAATGTCTACATTACTAATCAATCTAAATTTAAAATTCAATAAGATCAAATTGACCAGGTCAGTAAGTGGGAGGCACCCCATAGCTTTTCTTAGACACCAATAAAGTTGACCAGACCAGCATACAAACCTAAATTGAAAACTATCTTTCACATTTTTTTTGACACCAATTGATCTAAAGGATTCAACTTTTAAATTGAAAATGAATCCCGACATTACAATTTAATATAATTTTTAAGAGGATCTTTGAACTGGTCTTAGCACATCCTAACTACGACCACATAAAATATACTTTACATATTATGCAACTCGACATGTAATCATAAATCACAATAGCAATTATATAATCATGCCAAAAATCATATAAGGGTGCAATTGAATTCATAACATATAACAAGCAAAAATGAAATAATGAAGCAACCCTTAATCATATTAGGCATGCATAACACCCTTAACCATACATCGATTTAAGCATCAAGCTACCATGATAATATAAATTTTAAATTATCATAAATTCACAATTCTAATAACTAAAATTAAAAATCATGGTACTAATAGTGAAAAAAAATTTTGATTTTAAAGATCGATGTGAAAAATTAAAGCAACATTCTTGGCAATATATGAATAAGAACAATTCTATGCTACTACTTTGCACTTATTTAATCGAATCAGACAAGGGTGGCTCTAGTACCACTGTTGAATTTTGATCATGTAGTAAAAATTAATTTTTAAAAATTTTAAAACTAAACAAGTTAATAGCTTTAACAATTAAAACTATTGAGCCAAAACTCAAACCCTAGAATCACCTTGACGATATCGATTAAAACAAAATAAGCATGCAAAAGAGATAGAATTTTTTACTTTCACCAGAAAGATAAAGTGGCACATTGGTGATCTCTATGAGACTCTAAAGTAGAAGCCCTCCAATGGTGATCCACATGAAGGTTGGCCAAGGTCCTTCCTAACCGGTTCGCTGCTGCAGCCTTATCTTCTCAAGAACACTGTCGGCTTCCAACTCAAGAAACGATCATGTCAAAGCCCAGTCGCCTCCAAACTTACTACTAAGATTACACCAAGAAGACACTATTCAGATGTCTTACAACCTAGGATTTGATTTTTGGCTCCAACACCTAGAAAAACCAAATCCTAGGGCACACTAGCAACACTTACTAATTTTTCTCACCACCTTTCTTACAAATTTTGCCACTCAATTTTCCCTTGCTTTTTTTTCAGATTTTTTCTAGAATTTTTTTACTAATTCACATGCCTCTTATCTCTAGTTTTCACCTAAAATCTAAGCACTTGGGCCATGTGGGATATCCCATATATATAAGGGACCAAGGGACGTGTCATGGGACCAAGGGGCGCCAACCTTTGGCACTCCACTTTCTCATGCGGTGAATAAATTCACCATATGGAATTATGGTACAAGAGAGACTTCACATAGAAGAACTCTCCCTCTTCTACATGCCATAAAAATCTCATATTAAATTGGTATTAAATCATTAAGGATCTGGTTGAGAATTTAAGGCAACATGTTAAGATAAGAATCTTCATGAAGAAGGACTCTCCATTTTCACATGATAATTAGAGTGGGGCGGCAATTTATTTTTGGCATGGGTTCTGGTGGATGCAAAGGAGTCCTTCTTTATTTAAAATTATTTCAAGTTAGATAGGAAATCAATTAAGATAGACCCAATCCCATTAGGTCAAAGACAACTGGTCCAGGTTAGCTTAAACACTTTGATCTAAGCCAATTTAGGAACTTGGGTTAATACAATATGCTAGCATTTCTAATTAACCCATAAAATTTATATTAAACTCTAATTAAATTAGATCAAGATTAAATCCCAAACTATGTGATACATTGGGTTCCAAATCTAGCTAGCAGTGGACTTAGACTTTCGACGTAATCCTAATCCGATTAGATTAGGTCACCCGAAGAGTCCCAATCAACTTGGACTCTTCCAAATTGATTTCAAAATTAAAATATTTTAATTTTGATGAGTCTACAAGTTAAGATTGATGTCTAGCAACATGTCATGATAATCTAAAAAATTTAAAATTTTGATGAAAAATTATCAAAATATCTTTTAGTGGCAAGTTATTGTGTAATTCAATCATTCAGTCAAACAACATTCCAAATGAGCTATGGGCATGAAAATATATCAAACCCAATCACTTATCATTATGTATCTCGATCAGAAGGTGATGATTCAGTTGATGATACATTAAAAACTTTTTTCTAATTATTATCCTACTTTGGTCAAAGACTTCCAGAATCACCGACATATGTGCTCACATAGGATATTCGCTTCCTTTATTAGGAGTAACTGATCTCTTATTGATCACTCACAACCTTCATGTATATTTTACTATATCTAGAACACCCCATACAAGGATCGAAGAATCAAGTGAGGAAATAGACCAAAATATGATCCATATACATAAGGTACCATGGTGATCTCAGGTCAAAGAATCACTTACACAACTCCTACTAGAGAATCATTAGTTGACATATAAATAAGACTCTATCTGATGTTCTTTCATAGGTCAATTTAGTGAACTCATTCCGTAATAAGCACCCATATTCTTGTATTAGTGTCACCACACAAGTAGTTGTGAGATCAACCATCCTCATTTCTGAGTATACAAAGGATATGTCAGTCTTACTGATATCATTGATCTCCGACTCAATAAATCAACGACTAGAAATATTTTAAGTCATGGCTATCAAGAGTTTAGGTCTCGCTAGGTGATCTCATTACGATCCTAAAATCATTATTCGGGCCTATGGGATTCATTATAATCTTAAAACAATAAGATGCAGCATACAATGAATCAAAAATATCTATTTTATTAATAAAAAAATATCAATTACATGAGTCAGAAAGATAAATTACAAAAATACCTTATCGCATCCTATATACGATTGGCTTGTAGGGTATTATTTTTTTAGTTATATGATGCTTAAACCCTAGTTCATCTAGCCATGGGTTGACCCAACACAAACTCAAAATTGGTTTGACTCAATTTAGATTTAATTAGCCCAATCTGAAATCAATTTCGAGCCCGATTCGAAACAAAGAGCTAAAATTTGCAACATGTGCTAGCATGTTTATCTTACCAGTATGATCTAATCTAATGAGACCCCTGATCAATTTTTTTTGTGTATGACCCATTGGATTTCACATCTAGCTAACAGTGGATCCGAGTGCAAGTTAATCTTATTTAATTAAAATTAAATCTAACTGAACCAGGTCCAATCGAGCTAACCCGATTTCAGTAATTAGAATCCTTTCTAATTGACGATCGAATTAAACTCTTTAATTTGATCAAATCCATAAGACAAGATTGACATCTAGCAACGTATCATGTCTACCTAAAAAATATAAAATTTTAATAGAAATACTGTTGCCCAGCTATGCAACCCAAGAGGGGGGGTGAATTGGGTTTTTAAAAAATTTAAGCTTAACTAATTACTTATGAAAAGTATTTGTTAAAAGCTTGATGAAAGAGGAGAAAGACTTTAGTTCAAGATTAATTACCTAAAGCAAGAATGCAAGGCTATAATAAAGAAATAAAGAGAAACAATAAAGCATACCACAAACACAAGGATTTATAGTGGTTCGGTGCCAACCTTGCACCTACATCCACTCTCCAAGCTCCTACTTGGGAATTCCAATCCACTATACTTGTATTCAACCCGAATACAATCATCGAAAACTCCGACACTAGCTATCCCAAGCTAGACCACTTGTTTTCTGGATACAAGCCAACCCAAAACACTCCGATTTCAGGTTCGGATCAACCTTCTCTTATTTTGGAAACCCTCCAAAAACAAGAACAATTACTCACAAGGAGTAAGACAGTTTAGAGCACAAATAAGTACAAGAATAGCTCCTTAAATGAGCGAATATAACAATAAAAATACTTTACTCAAATGAAGAATCTCCTTTTGGATTTCCTCAAGGTGGATGAAGAGTTGAATGAACGCTTGAGGAGAAGGTGAACTTTGATTGAAGACTTCTTGAAGGCTTTGAAAGAGCTCTTGATCAAGGTTGAAAAATTTGCTTGAAAAACCCTCTCTTTGAATGCTCTTGAATGCCCTTTTGAACGCTCTTGCTTTTCTCTTTTACAATCTCTCGTGTATATTATAGATCCCCTTTCTCTCTCGTGTGTATTATGGATCCCCTGTCTTTTTCTCTCGTGTATATCGTTGATCCCCTTTCTCTTTCACCTTTTGAAACCTTTTATAGCTTTAAGAAACAAGGGAAAATATTTTAGGCAGAAAAAGAGCCGTTAGAGCATTTTAAGGGAGCATTAAAGGCAATTAAAACGGGCAAAAAACTAGCCGTTGCGGACAATTTCTGTCGCAGGGGTCGACTCATGAGTCGACTCATGCTTCAGGGGTCGACTCATGAGTCGACCTCTGTTGCAAAGACCAGAGATTTGAGTTTCTGGATATTTTGGCCCAAAACAGCAGAAGTCGACTCATGAGTCGACTCATGCCTTGTGGGTTGACTCATGAGTCGACTCACAGGTCGTGCCAAGCCAAAAAACCAGCGTGCCAATCAGCTCATTGTGCCATGAGTTGACTCATGAGTCGACTCATGCACTTCAAACATTCATAACTTCAAAAGTATAAGTCCAAAAATAATGAAATTTTCACCAATAGATTACAAATCATTTGTTCTACCAAATGATACTATCAAATCAGAATTTTAGTAAAATTATGATTTTGCCCCTGAAGAGCATAAAGATTTTTTCAAATAAAAATATTTGTATCCCTTCAATCTGCTTTGTAATCATCAAAATCAATCTAGGAGCAACAATCTCTCCCTTTTTGATGATGACAAAACATTTGAATAGAAGCATTTATGTGAATGCATTAATTTCAAAAGAATGCATTATAGGTGTATATGCTTGAAAAGAGTATGGTTCTTTTGGCATGTGATATAAATGGTCATATGCAAGAATAGTTTGCCCATTTGCTTAAAGATTTGAAGATATGCTCATTGGATTATGTGATTTTGGTGTTAGAGCAGAAAACTTGTTTTTGTTATCAGAGCAAGCTGTATTTTGAAAATTTTCTCATTCTCATTTGATTTTAGTTTTAGCATCAGAGCAAAAAAAAATAATTATGTGCTTTAATTGCTTTTGATACAAAAAATAATTATGTATGCCAAAGCATGTTTAAGAGTTGATTTGGAAAGTGTATTAGATCATTTTGAGTTTAAGATGTATCAGAGCAAGAGAAAAATAAATTTTGCAATGTATCAGAGCAAGAAAAATAATTTTACAATGTTATCAGAAAAAAATTTTACAATGTATCAGAGAAAATTTTACAATGTATCAGTGCAAGTTAAAAAAAATTTTAAGATGCATCAGAGTAAGTTAAATTTCTTAAGATGTATCAAGGTAAATAAAATTTCAAAAGATGTATCAGAGCAAGTTGGAATTTTGAAGTATATCAGAGCATATTTAAATTTTTAAAGCAAATCAGAGCATATGTAAAGAAGTAATTTAAAAGTTACTTATTTGATGGATTGCTTTTTCTTTAATTGCTCATAATTTATGGTTTTGCTTTTGATGGATTGCTTTTTGTTTAATTTCTCTCCCTTTTTGACATCATCAAACATGGTTAACTCCTCCTTTTTCTGAAACATTCTTTAATTTCTCCCCCTTTAGAGTTTATCACAGATTTTGCTCCTCCTGAATACAGTAATTATTAACAGCAAACAACAACAAACAGAAGACAATATTTCAACAAGGAGAATATATATAACCAAAATATGATTGTCATCATTACAAAAGGTAGAAATATAAGTAAAAGATGATACCATAAAACCATAATTGTTTCAATACATAGTTCATAATATAAAAGTCAACCAGCTAATTGTTAATACATGGCCCCAAAATATAGATCCTAGAACAAGACACTAACACCTAGGATCTAGTAATGATCATGACAAGTCATGGATCGGAGTCATCAGATATGGGATGAGAAGCTGATGGATCTCGATCAGAAGTGCGTCCTCTACCCCGTCTGCCTCTGGCATGAGCAGGAGAGCGAGATGAACTGGGTGGCTGAGAATGCTGAGAGGCTAAGGACTGAACAGAAAGGGTGAGTCTGATGGAATCAAGTACGTTCAGTGCTCTGGAAACAGACTGAAGTAGAGCAGTGAACTGAGTGGATGCATGCTCACTCGATCCTCGGATCTCTCTCCTCAGTAACTCATATCCACCCTCCAGTGCTCCCCTGAGCCTGCCAGCCTCTACAGTGAGGTCTGTGACCTCAATAGTGGACTCCTGTGGCTGAGGATGGGCCAAAGCAAGGACTTGCCCCTGCAAGTCAAGAACTCTGCCAGTCAGTCTCCAGACAGTGTCCTCAAGCTGCTGAATCCGAATAGACTGATCTGATATCATCTGAAACACAGTGGAGATGTGGAGAGTCATGGTCTGATCAGAAGAAGTGGCTCCTGGTGCAAAAGTAGTACTGCTCCACTGACTAGATAGCAAAGAAGCCACACGCTGTGATATTTGCTCGATCTGATCGTCAGCCAGTCTGAACTCTGATTGAGGTGCTCTGCACTCTGGCTGATACACTGGTGTGGGCATCCTAGTAAACTCTGAAGGGCCAGCCTCTGTATCAGGAATGAACTGGATATTTGGTGATGCTGCCCTGAAGTCATGGACAGGAGATGATGGACCTTCTTCTTCAGCTCTGTCTTCAACTCTGTCTTCAGCTCTCTCCTCAGCTCTCTTCTCAGCTCTTTCTTCAGAGCCCTTGATCCAACCACCATCAGTCTTTGTAAATCCCATTCGGTGCAGGGTGTGTTGGTTGAAAGTGTCCACATGAGAGAGCTTAGTAGAAGCCTCCCCCTCACAGCTAACTCCAAACCTCCTAAATACTCGAGTAAGGGCCATACCATAAGGCAAGTGTGCCTTGGATCTGTTCAAAGTCTCTCTCATGGCCTCTATCATAAGTGAAGGGAGGTTCAGGGGGGTCTGAGTGATGACATGAAACATGATACAAACATCTCTGCTGGAAAGTAAATCATGCCTACCACTCCTAGGAAAGAAGAGCTTAGTTACCATCTGATGCAGGATCCTCATCTCAATGGACAAAATCTTTGCTTCCAATTTATTTAAACTTCCTGAATAAGTTCCTCCTAGAATAACTCTGATCCCCTCTTCTTTTACTGGGAGTTCCATATAAGAGTAACCCTCACTAGGCAACTGAAGTATTTCTCCCAATATACTAGAATCCAAGCAAATATCAATACCCTTGACTGTTGAAGTCACTGACCCATTTCCATAATGTAGATTCTGGTAGAATTCTCTAACTAGGTCAACATAGGTGACTTCCTTAAGGGAGCAGTAGAAATTCCATCCTTGGTTTTTAATCTTAGTTGCAAATGTAAAACCCTCTTTTTCAAAGAATCGAAAATCTATATTCTTCCCGGTTTCAACTTTTCTATCAGAAAGAGGATTCTTACTGGGGCTTAGGAAGGATTGAGGGGGACCTTGAGCAGATACTGAAGCTGGAGTGGGAGCAGTGGAAGACTGAGCAGCTTGCCTTTTCTTTCGGATATTTTCTTCAGGCTCACGGACTGACTTTCTTCTTTGGGGAAGCTTCATCTTAGGAGCCATATTCACTACAGTAGCAGGCAAGGAGACTTGGAGGAACAAGTGAATGACTGGAGGAGGGATCACAAGAGAGTGAAGAGGGATTTTGGTGGAGAAAAGAGGTGGATTTGGGAAGAACGGTGGAGTGCTAGGGCACGCTCCAACCGTGCCAAACAATGGGAGAAAGCACAAAAAATCTCTTTCCAAGGTGGCGATTTTTGGTGGAGAGGAGGAGGGAGAAGTGCCTCGAACTAGATCCTTGGATTTGGAGCAAAAGGAATTGGAGAAGTCGGCTTTTGGAAGGAGGAAGATGAGAGGATGAGTCGGCTCATGAACAGGATCCCGTATAAAAACAATGAGCCCGTGGGAAGTTTGAGGAAATAACAAGTTTGCCATTGAGTCGACTCATGGGGGTCGACTCATGAAGTTCAGAAATTCAGAAAAAATATGAATAAATTCCAGAAAAATTTGAAATTTTGGGAGAAGGAATTTTGCTCAAAGATAAGTTTTTAGAATAATAAATTTAAGCTTTTGGGACCAGGATAGATATTGAAAATTGAGCTCTAAGAATTTTTGACATTAATTCTTGGAAATTGAGAAAAATTTAGGCATATGGATCTAGAATTCCTAGATTTCTCCTAATTTCACAGAATCTATCCTCACTAAGGATCTTTATAAAGATATCAGCTAATTGATTTTCAGTGTAAACATATTCAAGAATTATATTTTTATTTTGAACATGTTCTCTTATAAAATGATGTCTTATTTCAATATGTTTGGATCTTGAGTGTTGAATTGGATTTTTAGATAGATTTATGGCACTTGTATTGTCACATCTTATTGGTGTTTCATTAAGTTTGATTCCAAAGTCTTCGAGTTGTTGCTTAATCCACAAGATTTGAGCACAACAACTTCTGGCTGCAATGTATTCGGCCTCAGCCGTAGACAGTGCCACCGAATTTTGTTTCTTGCTAAACCATGAGATTAGGTTAACTCTAAGAAATTGGCAGGTTCCACTTGTGCTTTTTCTATCTAATTTACATCCAGCAAAATCAGCATCTGAATATCCTAATAAATCAATTTGTGAGTTCTTAGAGTACCATAACCCTAGAGTTTGAGTACCATTTAAGTATCTAAGGATTCTTTTAACAGCATTCAAATGAGATTCTTTAGGATTAGATTGATATCTAGCACATAAACAAACACTAAACATGATATCAGGCCTACTTGCAGTTAAATATAATAATGAGCCAATCATACCTCTATAGTATTTTAAGTCTACACATTTACCTTCATCATCCTTGTCAAGCTTACATGAGGGACTCATTGGTGTGCCAATTGGTTTGCAGTTCTCCATTCCAAATCTTTTGAGTAGTTCCTTGCTGTACTTGCTTTGGGTGATGGAGATTCTCTCTTTTGATTGTTTGATTTGGAGTCCGAGGAAGAAGGTGAGTTCTCCCATCATGCTCATCTCGAACTCCCCCTGCATAAACTTAGCAAAGTCTTGACAAAGGGATTCATTAGTAGACCCAAAAATTATGTCATCAACATAAATTTGTATAACTAGCATATCATTTTGATTTCTTTTAATAAAGAGGGTTGTATCTACATTTCCTCTTGAAAAACCATTATTTAGTAGAAATTTGCTTAGCCTATCATACCATGCTCTAGGTGCTTGTTTTAATCCATATAAAGCTTTATTTAATCTAAAGACATGATTAGGAAAAGCATGATTGTCAAATCCAGGGGGTTGTTCTACATATACTTCTTCAGCAATATATCCATTTAAAAATGCACTTTTAACATCCATTTGAAATAATTTGAATTTCATAAAGCAAGCATATGCAAGTAGAAGTCTAATAGCTTCTAATCTAGCAACAGGTGCAAAGGTTTCATCAAAATCAATTCCTTCTTCTTGATTATATCCCTTAGCAACCAGTCTTGCTTTATTTCTAATTACATTTCCATGCTCATCTAATTTGTTTCTAAAGACCCATTTTGTGCCAATTATTGAATAATTTTTAGGTCTTGATACTAAGGTCCAAACATTATTTCTTTCAAATTGATTAAGTTCCTCTTACATTGCATTAATCTAATTATGATCATTTTCAGCTTCTTCAAAAGTTTTAGGTTCAAGATGAGATACAAAAGCACAATGATTAACTACATCTCTAAGTGAAGAATGGGTTTTTACCCCATGCATAGGATCACCAATAATTAACTCCTTAGGGTGGTTGTGAACATACCTCCATTCCTTGGGTAGGTCATTGTACCTTGAGGTTGTTCTTGAATTTCTTCACTTCTCTCATCTTGTTTGTCTTCTTGATCCTTGTCTTCTGGAGTTGCTGAATCTTTCAGAGTGATCTCCTTCATACCTTCTATTAGTGGATCTGCATCATCAACACCCTCATTCTTCCTTGAAGGAAGATCGTTAGATTCATCAAAAACAACATGTATGGACTCCTCAACTACTAAAGTTCTTTTGTTGAAAACTCTAAATGCTTTACTAGTGGAGGAGTAACCTAGAAAGATTGCTTCATCTGATTTTGCATCAAATTTACCAAGTTTTTCTTTGCCATTATTTAATATAAAACATCGGCAACCAAAAACATGAAAATATGCAATATTTGGTTTTCTTCCTTTCCAAAGTTCATAGGGGGTTTTCTTTAAAAATTGTCTAATCAAAGCACGATTTAAGATGTAACATGCTGTGTTAATTACTTCCGCCCAAAAATATCTTGGAAGGTTGCTTTCACAAAGCATGGTATGGGTCATTTCTTCTAAGGTTCTATTTTTTCTTTCAACTACCCCATTCTGTTGGGGTGTCCTAGGAGCAGAGAAGTTATGGCCAATTCCATTTTCATCACAAAAATTTTCAAAGTCTTGATTTTTAAATTCAGTTCCATGATCACTTCTAATATTTTGAATTGAAAATCTTTTTTCATTAGTGACTTTTCGGTAAAATTTAGTGAAAATATGAAAAGTTTTATTTTTGTGTGCCAAAAAGAAAACCCAAGTAAAACGAGAGTAATCATCTATAATTACAAAACTATATCATTTTCCTCCTAGACTAGTGGTTCTAGATGGTCCAAACAAGTCCATATGCAAGAGCTCTAAAAGTCTAGAAGTTGAAACAATATTTTTGGATTTAAATGAAACTCTAGTTTGTTTACCTAATTGGCATGCATCATAAATTCTATCCTTTTCAAAATTCAGTTTTGGCAAACCAAGAACTAATTCTTTCTTAATTAATTTTGAAAGAGAATGCATGCTAATATGTGCAAGTCTACGATGCCACAGCCAACTAGTCTCATTAACTTTAGCATTCAAGGATACTAGGTATTGCATGTCTAATTTGGCTAAATCATTCAAATCTACCATATAAATATTGCCATGCCTATGTCCTATAAATTTGATGCCATCGTTAATAGGACTAGTCACAATGCAAACAGATGATTCAAAAACAACTTTATACCCTTTATCACAAAATTGACTAATGCTAAGTAAGTTATGCTTTAAACCTTTAACTAACAAAATATTTTTAATGTATTTGGAGGGAGTGATACCAATGTTACCTATCCCGATGATCTTTCCTTTGCCATTATCTCCAAAGGTGACCATCCCTCCATCCTTAGCATCAAGCGTGATGAATTGTGATTCATCACCAGTCATGTGTCTCGAGCATCCACTGTCAAGATACCATTTTCTATTTTCTCCTTGGGATGCTAGACACACCTGCAAGCAAAAGTCAAGTCTTAGGTACCCAAGCTTTCTTGGATCCTTTTAGGTTAGTCAAAATGGTTCCTTTTGGAACCCATATTTTCTTTATAGTTGTGTTTGCAGATTTGTTAATAAGGCATGTGTATGATTTATGTCCTATTTTACCACATTTGAAACAAGTAATATTTGTAGACTTGTTACTTGAATAATTTACATAAATATTCTTCAGAAATTTTTGTTTCTTCAAGGGGTTATAGCCAAGTCCAGCCTTATCATATACAGCTTTTTGATTATCAAGAATCATATTTAATTTGTTTGAACTTAAGGTGAACTTATCTACTATAGGTTTCAGCTTGTTAATTTCATTCTTTAAGCTTTGATTTTCTTGAAGCAAGGTAGATTTTTCAATTGAAAGGCTTTCAGCTTGTTTTACTAAGGACTGATTTTTCAATTTTAGTTCTTTATTTTTCATCCCTAGTTTCTTTAATTCATCAATTAAATCATAGAATGCTTCATGCAATTCTTCAAAAGTAAATTCACTAGGGGATTCAGAAGTTACCTCATTTTCGTGTGCCATAAGGCACAGGTTGGCTTGTTCTGTTGAGGTTTCCTCATCGGAGCTTGAGTCATCACTCGCACTCCAAGTCGCCATCATTGCTTTCTTTTTGAACTTTTTGGGACCTTTCTTTAGTTGTGGACATTCGGATTTGAAATGTCCCGGCTTCTTGCACTCGTAGCATATAAGGGGTTGATCTTTCTCTTTCTCTTTGCTTTGTTCCCCTTTTGTGAATGACTTCTTTCTCATCCTCTGTTTCCTTTTTCTTAGAAACTTCTTAAATCTCCGGGTGATGAGTGCCATCTCTTCATCCTGTTCTTCATCTTCAGTGTCATCCGTTTCATCATCAGGCAAAGCTGTGGATTTGAGGGCAATGGTTCTTTTCTTTTTGACTTCATCCTCTTGATGTTGTTTCATGCTAAGTTCATGAGTCATCAAGGATCCAAGAAGCTCTTCTAGAGGTAGAGTGTTCAAGTCCTTTGCTTCTTAGATGGCAGTCACCTTGGCTTCCCAAGTTCTTGACAATGACATGAGAATCTTCCTTACAAGCTCACTGTTAGTATAAGATTTGCCAAGACTCTTCAAACCATTAATTATATCAGTAAAATGAGTAAACATAGCAGTTATGGACTCATCATGCTCCATTTTAAACAATTCATATTTATGCACAAGCATGTTTATTTTAGACTCTTTTACTTGATTTGTTCCCTCATGGGTTACTTCTAACCTATCCCATATTTCTTTAGCAGATGCATAAGTAGAAATACGATTAAATTCATTTGCATCAAGTGCACAATAAAGAACATTCATAGCTTTAGCATTTAATTGTGCCAATTTCTTATCAACCTCATCCCATTCTTTCTCGGGTTTGGTTGACTCCTCACCATCTATAATCTTGGTGGGTGTGTGAGGACTGTTCACTATGATACTCCACATATCATAGTCGAGTGCTTGTATGAATATCTTCATCCGAGCTTTCCAATAGGTGTAATTTGACCCATTGAAAAGTGGAGGTCGGTTGGTAGATTGCCCCTCGACTAGAGAAGTACCGATATGGATTGCCATAGATCTTTGGCTCTTTGATTGTTAGATCAAAGAAGGGCTAGAGCACCGGGCTCTGATACCACTTGTTGCCCAGCTATGCAACCCAAGAGGGGGGGTGAATTGGGTTTTTAAAAAATTTAAGCTTAACTAATTACTTATGAAAAGTATTTGTTAAAAGCTTGATGAAAGAGGAGAAAGACTTTAGTTCAAGATTAATTACCTAAAGCAAGAATGCAAGGCTATAATAAAGAAATAAAGAGAAACAATAAAGCACACCACAAACACAAGGATTTATAGTAGTTCGGTGCCAACCTTGCACCTACATCCACTCCCCAAGCTCCTACTTGGGAATTCCAATCCACTATACTTGTATTCAACCCGAAAACAATCATCGAAAACTCTGACACTAGCTATCCCAAGCTAGACCACTTGTTTCTCGGGTACAAACCAACCCAAAACACTCCGATTTCAGGTTCGGATCAACCTTCTCTTGTTTTGGAAACCCTCCAAAAATAAGAACAATTACTCACAAGGAGTAAGATAGTTTAGAGCACAAATAAGTACAAGAATAGCTCCTTAAATGAGCAAATATAATAATAAAAATACTTTACTCAAATGAAGAATCCCCTTTTGGATTTCCTCAAGGTGGATGAAGAGTTGAATGAACGCTTGAGGAGAAGGTGAACTTTGATTGAAGACTTCTTGAAGGCTTTGAAAGAGCTCTTGATCAAGGTTGAAAAATTTGCTTGAAAAACCCTCTCTTTGAATGCTCTTGAATGCCCTTTTGAACGCTCTTGCTTTTCTCTTTCACAATCTCTCGTGTATATTGTAGATCCCCTTTCTCTCTCGTGTGTATTATGGATCCCCTGTCTTTTTCTCTCGTGTATATCGTTGATCCCCTTTCTCTTTCACCTTTTGAAACCTTTTATAGCTTTAAGAAATAAGGGAAAATATTTTAGACAGAAAAAGAGCCGTTAGAGCATTTTAAGGGAGCATTAAAGGCAATTAAAACGGGCAAAAAACTAGCCGTTGCAGACAATTTCCGTCGCAGGGGTCGACTCATGAGTCGACTCATGCTTCAGGAGTCGACTCATGAGTCGACCTCTGTTGCAAAGATCAGAGATTTGGGTTTCTGGATATTTTGGCCCAAAACAGCAGAAGTCGACTCATGAGTCGACTCATGCCTTGTGGGTCGACTCATGAGTCGACTCACAGGTCGTGCCAAGCTAAAAAACCAGCGTGCCAAGGGAAATTTTAGCGTGCCAATCAGCTCATTGTGCCATGAGTTGACTCATGAGTCGACTCATGCACTTCAAACATTCATAACTTCAAAAGTATAAGTCCAAAAATAATGAAATTTTTACCAATAGATTACAAATCATTTGTTCTACTAAATGATACTATCAAATCAGGATTTTAGTAAAATTATGATTTTGCCCCTGAAGAGCATAAAGATTTTTTCAAATAAAAATATTTGTATCCCTTCAATCTGCTTTGTAATCATCAAAATCAATCTAGGAGCAACAAATACTAAAATATCCTTCAATGGAAAGTTATCGTGTAATTCGGTCCTGCGATCAACCTGCATCCCAAATATGACTCTGGATATGAAATGATGTCAAATTCTCTTAATCTTTAATGATGATTTGATTAATAAAATATTAGAAATTTTTTTTAATTTTCATCCTACTTTGATCAAAGACTTCTTGAATCATCAATCGATTAGAGCATGTAGGATGTGATCTCCTCTTACCAGGAGTGATCGATTCCATGTTGACCTACTCATAACCTCCATACATATTTTATCATATCTAGATTATCCCGTACATGACTAAGTCATGAATGAGTATGAACCAAAATATGGATTCATATATACAAGGTTCTATGGTAGTCTCAGGTCAAAGGATTACATGCACAACTCTCACTATAAGAAAACGTCTTTTGATGGGTAAGTAGATTTCATAAGATATTTCTTAAATCAGATCAATTCAGTAAAATCATTCTCTAATGAGCACCTACATCTTTAGATTAGTATCTCACACAAGTGGTTTATGAGATGAGCCATCCTCTCCATCGAGCATGCATAGAAAGTACCATTCTATCCGAAATATTAATCTCCTACTCAATAGTCCTATGACTAAAAATATTTTAAATCAAAATTTTTAGGATTTTAGGTCCCATAGGTATGATATCATCATAATCCTAAAATTATTATCCTGATTTATGAAGTTCATCATGATCATTACAAAAGTAAAATGTAGCATATGATGAAAAATAAATACCTTATATTTATAAAATATCAATTACATGAGTCTACAAGATTACAAGAAAAATCCATCAAAATACAAATTTCAATTGGCTTGTAGGACATATTCCTTTCAATCTCCCACTTGCACTAAAGTCAATCGCACTTATATTTTATCCCCATATAATCGAAGTGGTGATCAAATTGCTGCTGTGATAGAGCTTTAGTGAGTGGGTCTGTTATGTTATTCTTTATTTCTACTCATTCAATAAATATATCACGTCATTCGATCATTTCACGAACAAGATGGAAGCGCCTTAGAATGTGCTTAAATTTATGATGAGATCTCGATTCCTTTTTTTGAGCAACTGCTCCAATATTATCACAGTAAAGTAGTACTAGATTCTCAATCTTAAAAATGATACCCAACTTAGTGATGAATTTTTTCATCCAGACAGCTTCCTTGACGGCTTCACTTGCAGCTATGTACTCTGCCTCAGTAGTTGAGTCAACTATAGTCTATTGCTTAGAACTTTTCTAACTTATTGCTCCATCATTTAGAGTAAAAACATACCCTGAAGTGGACTTGCTATCATCAGAGTCTGATTGAAAATTGAAGTCAGAATAGCCTTCTAGTTTCAGATCAGATCCTCTATATACCAGAAAAATATCTTTAGTCCTTCTCAAGTACTTAAGAATATTTTTTACTACTTTTCAATGATCCTCTCCTGGATCAGCCTGAAATCTACTAACTATATCTAGGGCATAGGCAACATCAGGCCTAGTACATAGCATAGCATACATGATTAATCCTACTGCCAAAGCATAGGAAATAGAACTCATTCTATTTCTCTCTTCTGGTGTTTTAAGAGACATCATTTTAGAAAGATGTATGTCTTGACTCATGGGTAAATAATCTCTTTTAGTTCCATCCATGCTAAACCTTTTAAGCACTAAATCTATGTACCTGAATTGAGACAAGCCTAACATCCTCTTAGATCTATCCCTATAGATCTTTCTACCTAGTATATAGGATGCTTCACTCAGATCCTTCATAGAAAACTTACTTGATAGTCATGTCTTGACCGATTGTAATATTGAGATATCATTTTCAATGAGAAGTATGTCATTCATATATAAAATTAAGAAGATAATAGCACTCCCACTAGTCTTTTTGTATATACAAGTTTCATCCACATTTTTAATAATGCCAAACTCTTTGACTATAATATCAAAGCGGATGTTCCAACTTCTCGAGGCCTATTTTAATCCATAAATAGATTTTTTAAGCTTGCATATCTGATTTGTTCTCTCTTTTAAGATAAATTCTTCTGGCTGAAACATGTAAATCTCTTCCTCAAGATAATCATTAAGGAAGGCGGTCTTCACATCTATTTACCAAATTTCATAATGATAGTATGCTGCTATCGCAAGCATAATCTGTATAGATTTAAGCATGACAACAGGTAAAAATATTTTATTATAATCAATACCCTATTTTTACCTGAAACTTTTAATCACCAATCTGACTTTATAGGTTTCAACTTGGCCATCTGTTCCAATCTTTTTCTTATAGATCTATTTGCATCCAATAGAGGTCGCATCCTCTGGTGCATCAACTAAAGTCCACACTTGGTTGGAGTACATAGAGTCTATTTCAGATTTCATAGCCTCTAGCCATTTTTCTGAGTCTCTACTTATGATAGCTTCCGTATAGGTCAAAGGTTCATCATTCTCAATGATGTAGGCTTCATTATTTTCAATAATGAACCCATACCTTAGAGATGCATTTCGCACTCTATCCGACCTTTAAAGAGGAGATGTATTTTGTGGTTGTACCTCATCAATGGGTACTTTTGGTTGAGGATTATCTTGTACTTCTGTTTATAGGTCTTGAACTTCTCCAAGTTTAATTTTTTTCCCACTGCCTTCTTTCTAAAATATTTTTTTTCTATAAAAGTGGCATGTTTACTAATAAACACTTTTTGTTCAGTAGGGTGGCAAAAGATGTATCCTATATTCTCTTTAGGATAACCTACAAATAAACATTTATCTACCCTAGCACTCAGCTTATGTCCAAAGTTTTTTTTAACATAAGCTGGATAGCCCCATATCTTAAGATACTTAAGATTAGGTATCTTTCCTCTCCATATCTTATATGGAGTACTTGGTAAAGATTTTGAAGGTATTCTATTTAGGATATATATAGCAGTCTCTAGGGTATATCCTCAGAAGAAAATAGATAAGTCTATAAGGTACATCATGGACCGCATCATATCTAATAAAGTGTGATTTTTCCTCTCTGCTACATAATTTAGCTGTGGTATATAAGGAGGGGTTAACTCTGAGAGAATTTCTTTTTCTTTAAGATGATCTAGAAAATCATTGGATAAATATTCTCCTTCTTGATCGGATCGAAAGATTTTAATATTTTTTTCAATTTATTTCTTGACCATACTTTAATACTCTTTAAATTTATTAAAGGCTTCGGATTTATGTTTCATAAGATGCATATATCCAAACCTAGATAAATCATCAGTGAATGTAATAAAATAAAAATATCTTCCTTTGGCTTCTGTTGTCATAGGACCACATACATCAGTATGTACGAGTCCTAATAACTCATTTGTCTTTTCTTTATGTCCACTAAATAGAGTCTTGATCATTTTACCCATAAGACATGATTTACATGTTTCTAATAATTCATAATCATAAGGATCAAAGAACTCTTCTTTGTATAACTTGTTAATTCTTATTTTACTTATATGTTCAAGTCGATAATACCAAAATAAAATATTATTTATTTCTTCTCTCTTTCACTTTTTGCTTTCATCAATATAAAAAATATTGTCATTAGATAGAATCTGAAGAGTATTACTAACAATGCCATGATAAAAAATTTCATTAGAAAAAGAAATTGAGCAACTATTGCTCTTTCCATTTATTTCAAAACCTCACTGCAATAGTAATGGTACAGAAATAATATTCTTAATGATCTTAGGCATATAATAACAGTTTTCTAGCTCTAAGATCTTTTCAGAATGTAACTTCAATATATATGTCCCTACAGCTTCTGCCTGGATACTCTTCTCTAGTGCCTAGAGCTCGAAGTCACCCTTCTTCAATACTCTAATATTCTACAGCCCCTGCAATGACTTGCATATATGAGAACCGCAGACGATATCCAATACCCAAGAGTCTGAATTGGAAGAACTTAATGATAAAATTGTATGTATATCATACATACCTTTTGGTGCATCGCTTGCACCAACCTTTACAGTTGCAAGATAAGACTTGCAATTTCTTTTCCAGTGTCCTGCCTTATCGCAATGAAAGTAGGTACTTTGTCTGGAGACTTTCTTCCCCTTCTTCTTCATCTTGCCACCCTTAGGGTTCAATACTTTCTTTGAACCCTTAAAGCTTGGTTTCTTCTTAGAGGTTTTACTCACAAAAAGAAGTCGAGCCTTTTCCTTTTTAATGTGGCTCTCAACTGTTTTAAGTATATTTAATAGCTCAAGCAAGGAGGTATTCAATTTGTTTATGTGATAATTTACAACAAATTGAGCGAATGATTCAGGGAGAGATTGCAAGATCAAATCCTGACTTAATTTTTCATCCATCATAAAACTTAATTGATCCAATCTGGTGATCAAGTCAATGACCTTCAGGATATGGACTTGTACAGATGTCCCCTCAGTCATTTTAGCATGGAATAACTACTTAGATTATCATACCTAGCAGTCCTACTCTGTTGTCCATACAACTCTTTAAGATTGAGTATGAATTGAGTATCCATGCTCTCATGCTATCTCTGTAATTCATTGGTCATAGAGGCCAGTATGATGTATTTGATAGTTAAACTGTTATTCTTCCACATCCTGTATGTAGATATCTCCTCTTCAGTGGCATCATCCCCAACCTCTTATGGTTCAGGGACATCAAGAATATAAGAAAGCTTTTTTTGAGTGAGTGCAATCTTTAAGTTCCTCAATCAATCCACGTAATTGAGATTGGTCAACTTGTTGGAATCTAAAATTCCTCACAATGATAATGAAAATGCCATTTGTAGAATTTAATCTATGATAAATAAAGAACATTATATAAGCAAACAACTCATGATGACTTACCCAATTAAATAAGATCTTTAGATTTAATTGTACATTCCACTATTTTATCCAACATCATAACCCTCTATTATAATAAATGAGATATATTTTATTTTTATTTTAGTGGGATTGAGATCCTAATTCCTCATAATGATTTTGTGTTAACACAATAAATCCTTATGAGTTCATAGGTAGGAAACTCTTTTCAATTGCATCTCATGCAATTCTCAATATTATATCTTGGTCTCTAAAATATTATTAGTCTTGTACTAACACAACAAGCTT
Organism: Elaeis guineensis; assembly: GCF_000442705.2. NCBI lineage: Eukaryota > Viridiplantae > Streptophyta > Magnoliopsida > Arecales > Arecaceae > Elaeis > Elaeis guineensis. Next base: position 19,429,736 of record NC_026008.2, on the reverse strand, counting down.
TAATATTTTAGTAAAATAAGATCTTTCATTTCAATGCAGTCAAATTTCAATATAACTACCCTTGTGGTAATACAACAAAGCAGTATATCTAAAATTATTGTAAGCATCTCTTATGCACCAGAATTATATTATACCAATGCTTATGACAAGTCTTGTGGTAATATAATAAGCTTGCCATAGTTCATGATGTAATACTAACCTAGCATGAAGGAAGGCCCCTAGTAGTGTTTTCAACATTAAGATTTTTTAATTTCAAGATCGCTTAACAAAATTGGCTGGGTAAGTAGGTGGGGGTCTCTCCGTTGCTTTCCTTAGGCACCAATAAATTGATCAGGTCAGTCAACAGAATCAATTAAAGAACTACCTTTAGCACTTTTCTAGACACCAATTGATCAATTGATCAAGAATTGGTTAACCCATAGTTGCTTATCACTAACACTTAATATAATTTTTTTTTATGAGGGCTTCTTTGGTCTCATGCATATTCTAACTATATAATGCTAATACACACAAATATATATCAGTACTAAATATTCTATATATGTCAGTATGACATATGAATATTCATCATCCTAGGACAACCTTACAACATAACCCCGTTATGCTAGGATAACCTTATTTCAGGATAATGAAGTGGTGGATCAATTTATATCATCATATGAAAGTATAATTCATAGTATAATTAATTTTATAGCATGAATCATAATATGTATCACATAAACATTGTTTATATATGATTGAAGCAAACAAGACCGGCTTTGATACCACTATAAGATTTTAAGGAGAACATGCACAGTAGAAGCATAATGGATTTCAAAAATTTAAACTAAAAAATTTTAAATATTAAACCCTTAAACCAGTATCTCCTTGATGATTAACAATCATATAACATATATTCATAACAAAATTTAAGGTATAGAAGAATACCTACAATACTTATTCCAAAACTCCGACAGAACCTCCACCAGGCACCCAAATGTTCACCCTCCAATGGTGATCCACACAGGACTATGATTAGGATACCAATTTCTTAAGTTGATTTCTCCTCCAAAATTCTCACTCTAAAAATTTTTTTGGATAGCAAAATCTTAAGGCCTTCTTCCTCTCCTCCTAGTCTTCCTATCTCTAGCTTTCTTGTCTTCTTGTTTTCCTTATATCTCTTCCTAGGCCCTTGTCCTAAAATCAGACTTATCCTTACTATTTTAGGACTTATCCTAATAAGAGAAGGAAGAGACTAATTGGATAATAAGAAAAGAGATGTAAGAAAGAAGAGATAGAATTAGAAATTTGAATGAATAAAACTCTGACACAGGACCACATTTATAGTTAGCGACGGGATGCATTCAGATTTGACTCTCACCCTCTCCATGCGACATCTCAAGCCCATCCAAATTTTCTCACATCCCAAACCAATTTTCAATGCCCATCTGGAAGTAAATGACACATGGCAAACATTAAAAAAGGAACCAAGAGTTACTTCATGCAGAAAGTCTCTTCGAAAAAACATTTTTGATGTTTCTCCGATGCATCACGAGACTTCCATGGGCGGTATTTTTCTCCACCATTGGTCAACGTATGTTGGCCATCCAAGGGACCATAATTGAGGCACTAATCAGAAGATGGCATAGAGAAAATTCAAGAATAAAAGGTGGCATGAATCATTTTAAGAGTCTTAAATAGATTGGACTCTAGGTGGCACATAGATTGATTTGGCTAGGTTTCTAATCTCTATCCAATTTTCATAATTAAACCATGAAGTGATTTAGCCATAGAAAGACTCCTCTGTGCCTAAAATTAAATCACAATTCTTCAAGAATTATTTTCAATGTGGAACAAAGAGATAATAATGAGGAAGGGGCGTCCCATCTCATGGGACGCCAACTAGTCTTTTGCACTCAAAACAAATCCCATGTGCAAGAAAAAATTCTTGACACATGGGAAGCTGGTTATATGGCACCTAAACCCTGATTCATCTAGCCATGGATTTACCCAACACAACCCAAAATTGGTTTGACTCAATTTGAATTTAATTAGCCCAATCTGGAATCAATTTCGAATCCGATTCAAAACGAGGAGCTAGGATTTACCACATGTGCTAGCATGTTTATCTTGCAAACATGATCTAATGTAATTAGATCCCTAATCAATTCTCTTTGTGTGTGACCCATTAGGTTTCACATCTAGCTAGCAGTGGGTCTGAGTGCAAGTTGATCTAATTTGATTAAAATTTAATCTAACCAAACTAGATCCAATCGAGCTAACTCGATTTCAGCAATTAGAATCCTTTTTAATTGATGATCAAATTAAACTCTTTAATTCAATCAAAACCACAAGATGAGATTAATGTGTAGCAATGTATCATGTCTACTGAAAAAATATAAAATTTTGATAAAAATATCAAAAATATCTTTCAGTGGAAAGTTACCGTGTAATTCGATCTTGCTATCAACTTGCCTCCCGAATATGACTCTGGATATGGAATGATGTCTAATTTGATATCATATTCATATTTCTATTAATCTTTAATGATGATTCAATTAATAAAATATTAGAAACTTTTTTTAATTTTCATTCCACTTTGATCAAAGATTTTCTAAATCATCAATCGATTAAAGCATGTAGGATGCGATCTCCTCTTACCAGGAGTGATCGATTCTATGTTGACCTACTTACAACCTTCATACATATTCCATCATATCCAGATCACCCCATACATGACTAAGTCATAAATAAGGATGAACCAATATATAGATTCATGTATACAAGATTCTATGGTAGTCTCAGGTCAAAGGATTGCATGCACAACTCCCATTATAAGAAAATATCTTTTGATAGGTAAGTAGATTTCATAAGATGTTCTTAAATCGGATCAATTCAATGAACTCATTTTTTAATGAGCACCCACATCTTTGTATTATTATCTCACACAAGTGGCTTATGAGATCAGCCAACCTCTCCATCAAGCATACATAGGAAGTGCTAGTCTATCCGAAATATTGATCTCCTACTCAATGCTCCTAGGACTAAAAATATTCTAAATCAGAATTTTTAGAATTTTAGATCCCATAGGTATGATCTCATCATAATCCTAAAGCGATTGCCTTAATTTATGAAATTCATCATAATCATTACAAAAGTAAAATGCAGCATATGATGAAAAATAAATGCCTTATATTTATAAAATGTCAATTACATGAGTCCGAAAGATTATAAGGAAAATCTATCAAGATATAAATTTTGATTAGCTTATAGGACATATTCCTTTCACATAGCCCTCTTCTTTAATGAATGAGATATACTAAATATGTATCTTAATGGGGTTGAGATCCTAATTCTTTATAAAGATCTTATGGTAACACAACAAATCCTTAGGAGTTTATAGGTAGAAAACTCTTTCTAATTACATCTCATGCAATTCTCAACTATTTTTTGACCTCTAAAATACTAATAGCCTTGTGGTAACACAAGAAACTATAATATTTTAGTTAAGTAAAATCTTTCATTTTCATACAATCAAATTTGAATATAACTATCCTTGTGGTAACACAATAAAGCAGCAAGTCCAAAATTGCCATAAGCATCTTATATGTATTAAGACTATATTACATCAAGCCCATAGCAAATCTTGTGGTAACATAATAAACCTGATATGGTTTGTGATATAACTTTGACCTAGTATGAAGGAAAGCCCCTAGTAGTATTTTCAACATTAGGATTTTATTCAATTTCAAGAACTCTTAACCAAATTAGCCAGGTAAGTAGGTAGGGGTGCCCCTGTTGCTTTCCTTAGACATCAATAAATTGACTAGATCAGTCAACAAAATCAATTAAAGAACCACCTATAGCACTTTCCTAGACACCAACTGATCAATTGATCAAGAATTGGTTAAGCCATAGTTGTTGTCACTACTACTTAATATAATTTTATGAGGGCTTCACTTGGTCTCATGCACATTCTAATATGATCCTATAATATTCAAAAATAAAATATCCTTTCACAGTTCTTCTTCTTGATTCATACAGGCACCCCTTCCACTATAGTTCTCTATAATAAGATGGCCTTTACTATGATTCTCAAAGAGTACTAGGCTACTAACAATTTTAATTCTCTATTAGTACATATCACATATGTATTAAATATGCATCAATTCATATCATCATATGAAAACATAATCATGATTATAGCATAATTTGTAGCATGCATACAATCAACATATTAACATATGAATGAACCAAACAAGGCCAACTCTGATATCATTGTAGGGTTATGATGATGCAGTGGAAGCACGAATTTCAAAATTTAAACTAAAAATTTTTAAATATTAAACCCTAAACCAGGACCTCCTCGATGATTAATAGTTATATAAAATATTTTCATAACATAATTGAAGGTATAGAAAAATACCTGCAGCGCTATATCCAAATTTCGATAGAACTTCCACTAGGTGCCCAAGTATTTGCCCTCCAATAGTGATCCACACAAGGCTATGATCAAGACACTCTCCCCTTTTTAATTGGTTCCTTCCTCTGAATTTTTTCTTCAAGAACTTTTTTGGATAGCAGAACCTCAGGGCTTCCTTCTTTTCTCCTAGCCTTTCCTTTCCCTTGCTTTCTTTTCTCCTTGCCTTCCTTAATCGTCTTCCTAGGCCCTTGTCCTAAGATCGAACTTGTCTTTACTATTTTAGGACTTGTCCTAACAATAGAAGGAATGAGACAATTGTGAAGGGGAGGGAACCTATTTTGCAGCAGATAACTAGGGTTATATCTAAAAATTTTCTATAAATCTATATGAATAAGGATCAAATTCTTATCTTAATTGTAGCAGAATTGAGGATCAAATCTTTAGAATCTAGATTTAACCTTCGCATAGGCCTGAAAGTGCAGACCCTCTACTTCGCATGTACACCAGACCGCAAGAAAGCGAGATAACCTTTGATCAAAGTACCTTCGCAACCTAACCAAATGAGGGAGGAGAGGTGCTGGTGTGATGCCTCACACCACCAAGGTGGATGCCCAAGGTAGGGCCCACAGCAAAAGAAGAGGATGGGTGGCAAGGAGGAGGACACCTCAAAGGAAAGGGATGCCCACTAGCTCTCACACCTCTCTCTCTCTTTCTCTCTTCTCTCAATTTGATTTGTTTGCTATGCATCTATAGGTAGAGACCCTCTCTATTTATAGATGATTCTCATAACCCAATAAGTATAGGACTCTTAATTCAAACATGCTTTGAATCAGTCCAATACTTATGAAAGAAGAACTCCTACATGAGATAGAATTACCATTATATATGGTGCCCACAATGCATCCATTCCCACACCCACATGGGATGCCCATTGATAAGTACAATAAATTTCTTAATAAAAGCATCAAAATATATATTAATTAATTTTTATTCCTTAAGAATTGATGTTTTTATTTGTATTTTATAGGATAAATGACAAGCCACCTCAAGCTCAAAATAATGATCAAAAAGCTCAATAAATCTGATTCATGTGTGCCATCCACAGGAATTAGATGCGGCCCATAAGAAAAATATATCAAGACGGCATACAACAGCCCAAAATGGTGTAATGCATGCCCAAAGAAAGAATTCCAAAGAGTTCATAGGAAGCAAAAGGGGTCTAGCAAGGAAGTCTTCATGTGGGTCTTTGGTGGTTTAAATGATTCGGAGCCCATAGCATTTCATCATGCAGCTCACAGAAGATATTTTAAAAAAAAGCAAACTGGGCTTAGGTCTTCACGTGGGCCAATTTTGAGCGGTCTTCAGTAAGGTCCACAAGATATTTGAAAAGCCTTTGATGCAGTCCATAAGGGGTTCCTTCCAAGTGGTTCATAAGTATTTTTTTGGGTATGAGACTCAGCATGAAATAGGGAGGGAGCTGAGTGCTGGCAACATATGGGCACGTGAAAGCACATGTGCAGCATGGTTCAAGCAAGTATGGTCTGGGCAGAAGAACACGGAGCAGATGTGGATACGCGACGGGGATGTGCGATGAAACAAACTAATATAATAAAAAAAGAAAGTTCTTCTTTTAATCTCATGTCTAAAAAAATAAATAAAAAATTTCTACCTACATCTATAAATAACGTCCTATACCTCTCTATTGAACACATCTCTCTCCACACCATAATTCTTGTAGGGAGCTTGTGTGACAAGTGGCATATTCACCTTTTAAATCTTTTTAGCCATCTTGTTCTTATTTTCTTCTATCCTTCCAACACATGAGAAAGAGAGTCAGCCAGGAGAAGGTTGTCCCTAAGTCAAGAGAGGGAGAGAAGCTAGGTTCTGTAAGAGAGTATATTTTATATTATTTTTTGTTCCAACTCCAAGCCTCATTAATGGCTTAGGAGTTAAAAAAATTTTATATCAAAATTTTTATTTAGTAATAAATTAATTAATTTATTTATTTTTTATAATTTTAATTTTTATAATAGAGTAGTTTAAATTTTTGCATCTTTTAATTTTATAATTTTTAATTTTTGCAAGTTAATTTCTAGCAAATAGCATAAAATTTTATTTTATTTTATTTTTTTCAGACTTTAAATCAACTATGTCTGGCTAAGCAATCTCTTTAGGATTCATGATGAAGCTAGATCATGAACAGAAACCTTCTCCTTTAACTTTTTCTTTTCAAACTTTAATTTTTGAAGTCCTTCTCTCTTCATCTCTCTTATTAAGAGACTTAATGGGCTATCATTGGGTCAAAATCTCTTCATAGTCCATTCTTGATTCAGTGCAAGAGAAGATGATTGGTAGAAGGCTCACAGATCTCTAAATCCTTTCTTCTCCTTTCTTGTGAAAATTTTGATGGGTTATAGTTGGGTTTAAGCCCCTTTATAGCCCATACTTGAGTAACACAAAAGAAAAAGAAGAAAGAAAAAGTCTGTTAATTAGGGTGAAAGTGAAATGCTTGATAGATTATAGTTGAGTTAAATCTTTTCATGATCCATGCTTGTTCATATTTTACACCTTAATCAAGGGACATTATAAGAGAAACTATAGGAAGACTCTCTAATTCATTGGTTTAGTGGATTCAAAAGTCCTAAATCTTTTAGATTATTTACCTTTATAATTAATTAATTTACTGCTTAATAGTTAGTAATCCAACAAACAATCTCTCTTCTTTTTCTTTAAAATTTATCTAAGCAAGTATTTGAATACATTTTAAAATCTAATTCCTCATGGGATGGATCCGTACTCACTGGATGTACTATATTGCACACCTTGCGCTTATGGTAAATTAAAGACACATCAAGTTTTTGGTGCCATTGCCAGAGAATTGGCGTGTTTAAATTATATTTTAGATTCTTATTCTTTATACTTTTAGTTTTAATTTTAGTAATTCTTTTCTATCTTCTTTTAGTTATTTTAGTTAAATCAAAATCTATCTTGATATAAGATTGCCTTGGCATAACAGAAAGTTACATTGTATGGTTGTCCTAGAATAGATTTTGATTTGCATTAAACAAAAAAATTTCGTTACCTTTAATTCCTAGATTTCTCCTTTAATTGCTGCTTTATTTTCTTAGTTGATTTTCTATATTTAATATAGATTAGATTTCTCATATTATATTTAGATTGTATAAGTTTCCTTTTCTTATTAGCTGATTTAATTTTTTTTAGTTGGATTTCTTCATTTCTTTCATAACTCACTAATGTATCCAAAACTTAACATTTATTTTGGTTTCTGTAATTTGATTAACATAAAAAGAAAGAAAACAATAATAACATATGATTTTACTAATATAAAGAAATACCTAAATTTTAAAAATCTTCCACTTTATTTGGTTATCTTTCTTTATTTGCATTGTATTTTCATAATATATCTTAAGGGCATTACCCATTAATCAGATAAGGTGAAAATTTGATCACCCTTTCTTAGCCCATAAATCATTTTCTTGCATCTATATAACCTAATCCTTAAATAAAATTGAATAGACACCAACCCTAGGGACATCTGAGCTCATTAGGATAAGAAAATTTAAGAGTTGGATCGAGTTCAAGTTGGTTAGCCAATTGATGTCTAGAAATGTGGTTCGGAAAAGAAAGATGGTTATCTAATTAGGTCTATTGCAAAAGCATGGAGAGCCTCCCACCAATCTTACACTTATCTGATTGATTCGGTTAGCTAATTTCAAACTTAGAGTGCTCAAAGGCAACCTTGGCAGTTAGGAGCTGTCTAGAGTTGGGAGAACCTTAGTTAGGATTCCTCTTCTTTTCTCTTCTCTTCTTTTGATTGAAAATTTGATTGAAAACAACATAAAAAAAAATCAAAAAAATAGAAGATAAAGTGATTTCTCTACTTCCTTCATGGAGAAGGGTGTCGGGTCGACTAGTGATTCGATTCCTATTTCAAACCCAACAACTTCTACAATGGGAGAACCTAATCAACCCCAAATCTTTAAGAATTTATATTATCCAGTCAGTTCCATCCAACCTTCTTGCATTAGGTTGCTCCAACCCACCATAAACACTTTGAAATTAAACCTCAAATTATCAATATACTTCAAAAATTTATGGGAGTAGAGAATGCATACATATTCACTAGAGAGTTTGAAGAGATTTGTGCAACCATGAGACTACAACAACTGTCAGAAGATGAGGTTAAGCTAAGACTGATCAATTTTGCCCTTAAGGACAATGTTAAAATATAGCTCTATAGTCTTCAAAATCAATCTATCATAACCTGAGAGGGCTTTATAAGAGTGCTCCTAAAGAAGTTCTTTCTCCATCACAAAACAGCTAGGATTAGGAATGAGATAAACCAATTTTACCAACTAGCTAGCGAATCATTCTAAAAATACTTCGACCGCTTTAAGAACCTCTTGACCCACTGCCCATACCATAGAATAGAGACCTGGAAACTATACTAGATAATTTATGAAAGACTAGATTCAAATTTCAGAACCATGCTAGAGTTCATACGCCAGGGTTAATTCATGTACAAGAAACCCACTGAAGCCTAGCAATTTTTAAAAGACCTAGCTGACAAAAATTTATAATAGGAAACAACTAGAAAACCTGAGAGACCAACACCTTCAAGAGGAGGAATGCACCAAATTTAGACTTTCCTAGTTGTAGAGGCTAAAATTGTAACTTTAGCATGTAGATTAGAGGCCTTAGAGCTATAGAGACCAGCTAGTGTGAACCAAGTTTCAGCATCCATGTGCAACACATGTAGTACACCCGACCATGTCCTTGAGTAATGCCCCTTTCTGATGAACCCAATAGAGAATAGATGTGCACAGGTAAATATCACATACTAGAGATCAGTGAATAATCCCTATGCACCCACATATAACCCAGGATAGAGGAATCATCCAAACTTCTCATGGTCACAGAACCCAAATATAGGCGGTCCTAGTTTCAACCAGCAAATCCAAGGCCTAATCCTATGACAAACAACCCATCAGGCTTCAATAATAATAAGAAGAAACTTAGTTTTCTAGAGAAGCCTAGAAGTCTTGGCCAAATCCAATGCTGACACCAATGCCACATTGAGCAATTTCATGCAAACCATGAGCCAGCTCATAAATACTAACATCCAAGCCATTGCCCATTTGAAAATATAGGTGGGTCAGCTAGCCTCTGCCATGAGTGAGCAAGAATGAGGTAGGCTACCTAGCCAACCTGAACCCAACTCGAGAAACCAAAATGGTCCACAATTCCAACAAAAAAAATCAAGTCAACCATGTGAATGCTATTCACACCTTAAGATCTAATAAATAAGTGGATAATAAGGTAAGTACATCTAGTGATAGAGAGAATTCACTTGCTAAGTCACTTTATGAACAACCCATCTTACAAACTCAAGCTCTAAAAACTAATAGTACACTAAGCCTAGAACCCACAATTCTTAGAGCTCCTTTTTCAAATTGACTAAGATCCAAAAAAAATTAAAATATTTGAAAAAACTTTTAGAGGTATTTAAGCAAATCTAGGTAAATATCCCTCTTCTAAACATGATTAAATAAGTTTTGACTTATGCTAAATTTTTAAAAGACCTTTGTACTAAGAAAAAGACCACCAATGTATCCAAAAGAGTATTTTTAGCAGCAAGTGTGAGCTCGTACTTATCTAGTCATGTATCAATAAAATATAAGAATCTTGGATCTCCGATAATTTTATGTGATATTGGAGAAACCCACATTGAGAATGCCTTGCTAGATTTAGGGGCTAGAGTAAATATTCTTCCATTTTTAGTTTATAAGCAACTAGGATTAGGAGAACTTCTACCAACAAAGATCATGTTACAATTAGCAGATAGATCTCTTAGGATCCCTAAGAGAATGGTAGAGAATATTTTAATAAAGATTGATAATTTTATCTTTCCTGTAGACTTCATCATTTTAGAGACCGAACCAGTTACGAATCTCAAGGATCATATCCCAATTATTTTAAGAAGATCATTCTTAACTACTGTGAATGCTGAAATCAACTGTCGGAATGGACTTATGAAGCTATCTTTTGAGAACATCATCATTGAATTAAATATATTTAATCTAGAATAAGAATCCACCTAGCATGTTGATGTAAATATAATTTAAAAAAAAATTTATGAATCCACTAACATTAGCGATGAGGAAGTCAATCTCAAGTCTAGTTTCTGACCAATTAATGAACCTGAAGATATCAAGAAAATTCTTATAGACAATAGGACTAGCCAGAGACAAGAGCCTCCCACTGAATCAATAATTAAAATGGTTAAACCCTCACTCAAGCTATCAATAGAGGAGACACCCAAGTTAGAATTGAAACTCCTTCCCGAGCACCTGAAGTATGCATATTTAGGTCTAGCAAAAATCTTACCTGTAATTATCGCATCTGACCTAAATCCTAAATAAGAGGAGTTGTTAGCAATCCTGAGAGAGAATCATGAAGTAATAGGTTGGACCATGACTGATATTAAGAGAATAAGCCCTTTTATAGTTCAACACAGGATACACCTAAAGGAAGAGGCCAAACCAACTAGAAATGCTCAAAGAAGACTTAACCCAGCCATGATGGATGTTGTCAAAAAAAAATTCTAAAGTTACTTGATAATAGAATTATCTACCCCATCTCTGATAGCTCGTGGATAAGTCCTGTACAAGTGATATCCAAAAAGTCTGGGATAGCAGTGGTCTAGAATGAAATGAATGAAATTATCCTAACTAGGATCCAAACGGGATGGAGGGTCTGTATAGACTATAAAAAATTGAATGATGTGATAAGAAAAGATCACTTTCAATTGCCATTTGTTGATCAAATGTTAGAGAAATTAGTCGGACAAGAGTTCTATAATTTTCTTGATGGATACTTCAGTAATAATCAGATTTCTGTAGCCCCCGAGGATCAAAAAAAGACAACATTCACTTGTCTATTTGGAACTTTCGCTTATAGGCGTATGCCCTTTGGATTATGTAATGCACCGACAACCTTTCAGAGATGCATGATCAGTATTTTTTCTGATATGGTTGAATGATTTCTAAAAATTTTTATCGATGACTTTTCTATCTTTGGCCCTACCTTCTCTAAGTGCTTAGATCATCTAAGATTAGTTCTAGAAAGATGTAACAAGAAGCACTTAGTTCTCAACTGAAAAAAATGCCAATTCATGGTTAGAGAAGGGTTAGTTCTTAGTCATATAGTTTCGAAAAAAAGAATTGAAGTGGACAAAGTCAAAGTAGACTTGATTGCAAATCTTCTACCGTTCAAATTTGTTAAAGAAATTTGTTCATTTTTAGGACATGCTGGATTCTATAGAAGATTCATTGCCAATTTTAGCAAAGTGGCTCACCTATTAACAAACTTGTTAGTAAAAGAAATCAAGTTTTAGTTCACTCCTGAGTGCCTAGAGTCCTTTGAATTTCTTAAAAAGGCACTCACTTCAGCTCCCATCATTTATCTTCCTATCTGGTCTGAACCTTTTAAACTCATTTGTGATGTGTCCGATCATGCTGTGGACATAATTTTAGGTTAAATAATTAATAAGCTACCTAAAGTTATTTATTATGCGAGCAAAATCTTAAATGATACACAGCTTGATTACACTACCACTAAAAAGGAGTTTCTAGTTGTTATCTTTATCCTAAAAAATTTAAGCCCTATTTGGTTGGATCACACACCATTGTCTATACTGATCACTCAGCCATTAGACATCTCCTAGCAAAAAAAGATGCCAAGACATGCTTGATACAATGGATCTTACTCTTTCAAAAATTTGATCTAGAAATCGGAGACAAAAAAAAACAGAGAATACAGTAGCTGATCACTTATCCTGAATCATAGTCACACCATTTAGTGAACCAGCTATCAATGAATTTTTTTTTGATGAACAGCTCATATCCATGTCCACTAAATCATGGTATATTGATATTGTCAACTATTTAGCCTTTGGTAAAGTTTTTTCTCACTGGATCACTCAGGACAGACATAAATTCTTTATCCAAGTAAAGTATTTTATTTGGGATGATCCATATCTCTTTAAGCAATGTCCTAACCAAATTATTAGCAGGTGTATCCCAAAAATTGAGGTTAGAAGTATTTTATCTTTCTGTCATAACCAAACATGTGGTGGTCACTTTGTATCTAAGAAAATAGCTACCAAAGTCCTCTAATGTGGATTCCATTGGTCCAATTTATTTAAGGATACATACGATTCTTTTAGAAGTTGTGCTCGATGCCAACAAATGAGATGAACCACCAAAAAAAATATGATGCCTCTCCACCCAATCTTGGTGGTTGAAATTTTTTGATGTGTGGGGAATCAATTTCATGGGTCCATTTTCAAACTCATTTGGAAATGAATATATTTTAGTAGTTGTCGACTACATCTCAAAGTGGATAGAAGCTATTCCTTGTAGATCCATAGATAGAAAAGTTGTTATAAAATTTTTGAAAGAAAATATTCTCTTCTATTTTGGTACTCCTAGAGCAATCATTAGTGATCGAGGGACACACTTTTGCAACTGACCCTTTGCCACATTAATGAAAAAATAAAATGTCACCTACAAGTTGGCCACACCTTATCACCCTCAAATTAGTAGACAAGTAGAAGTGTCCAACAGATAGATCCAACAAATTCTGGAGAAAACTGTTAATGCCAATAGAAAGGACTGATCCTTGAAACTAGTTGATGCACTATGGGCATACCGAACCATCTTCAAGACTAACCTAGGAATGTCTCTCTATAGGATTGTATTTGAAAAATCTTGTCACTTGCCTATTGAGCTAGAGCACAAAGCTATGTGGACCATTAAAAATTTAAATATGAACTTAGACATAGCCGAAAACTACAGAAAGCTTTAAATTAATGAATTAGAAGAACTTAGAAATGAAGCTTACGAGAATGTTAGGGTGTACAAGGAAAGAACCAAAGTATTTCATGATCAAGTAATTATGAAAATATCTTTTATTTCTGGATAAAAAGTTCTCTTGTACAATTCTGGATTACATCTATTATCTAGAAAGTTTAGGTCTAGATAGATAGGACCATTTTTAGTTAAAAAAGTCTTCACACATGGAGCTGTAGAAATTAAAAATCTAAGTAATAATGTCGTGTTTAAAATTAATGGTCAGAGACTAAAACTATTCTTAGAATTGCCCAAAGAATCTATTGACGTAGCCATGGTTCTCTATGAACCAACTTATCTCGATTAATTTGCTTACAATATTTTATCTGACTGAATACATTAAATTTAGCACTTTTGGGAGGCAACCTAATTTTTTTAAACTAATATCTTTTCTATTGAATAAACAGAGATACCTATATTTGGGTTTCGAACTTTCAAGCCAACATCGCACCAGATCACCTTCAAAATAAGAATACATATTCACTAGGTGACATCTTTCTTTTTCTTTCTTGCATTGTATTTTCTTTTCTCATTCATTAAAGATAATGATATTTAAGTTAGAGGGTAGAAAAAATTTTTCAAAAAATTTTTGAAAAAAAAATTTGAAAAAATATACCTCATAAAAATCTTTGAAATTTAAAAAAAAATTAAAAAATTTTGAATAAACCATGTGTCAAAAAATAAAATCTTGAGCAAAATAGACTAAAAAAAGAATAATAAGAGTTAGAAAGTATTTGCTAATGACTGTAGTAAGTTAAGGAGTAGATTAGTTAGACAGACTTTAGCAGCTTGCTTAGATCATCTAAAGATTATTAGCACTTCTGACACATATGCACACTGATAAGATAAAATAGGTACTGATTGTAAGACTAACTGAGAATTCAATTATCACTTAAAGTTGATGATTGATATACACTCCAATCAAAAATTTAAATTTGAAAAAATAGTTATTTGCCTAAAATAAAAGTACAAAATATAGAGTACATGTGGATAGCCCTAAGCTTAGTAATCGGTGTTGGGAATAGTGTCCCAAAGCCAATCGTCAGTCTATTGATGGTTGTGCTCTTTTCTGTATTAGTATATGAATTATAAATAAATAAAAGTTATTTTAGTATTTTTCATCACAAATTGTTTCATCTTCTAATGAACTCCTGTGTTGTGGTGAAGTCCTTAGGACTATTTAGACTCGACAAAGGAGGATTTGTCGTTTAGTCCTTGAATCTGTTCGCGACCAAATGATACGTTGTTACTAAGGACAACAATGTTTATCAAGCATAGGTCATTGTGTGCCATATGAGTTGGTTGTCCTCTTAACCAAAGAGTGTGGAGACACTGGTATGGCATACAGGTGAGATGTAAGGGTACATCTGCACTGAATGTGACCAACTCCGGAGCTTTTTCTACTGTCAAGATTTGCTCCGATGGGATATAGGTATAACTGTCCCTCCGACCTAAGACTGCCATAGTGACTTGCAAGCAACTCACTGCACTTAGGCACTGGACTACTTGAATTTCTAATTCAGTGACGGAAGGCTGCTGGGTGTAGTCAAGTACTTGACTTGTCGGTGCGTGTGTCAAGATGGGATTGACCACTCCAGTTTAGGAGCTGTGTACAGTCATATTTCAATTTAGCAAAATCTTGGCCAGGGTAGTCCTAGTGAGGAGTCATAGGACTGTTTGAGTTGAGCACGATTCGGATGATCTAATCAGGGTTGACAGTTTAACCCTGAGTCATCCTATACACATGGGTCAAAAGGGATGAATTATACAGTAACCATATTCGCGTAGGTTCTAAATATTGCGATTGTGACTATTCGACCTATCCGGATGTTGGGTACCATTGCTAGATGGTTACTTCGATTAGTATAGGAATTGGTTCCTGTGCTACCGGCTTAGGTTCAAACTTGCAGAGTCACACACATTAGAGGTTCTTATCTGATCTGATGGCTGGTGAAGAGTTCCACTGGACTGAAACTCTTCGACCAAGAGTCCTAATGCTTGGGGACTCTGAGTCTTACATGTTTGAGATTCTGTGATCGAGAATCAAGATTCTCTGATCATGAGTTCCACACATTTTGGGTACCGAGGTCAAGAGTCCCACTGGTTTGGGACTCTTTGATCAAGGTTTCATATTGATGGACTTTGATGTCCGATTGCCCATCAAATTTGGACTCAGTATTTATGAGAGGTCTAATTAGTGATTTGATCAGTAATTAACTCAATTTGATTAAGTAATTATTTTTGGATCATGTCCAATTGAATTGGATTCAGTTGGGTTTGACCCGATTAGGTTAAGAGTTGACCTAATCGCCGAGGTGGTTTGGTCCCTGATCTGATCAGAGGTTGGGCTTAGTCAATTTCTGATTTGATTAAGATTTTATTGAATCTAATTAAGCCTAATTGTGTTGGATTTAATTTATTCTAATTGTGCCTAACCTATTTTAATAAGGTTGGTTCAATTAGGTTTGAAACCACCTTGACTTATCTCCCTGTGCCACCTCACCTCACCTGCACCTATTTGAATTCATGAGAAACGAGTTCTCATGAATTTTCTCCCACGTAGAAGTCTTCCCATGCCCCATCTGAGTGGATAAAGATGGTTGGTTGGCCATTCAAATTCAAATAAAGTTTGAATTTGAATGGGCAACTAATCCATGCGCCACCTTATCCCTTGTGTGCCCCTTTCTCTACATGAGAAAAAGTTTCTCATGTAGACTCTCCACGCACAAAGAACCCACACCCCTTCTCTTCTCATGCCTTGAGTGGATAAGGATAGGTTGGTTGGCATTTGAATTCAAATTTGATTTGAATTCAAGTGAGCAACCACCTAGCTTTATCCTCTCACGCGATAAAGACACGGTTGCACTGTTTTAAAAGAAAAAAGAAGATGGGGCATGCGTAACATCTTATTTGAGAAAGAAAGAGTGGCATGAGAAGGCCTTGTGCATGGGATCAAAGTTCAAAAAACTTTCGAGAGAAAAGAAAAGAAAGAAAGTGGGCGCAAGATTTTCTGTGAGTACCCTAGGGTTTTTGCCTAGGGTTCGGGAAGTGAGAAAGTGAGCTATGAGTGTCGTGAGCCCACCAAATTTTAGGGAGAGCTTCATCAACTTCTCAAGTATCTCTACTGATGATCTAGAGTGTTTAAAGAGTTAGTAGATATTGATCGAAGGAGTTCGATCAGCATCAGCCGTCGAAAGGGTTTTACAATGAACTAGCATTTGTGAGGAGCCGATCAGTCCGAGAGCTTCATGTGGATGATCTGTAGAGGCCAGACATACTGTGTGATTATATTACGATGATCAGACCTTTCCGACAGTGATCAGATTACGACGATCGACTACCTGCACGAAGGTAATGTGTTCTAAACACATAACAGTAAAATATTTACTGTAGAAGTTTAAATTTTAAATTTAAATGCATGCTATATATATTATATTTAGATCCTTATGTAGGATTAATATATATTAATTAATTAGATTAATTAATAATTTTTACTGTAAAATTATAATTTTGAAAAGTTTTAAAATTACTGTTTTACCTCTGCACTGAAATTCACTTCAAATGGTATCAGAGCCAGGTTCTAAAATATGATGTACATTTACATGCATAGATTAAGTAGTAATCTAAAAGTTTAAATTTAAAATTTAAATTTAAAATTTAAAATTTGAAATTTGAAATTTAAATTTTAAAATTTAAAATTCAAAATTCAAAATTCAAAAATTCAAAATTCAAAATTTAAAATTTGAAATTTATTTAAAATTTCAAATTTGAAATTTAAAATTTAAAATTCAAATTTTGAAATTTTAAATTTGAAATTTATTTAAAATTTAAAATTCAAAATTTAAAATTTAAAATTTAAAATTTAAAATTTGAAATTTAAATTTTAAAATTGGTATATTTAGATATACTTGATCCAAGTAGCAAGTAGTCTAATTGGGTTGGTTGCCATGGTCATCCGATCATAGGAGAAAAATAGGATTTAAAGGTCCTCTCCTCCCATTCGATGGGGTTCTCCTATGGCGGTAGGGGTGCCGAGCGATTATATCCCATGCAAACAAAGCAACGAAAGGACTTAATTGTAAAGGTTCAATTGTGAAATTTATCATGAATATGTTAGATTAGATCTAAAGGAATATTCATGATTTATTTTGATTGAGTTATTTTCTATTATGTAATTAGCAATAGGATTGCTGTTTATGAAATATGCTGATCCGTTTGTGAAATGAGTCAACACATTTGGTGAACAGAAAATAAAATCTTTCAAATTTGAAAATTATTTTCGAAATACCAAACCCTGACCCATCAGCCCTAATACTTATTTAAAAAAATTAAGTATTGTCTAGTTAGTCTAGAATTGTGAATTAAGACCTAAGACAATTTGCATAAACTTGTGAATCAATGGGTTAGATGGATTAGGTCTATAATTGGGTTAGACCTAAGGTTAGCTTAAAGAAATAGACTAAATTAAAGTAATTGATCAAATCTAATCAAAAGTTTAATTAGATTAGGTCAAGGACACTCTAGACTCAACTCCAATAGTTGTAGTTGAATGGGTCCATGTCTTTAACTAGACCAAGATGGACTTAATTCATGGCTATGCGGTGGAACCCTATTTACTAAGTTGATCAAATTAAAACTAATGAACCGGTTGGTGTCTAAGGTAAGTTCGACAGTCTGACCAGTGGTTTTTAAGTGGGAGCTACTCGCATTGATTCGATCTCTGACGAGTTAATGGCATATCCTCACCACTGATCTCACTTACCTAGCCAACCTGGTGAGTTAGGTTTTGATTAGATCACTTGGTGATTAGGGCTCACCCATGTCATTAAGTAAATCAGTGTGACTGATTTAGGTGCTCCTAATGCCGGCTTTAATTAAATCTTTTTTAATCTGACTTGGTGAAGTCAGTGGGAGGATTAAAATTGGCTGGTTAATTTCTTCTCTTCTATCCTTTAATAAAATCCTCAAAATTATTAGGTTCCTAAAAATGATTAAGTTATAGTGATAACTAAGTCATAGCCTCCCATTAAGTGAGTGATAATGAGTCCATTAGTTTAATAATCACTGGAGGCCCAAAGGCCTGGTGCTTATTGACTAATGAAATTATCATTCATAATATGATAATTTGGTTGAGTCTTTTTGATGGTGGTCAGGTTGGCCAGCCAAAGTCGGACCTGATCATTTATTGGTCCGATTCACCAAATCAAGTCATGTTAATGGTTGGACCTAATCAGATCTTTTCAGTGGAGGCCAAAGCCTACTGATTAGATTCTGGGGCAAAATTAATTACTAAAAGTTGTTTAGAGAAACAACTGATTATGAACCTACCTATAGATGCATGTGGGTTGACCAACCAAAGTTGGGCTCGTGTGTGGTCTGTGTGGATTCTAGTACCCACTAAGGAATTAAAGTAATTCTTCGAATTGGAGGTTGAGGCTATCAGTTCGTAAAAATACTGAGAGAAACTTTAGACTAAAGTCCAAGTCTTTAGTATTAATAATTTATATACTAATAAAGGTCTGATTTTTCTTTATGCACTTATGGCCACTATCCTATCACACTGATCATTATTAGATAATGATAAGCTCATGGGACCTAATTTCGATAGCTAGTATCGAAAATTGAAAATCATCCTTGAGCATGAACAGATCCTTTATGTAGTAACGGATCCAGCACCTGAGGAGCCAGCTCCGAATGCTAGAGGGGCGGTCCGAGATACTTACCAGAAGTAGCTCAACGATCGCACCACTGTTCGGTGCATAATGCTGGCGGCAATGAATGATGAGTTCAATCGTAGGTTCGAGAATGCCCAGCCGTAGGAGATGCTTCAAATGTTGAACGACTCCTTTGGCACGCCTGACGACGTTGAAAGGCACAAAACTAGTTGTGCTATTTTCAATGCTCAGATGAGGGATGGAGCCTCAGTCATCAATCATGTACTGTACATGATCGAAATGATTGAGCGCTTAAGTAAACTGGGCTTTCCCTTGCACGAGCAACTCGATAAGGATGTGATCCTTAATTCTTTGCCCAAATCTTTCCTCCCCTTCCTTACTCATTTTCGGATGACAAAGCCTGTAGTGAACTATCACGGCTTGTTGGGGTTACTGCAGAACTTTGAGAAGGACCACCAGCTCCATAAGGAGTCGGTGAATGTTGTGGGAGGGTCTTCTTCTGGTCGTCGACCCTTTAAGAAAGGGAAGAAGAACAAGAAGAAGAAGAATAAGAAGGTGCAGCCGCATGCTGGGATGTCAACACAGGGTCAGACCTAGAAGTGCAAGCTTGACCAGAGCCAGGTGGAGTGCTTTTTTTGCAAGAAGCAGGGGCACTGGAAGAGGAACTATCCTCTATACATTGCCTCCCTGGACCCGAACAGGATGAAGAAGAAGCAAGGTAATTATATGATAACATCTTGCAACTTTTTCATTTGTGATACTACTGCCTGGGTATTGGATACCGGAAGCCCTTATCATATTTGTAATTCGATGCAGGGTCTGTAGGTCTGTAGGAGATTTGATGAAGGTGAGAGGTTCCTGAACATTGGAGATGGAAGCAAAGTTCCAGTTCTAGCTTTAGGAATCATGAACCTTGTAATCAACTCTCGTAATGTAATTCTGAGTGAATGTCACTATTGTCCAAGTTTTTTATAAATATTATTTCTGTAGGCCTTTTGGTCATGTACAGTTTTAAATTTTTAATAAAAGAAAACGTTTGCAATATCATTTTGAATGGTGTTACAATGTTTGTTGGACAACTAAATAATGAAATTTACTTACTATCACAGCCTGTTAATGTGATTCAAACCTCCGATAAATATCCTAGAATGGATAATATGTCAGAAGTCTACCTTTGGCACTGTAGGCTAGGTCATATCAATAAAAACAGGATAAACAGGTTGGCTCAAGAAGGAATTCTTGATGTTGGTGATTGTGAATCACTTCCAACCTGTGAGTTCTGTCTTCTTGGGAAGATGACCAAATCACCTTTTACTGAAAAAGATGAGTGAGCCAGTGAACTCTTGGGTCTGATACATTATGATGTATGTGGACCCATGAGCTCAAGTGCAAGAGGTGGATATTTCTACTTCATAAACTTCACAGATGACCTATCGAGGTATGGGTATGTCTACTTAATGGAGAGCTGCCCATCTGGACTATGAAATCTGGCAGATGGATGTGAAGACAGCTTTCCTAAATGGAGAGCTGGATGAAGAGGTGTATATGATACAACCTGAAGGGTTCACATCCATAAATGAGTCTAAGGTGTGCAGGCTACAGAGGTCCATTTATGGACTTAAGCAGGCATCCCGAAGTTGGAACATACATTTTGATAGGACGATCAAGATGTATGGCTTCGTTAAGAATGGAGAAGAGCCCTATATTTATAAGTGGGCTAATGGTCCAGTACTAGTATTTCTTGTATTGTATGTGGATGACATTCTCTTAATCGGGAATGATATCCCTGCATTACAGGGAATAAAGATTTGGTTGTCGTCACAATTCTCCATGAAGGATCTGGGAGAAGCTTCCTACATCCTAGGGATGAGGATCTATAGGGATAGATCTAAAAGGTTACTTGGCTTATCCCAGTCCACGTACATTAATACTATGCTGAAAAGGTTCAGCATGGAGAATTCCAAGAAAGGCTATCTACCGATAGGCCATGGAATTTCTCTCTCGAAGAGGGATTATTCGACAACACCTCAAGAGAGAGAGCGTATGGCTAGAATTTTATATGCTTCGGCAGTGGGATCTATCATGTATGCCATGACATGTACACGACCAGATGTGGCATGCTCACTAGGGGTAGTGAGTAGATACCAATCTGATCTAGGGGAGAATCACTGAAAGGATGTTAAAACCATCTTGAAGTATTTAAGAAATACTAAGGACCAGTGGCTTATTTATGGTGAATCAGACTTGAGACTTATGGGGTTTACAGACTCCAATTTTCAGTCTGATCATGATGACAGCAAGAGTGTGTCAGGATTTGTTTCTACCCTTAATGATGGGGCTATCTGCTGGAAGAGTTCCAAGCAGCACACTGTGACTGATTCAGTTTGCGAGATAGAGTATGTCACTGCATCAGATGCTGCCAAAGAAGTGGTGTAGCTGAGAAAATTCATCACCGAGCTCGAAGTAGCACCCTCCCTTGTTGGTCCAGTTCTGCTCTATTGTGACAGCTCTGGAGCCATTGCTCAGGCGAAGGAACCAAAGGCACACTAGCGGACGAAGCATATTCTGTGCCGCTACCATCTCATCTGAGAAATTATGGATAGAGGTGACGTCAACCTTCAGAAGATCAACGGAGAGGAGAACCTGGCCGACCCATTCACTAAAACCATTGCGGTGAAAGAGTTCAATGACTTCAAGTCGAAGATGGGTATTAGATACTGCACCGATTGGCTTTAGGCCAAGTGGGAGAATATTGGGAATAGTGTCCCAAAGCCAATCGTCAGTCTGTTGACGGCTGTGCTATTTTGGTATTTTTCATCATAAATTGTTTCATCTTCTAATGAACTCCTGTGTTGTGGTGAAGTCCTTAGGACTATTTAGACTCGACAAAGGAGGATTTATCATTTAGTCCTTAAACCTGTTCGCGACCAAATGATACGTTGTTACCAAGGAAAACAATGTTTATCAAGCATAGGTCATTGTGTGCCATATGGGTTGGTTGTCCTCTTAACCAAGGAGTGTGGAGACACTGGTATGGCATACAGGTGAGATGTAAGGGTACATCTGCACTGAACGTGACTGACTCCGGAGCTTTTTCTGCTGTCAAAATTTGCTCCAACGGGATATGGGTATAACTGTCCCTCCGACCTGAGACTGCCATAGTGACTTGCAAGTAACTCACTGCACTTAGGCACTGGACTATCTGAATTTCTAATTCAGTGACGGAAGGCTGCTGGGTGTAGTCAAGTACTTGACTTGTCTGTGCGTGTGTCAAGATGGGATTGACTACTCCAATTCAGGAGCTGTGTACAGTCGTGTTTTAATTTAGCAAAGCCTTGGCCAGGGTAGTCCTAATGAGGAGACACAGGACTATTTGAGTTGAGCACGATTCAGATGATCTAATCAGGGTTCACAGTTTAACCCTGAGTCGTCCTATACACAGGGGTCAAAAGAGATGAATGATACAGTAACCATATTCGCGTAGGTTCTATATGTTGCGATTGTGACTATTCGACCTATCCGGACGTCGGGTACTGTTGGGTATAAAATATCCACAGCCGAAATCCTCAGCAGAATCAGCTCCAGGAGGGCTCCGACTGGACTCCTACGAAAGCCGGGCTCCGCCCACGACTCCAACCTCAAGGGGGACTCCGTCCAGACTCCTACAGGGGCCGGGCTTCATCGCCAACGTCAACCGTCGGTAAGATCTGTTGCTCCTAGATTGATTTTGATGATTACAAAGCAGATTGAAGGGATACAAATAATTTTAAATTGATAAAGTCCTTATGCTCTTCAAGGGTAAAATCATAATTTCACTAAAATCCTGATTTGATAGTATCATTTGGTAGAACAAATAATTTGTAAACTATTGGTGAAAATTTCATTATTTTTGGACTTATATTTTTGAAGTTATGAAGGTTTGAAGTGCATGAGTCGACTCATGAGTCAACTCATGGCACTATGAGCTGATTGGCACGCAAAAAATTCCCATGGCATGCTAGTTTTCTGGCTTGGCACGACCTGTGAGTCGACTCATGAGTCGACCCACAAGGCATGAGTCGACTCATGAGTCGACCTCTACTGATTTGGGCCAAAAAATCCAGAAATCCATGTTTCTGGTCTTTGCAACAGAAGTCGACTCATGAGTCGACTCCTGAAGCATGAGTCGACTCATGAGTCGACCCCTACGATGGAAAATGTCAGCAACGGCTATTTTTTTGCCCATTTTAATTGCCTTTTATGCTTCCTAAAATTGCTCTAACGGCTCTTTATCTGCCTAAATTGTTTTCTCTTGCTTCTAATGCTATAAAATATTTCAAATGGTGAAAGAAATTGCAGAAAAAAAGAAGATCAATCGGCAGATCAAACGAGAGATCAAATTCATTGAGAGGATCCAAAAGATATATGCAAAGTGATCAAAGAAATATTTGAGAGAAAAAGAAAAGAGGATCCAAAATCCACACGAGAGATTGGAAAAGAGATTCAAGAGCATTCAAAGAGAGGATTTGTCACGCCTATTGTTTCAACCTTGATCTAGAGATCTTTCAAAGCCTTCAAGAGATCTTCAATCAATGATCATCCTCTTCTCAAGCATTCATTCAAGCGTTCATCCACCTTGAGAAAATCCAAAAAGGGTTTCTTCATTTGAGTAAAGTATTTTTATTGCTATATTCGCTCATTTAAGGAGCTGTTACTGTATTAATTTGTGCTCTAAATTTTCTTACTCTTGTAAGTAATTGTTCTTGTTTTTGGAGGATTTTCAAAACAAGGAAAGGTTGATTCGAACCTGAAATCGGAGTATTTTGGGTTTACTTGTACCCGAAAAATAAGTAGATTAGCTTGGGATAGCTAGTGTCGGAGTTTCTGACGTTTTGTATTCGAATTGAATACAAGTATAGTGGATTGAAATTCTCAAGTAGGAGCTTGGGGAGTGGATGTAGGTGCAAGGTTGGCACCGAACCACTATAAATCCTTGTGTTTGTGGTGTGCTTTTTTGCTTCACTTTATTTCTTTATTATATCCTTGCATTCCTGCTTTAGGTAATTAATATTGAATTAAAATCTTTGTCTTGTTCATCATAAGTAATTAATTAAGCCTAAAATTTTTAGAAACCCAATTCACCCCCCCTCTTGGGTTGCATAGCTGGGCAACAAGTGGTATCAGAGCCCGGTGCTTTAGCCCTTCTTTGATCTAACAATCAAAGAGCCAAAGATCTATAGCAACCCATGTCGGTACTTCTCTAGCCGAGGGGTAATCTACAAACCGACCTCCACTTTTCAATGGATCTAATTACACCTATTGGAAAGCTCGGATGAAGATATTTATACAAGCACTCGACTATGATATGTGGAGTATCATAGTGAACGGTCCTCACACACCCACCAAGATTATAGATGGTGAGGAGTCAACCAAACCCGAGAAAGAATGGGATGAGGTTGACAAGAAATTTGCATAATTAAATGCCAAAGCTATGAATGTTCTTTATTGTGCACTAGATGCAAATGAATTTAATCGCATTTCTACTTGTGCATCTGCTAAAGAAATATGGGATAGGTTAGAAGTAACCCATGAGGAAACAAATCAAGTAAAAGAGACTAAAATAAACATGCTAGTACATAAATATGAATTGTTCAAAATAGAACATGATGAGTCCATAACTGCTATGTTTACTCATTTTACTGATATAATTAATGGTTTGAAGAGTCTTGGCAAATCTTATACTAACAGTGAGCTTGTAAGGAAGATTCTCAGGTCACTGCCAAGAACTTGGGAAGCCAAGGTGACTGCCATCCAAGAAGCAAAGGACTTGAACACTCTACCTCTAGAAGAGCTTCTTGGATCCTTGATGACTTATGAACTTAGCATGAAGCAACATCAAGAGGATGAAGTCAAAAAGAAAAGAACCATTGCCCTCAAATCCACAACTTCGCCTGATTATGAAACGGATGACACTGAAGATGAAGAACAGGATGAAGAGATGGCACTCATCATCCGAAAATTTAAGAAGTTTCTAAGAAAAAGGAAACAGGGGATGAGAAAGAAATTCACAAAAGGAGAACAAAGCAAAGAAAAAGAGAAAGATCAACCCCTTATATGCTACGAGTGCAAGAAGCCGGGACATTTCAGATCCGAATGCCCATAACTGAAGAAAGGTCCCAAAAAGTTCAAAAAGAAAGCAATGATGGCGACTTGGAGTGCGAGTGATGACTCAAGCTCCGACGAGGAAACCTCAACAGAACAAGCCAACCTGTACCTGATGGCACACGAGAATGAGGTAACTTCTGAATCCACTAGTGAATTTACTTTTGAAGAATTGCATGAAGCATTCTATGATTCAATTGATGAATTAAAGAAACTAGGGAAGAAAAATAAAGAACTGAAATTAGAAAATCAGTCCTTAGTGAAACAAGCTGAAAACCTTTCAATTGAAAAATCCACCTTGATTCAAGAAAATCAAAACTTAAAGAATGAAATTAACAAACTGAAATCTATAGTAGATAAGTTCACCTTAAGTTCAAACAAACTAAATATGATCCTTGATAATCAGAAAGCTATATATGATAAGGCTGGACTTGGCTATAAACCTCTGAAGAAACAAAAATTTCTGAAGGATATCTATGTAAATTATTCAAGTAACAAGTCTACAAATACTTCTTGTTTCAAATGTGGAAGAATAGGACATAAATCATACACATGTCTTATTAACAAATATGCAAATACAAAGAAAATATGGGTTCCAAAAGGAACCATTTTGACTAACCTAAAAGGACCCAAGAAAGCTTGGGTACCTAAGACAGAAACTTGACCTTTGCTTGCAGGTGTGTCTAGCATCCCAAGAAGGAAACAAGAAATGGTATCTTGACAGTGGATGCTCGAGACACATGACTGGTGATGAATCACAATTCATCACGCTTGATGCTAAGGATGGAGGGATGGTTACCTTTGGAGATAATGGCAAAGGAAAGATCATCGGGATAGGTAACATTGGTATCACTCCCTCCAAATATATTGAGAATGTTTTATTAGTTAAAGGTTTAAAGCATAACTTACTTAGCATTAGTCAATTCTGTGATAAAGGGTATAAAGTAGTTTTTGAATCATCTGTTTGCATTGTGTCTAGTCCTATTAACGATGGCATTAAATTTATAGGACATAGGCATGGCAATATTTATATGGTAGATTTGAATGATTTAGCCAAATTAGACATGCATGCCAATTAGGTAAACAAACTAGAGTTTCATTTAAATTCAAAAATACTGTTTCAACTTCTAGACCTTTAGAGCTCTTACATATGGACTTATTTGGACCAACTAGAACCACTAGTCTAGGAGGAAAATGATATGGCTTTGTAATTATAGATGATTACTCTCGTTTTACTTGGGTTTTCTTTTTGGCTCACAAAAATGAAACTTTTCATATTTTCACTAAATTTTATCGAAAAGTCACTAATGAAAAAGGGTTTTCAATTCAAAATATTAGAAGTGATCATGGAACTGAATTTGAAAATCAAGATTTTGAAAATTTTTGTGATGAAAATGGAATTGGCCATAACTTCTCTGCTCCTAGGACACCCCAACAAAATGGGGTAGTTGAAAGGAAAAACAGAACCTTAGAAGAAATGGCCCGTACCATGCTTTGCGAAAGCAACCTTCCAAGATATTTTTGGGCGGAAGCAATTAACACAGCATGTTACATTTTAAATCATGCTTTAATTAGACAATTTTTAAAGAAAACCCCTTATGAACTTTGGAAAGGAAGAAAACCAAATATTGCATATTTTCATATTTTTGGTTGCCGACGTTTTGTATTAAATAATGGCAAAGAAAAACTTGGTAAATTTGATGCAAAATCAGATGAAGCAATCTTTCTAGGTTACTCCTCCACTAGTAAAGCATTTAGAGTTTTCAACAAAAGAACTTTAGTAGTTGAGGAGTCCATACATGTTGTTTTTGATGAATCTAACGATCTTCCTTCAAGGAAGAATGAGGGTGTTGATGATACAGATCCACTAATAGAAGGTATGAAGGAGATCACTCTGAAAGATTCAGCAACTCCAGAAGACAAGGATCAAGAAGACGAATAAAATGAGAGTGGTGAAGAAACTCAAGAACAACCTAAAGGTACAAATGACCTACCCAAGGAATAGAGGTATGTTCACAACCACCCTAAGGAGTTAATTATTGGTGATCCTATGCATGGGGTAAAAATCCGTTCTTCACTTAGAGATGTAGTTAATCATTGTGCTTTTGTATCTCATCTTGAACCTAAAACTTTTGAAGAAGCTGAAAATGATCATAATTGGATTAATGCTATGCAAGAGGAACTTAATCAATTTGAAAGAAATAATGTTTGGACCTTAGTATCAAGACCTAAAGATTATTCAATAATTGGCACAAAATGGGTCTTTAGAAACAAATTAGATGAGCATGGAAATGTAATTAGAAATAAAGCAAGACTGGTTGCTAAGGGATATAATCAAGAAGAAGGAATTGATTTTGATGAAACCTTTGCACCTGTTGCTAGATTAGAAGCTATTAGACTTCTACTTGCATATGCTTGCTTTATGAAATTCAAATTATTTCAAATGGATGTTAAAAGTGCATTTTTAAATGGATATATCTCTGAAGAAGTATATGTAGAACAACCCCCTGGATTTGAAAATCATGCTTTTCCTAATCATGTCTTTAGATTAAATAAAGCTTTATATGGATTAAAACAAGCACCTAGAGCATGGTATGAAAGGCTAAGCAAATTTCTACTAAATAATGGTTTTTCAAGAGGTAATGTAGATACAACCCTATTTATTAAAAGAAATCAAAATGATATGCTAGTTATACAAATTTATGTTGATGACATAATTTTTGGGTCTACTAATGAATCCCTTTGTCAAGACTTTGCTAAGCTTATGCAGGGGGAGTTCGAGATGAGCATGATGGGAGAACTCACCTTCTTCCTCGGACTCCAAATCAAACAATCAAAAGAGGGAATCTCCATCACCCAAAGCAAGTACACCAAGGAACTACTCAAAAGATTTGGAATGGAGAACTGCAAACCAATTGGCACACCAATGAGTCCCTCATGTAAGCTTGACAAGGATGATGAAGGTAAATGTGTAGACTTAAAATACTATAGAGGTATGATTGGCTCATTATTATATTTAACTACAAGTAGGCCTGATATCATATTTAGTGTTTGCTTATGTGCTAGATATCAATCTAATCCTAAAGAATCTCATTTGAATGCTGTTAAAAGAATCCTTAGATACTTAAATGGTACACAAACTCTAGGGTTATGGTACTCTAAGGACTCACAAATTAATTTGTTAGGATATTCAGATGCTGATTTTGCTGGATATAAATTAGATAGAAAAAGCACAAGTGGAACTTGCCAATTTCTTGGAGTTAACCTAATCTCATGGTTTAGCAAGAAACAAAATTCGGTGGCACTGTCTACGGCTGAGGCCGAATACATTGCAGCCGAAAGTTGTTGTGCTCAAATCTTGTGGATTAAGCAACAACTCGAAGATTTTGGAATCAAACTTAATGAAACACCAATAAGATGTGACAACACAAGTGCCATAAATCTATCTAAAAATCTAATTCAACACTCAAGATCCAAACATATTGAAATAAGACATCATTTTATAAGAGAACATGTTCAAAACAAAAATATAATTCTTGAATATGTTTGTACTGAAAATTAATTAGCTGATATCTTTACAAAGGCCCTTAGTGAGGATAGATTCTGTGAAATTAGGAGAAATCTAGGAATTCTAGATCCATATGTCTAAAATTTCTCAATTTCCAAAGAATTGATGTCAAAAACTCTTAGAGCTCAATTTCCAACATCTATCATGGTCCCAAAAGCTCAAATTTATCATTCTAAAAACTTATCATTGAGCAAAATTCCTTCTCCCAAAATTTCAAATTTTTCTGGAATTTATTCATATTTTTTCTGAATTTCTGAACTTCATGAGTCGACCCCCATGAGTCGACTCAATGGCAAACTTGTTATTTCCTCAAACTTCTCACGGGCTCATTGTTTTTAAACTGGAACCCTGTTCGTGAGACGACTCATCTTCTCATCGTCCTCCTTCCAAAAGCCGTCTTCTCCAACTCTTTTTGCTCCAAATCCAAGGATTTATTTCGAGGCACTTCTCCCTCCTCCTCTCCATCAAAAAATCGCCACCTTAGAAAGGGATTTTCTGTGTTTTCTCGCATTGCTTGGCACGGTTGGAACGTGCCCTAGCACTTTACCGAACTTCCAAAATCCACTTCTTTTCTCCACCAAAATCCTTCTTTACTCTCTTGTGATCCCTCCTCCACTCAATCAAGTGTTCATCCAAGTCTCATTGCCTGCTAATATATTGAATATGGCTCCGAAGATGAAACTTCCCCAAAGAAGAAAATCAATCCGTGAGCCTGAAGAAATTGTCCAAAAGAAAAGGCATGCTCAGTCTTCAACTGCTCCCACTCCAGTTTCAGTACCTGCTCAAGGTCCCTCTCAATCCCTCCTAAGCCCCAGTAAGAATCCTCTTTCCGATAGAAAAGTCGAAACCGAGAAAAATATAGATTTTCGGTTCTTTGAGAAAGAGGGCTTTACTTTTGCAAGTAAGATTAAAAATCAAGGATGGGAACTCTACTGCTCCCTTAAGGAAGTCACCTATGTTGACCTAGTTAGAGAATTCTACCAGAACCTACTTTATGGAAATGGGTCAGTGACTTCAACTGTCAAGGAAATTGATATCTGCTTGGATTCTAGGATATTGGGAGAAATACTTCAGTTGCCTAGTGAAGGTTACTCATATATGGGACTCCCAATTAAAGAAGAGGGGATCAGAATTATTCTAGGAGAAACCTATTCAGAAAGTTTAAACAAATTGGAAGCAAAGATTTTGTCCATTGAGATGAGGGTCCTGCATCAGATGGTAACAAAGCTCTTCTTTCCTAGGAGTGGTAGACATGACTTACTTTCCAGCAGAGATGTATGTGTCATGTTTCATGTCATCACTCAGACCCCCCTGAACCTCCCTACACTTATGATAGAGGCCATGAGAGAAACTTTGAACAGATCCAAGGCACACTTGCCTTATGGTATGGCCCTTACTAGAGTATTTAGGAGGTTTGGAGTTAGCTGTGAGGGGGAGGCTGCTACTAAGCTCTCTCATGTGGACACTTTCAACCAACACACCCTGCACCGAATGGGATTTACAAAGACTGATGGTGGTTGGATCAAGGGATCTGAGGAGAGAGCTAAGGAAAGAACTGAGGAAAGAACTGAAGAGAGAGCTGAAGTCAGAACTGAAGACAGAGTAGAAGAAGAAGGTCCATCATCTCCTGTCCATGACTTCAGGGCAGCATCACCACAGATCCAGTTCATTCCTGATACAGAGGCTGGCCCTTCAGAGTTTACTAGGATGCCCACACCAGTGTATCAGCCAGAGAGCAGAGCACCTCATTCAGAGTTCAGACTGGCTGACGATCAGATCGAGCATATATCACAGCGTGTGGCTTCTTTGCTGTCTAGCCAGTGGAGTAGTACTTCTTTTGCACCTGGAGCCACCTCTTCTGATCAGACCATTACTCCCCACATCTCCACTGTGTTTCAGATGATATCAGATCAGTCCATCCGGATCCAGCAGCTTGAGGACACAGTCTGGAGACTGACTGGCAGAGTTCTAGACTTGCAGGGGCAAGTCCTTGCTTTGGCCCATCCCAAGCCACAGGAGTCAACTATTGAGGTCACAGACCTCACTGCAGAGGCTGGCAGGCTCAGAGGAGCACTAGAAGGTGGATATGAATTATTGAGGAAAGAGATCCGAGGATCGAGTGAGCATGCTACCACTCAGTTCACTGCTCTACTTCAATCTATTTCCAGAGCACTGAACGTACTTGATTCTATCAGACTCACCCTTTCTGTTCAGTCCTTAGCATCTCAGCGTACTCAGCCTCCCAGTTCATCTCGCTCTCCTGCTCGTGCCAGAGGCAGACGGGGTAGAGGACGCACTTCTGATCCATCAGCTTCTCATCTCATATCTGATGACTCTGATCATTGACTTGTCTTGATCATTACTAGATCCTAGGTGTTAGTGTCTTGTTCTAGGATCTGTATTTTTGAGCCATGTATTGACAATTAGCTGGTTGACTTTTATAATATGAACTATGTATTGAAACAATTATGATTTTAATGGAATCATCTTTTACTTATATTTCTACCTTTTGTAATGATGTTGATCATATTTTGGATATATATATATTCTCCTTGTTGAAATATTGTCTTCTCTTTGTTGATGTTTGCTGTTGATTATTGATATATTAAGGGGGAGCAAACATCTGTGATAAACTCTAAAAGGGGAGAAATTAAAGAATGTTTCAGAAAAAGGAAGAGTTAACCATGTTTGATGATGTCAAAAAGGGAGAGAAATTAAACAAAAATTGGAGAAATTAAACAAATTAAACAAAAATTTGAGAAATTTGGTATCAGACAGAAATTAAACAAAAAGCCATCCATCAAAAGCAAAACCATAAATTATGAGCAATTAAAGAAAAATTATGAGCAATTAAAGAAAAAGCAATCAAAACTACAAATTATGGGAAATTAATGAATGAATTGAAAATTTAAAGAACAATA
This sequence comes from Elaeis guineensis, assembly GCF_000442705.2. NCBI lineage: Eukaryota > Viridiplantae > Streptophyta > Magnoliopsida > Arecales > Arecaceae > Elaeis > Elaeis guineensis. Next base: position 19,398,096 of record NC_026008.2, on the reverse strand, counting down.
TCAAAAATACAAGGCTAAATACAATGCTTTACATATGCTCACCTTGATACATCTTTTGAAATTTTATTTACCCTGATACATCTTAAGAAATTTAACTTATTCTGATACACCCTAAAATTTCTTTTAACTTGCTCTGATACATTATAAAATTTACTCTGATACAGTGTGAAATTTTCTCTGATACATTGTAAAATCTTCTCTGATAATATTGTAAAAATTATTTTTCTTGCTCTGATACATTGCAAAATTTATTTTTCTCTCTTGCTCTGATACATCTTAAACTCAAAATGAGCTAATACACTTTCAAAATTAACTCGTAAACATACTTTGGCACACATAATTTTTTTAAGCACATAAGTATTTTTTTGCTCTGATGCTAAAACTAAAATCAATTGAGAATGAAATTTTTCAAAATACAGCTCAATCTGATAACAAAAGCAAGTTTTTCGCTCTAACACCAAAATCACATAATCAAATGAGCATATCTTCAAATCCTTAAGCAAATGGACAAATTATTTTTGTATATGACCATTTATATTACATGCCAAAAGAATCATACTCTTTTCAAGCATATACACCTAAAATGCATTCTTTTAAAATTAGTGATTCACATAAATATTTTTGTTCAAATATTTTGTCATCATCAAAAAGGGGGAGATTGTTGCTCCTAGATTGATTTTGATGATTACAAAGCAGATTGAAGGGATACAAATAATTTTAAATTGATAAAGTCCTTATGCTCTTCAAGGGCAAAATCATAATTTCACTAAAATCCTGATTTGATAGTATCATTTGGTAGAACAAATGATTTGTAAACTATTGATAAAAATTTCATTATTTTTGGACTTATATTTTTGAAGTTATGAAGGTTTGAAGTGCATGAGTCGACTCATGAGTCAACTCATGGCACTATGAGCTGATTGGCACGCAAAAAATTCCCATGGCACGCTAGTTTTCTGGCTTGCAACGACCTGTGAGTCGACTCATGAGTCGACCCACAAGGCATGAGTCGACTCATGAGTTGACCTCTGCTGATTTGGGCCAAAAAATCCAGAAATCCATGTTTCTGATCTTTGCAACAGAAGTCGACTCATGAGTCGACTCCTGAAGCATGAGTCGACTCATGAGTCGACCCCTGCGACGGAAAATATCAGCAACGACTATTTTTTTGCCCGTTTTAATTGCCTTTTATGCTTCCTAAAATTGCTCTAACGGCTCTTTATCTGCCTAAATTATTTTCTCTTGCTTCTAATGCTATAAAATGTTTCAAATGGTGAAAGAAATTGCAGAAAAAAAGAAGATCAATCGGCAGATCAAACGAGAGATCAAATTCATTGAGAGGATCCAAAAGATATATGCAAAGTGATCAAAGAAATATTTGAGAGAAAAAGAAAAGAGGATCCAAAATCCACACGAGAGATTGGAAAAGAGATTCAAGAGCATTCAAAGAGAGGATTTGTCACGCCTATTGTTTCAACCTTGATCTAGAGATCTTTCAAAGCCTTCAAGAGATCTTCAATCAACGATCATCCTCTTCTCAAGCATTCATTCAAGCGTTCATCCACCTTGAGAAAATCCAAAAAGGGTTTCTTCATTTGAGTAAAGTATTTTTATTGCTATATTCGCTCATTTAAGGAGCTGTTACTGTATTAATTTGTGCTCTAAATTTTTTTACTCTTGTAAGTAATTGTTCTTGTTTTTGGAAGATTTCCAAAACAAGGAAAGGTTGATCCGAACCTGAAATCGGAGTGTTTTGGGTTTACTTGTACCCGAAAAATAAGTAGACTAGCTTGGGATAGCTAGTGTCGGAGTTTCCGATGTTTTGTATTCGGGTTGAATACAAGTATAGTGGATTGAAATTCCCAAGTAGGAGCTTGGGGAGTGGATGTAGGTGCAAGGTTGGCACCGAACCACTATAAATCCTTGTGTTTGTGGTGTGCTTTTTCGCTTCACTTTATTTCTTTATTATATCCTTGCATTCCTGCTTTAGGTAATTAATATTGAATTAAAATCTTTGTCTTGTTCATCATAAGTAATTAATTAAGCCTAAAATTTTTAGAAACCCAATTCACCCCCCCTCTTGGGTTGCATAACTGGGCAACAAGATCCGTCCGGGCTCCTACGGGAGCCGGACTCCGCACCTGACTTTAATTGCAGGAGGACTCCGCCCGGACTCCTACGGGAATCGGGCTCCGATCACAACATCAACTCCAGGAGGGCTCCGCCCGGACTCCTACGGGAGCCGGGCTCCACCCACGACTCCAACCTCAAGGGGGACTCCGCCCGGACTCCTACGGGAGCCGGGCTTCGTCGCCAACGTCAACCGTCGGTAAGATCCGTCCGGGCTCCTACGGGAGCCGGGCTCCGCACCTGACTTTAATTGCAGGAGGACTCCGCCCGGACTCCTACGGGAGCCGGGCTTCGTCGCCAACGTCAACCGCCGGTAAGATCCGTCTGGGCTCCTACGGGAGCCGGGCTCCGCACCTAACCTTAATTACAGGAGGACTCTGCCCGGACTCCTACGGGAACCGGGATCCAATCGCAACATCAACTCCAGGAGGGCTCCGTCCGGACTCCTATGGGAGCCGAGCTCCGCCCACGACTCTAACCTCAAGGGGGACTCCGCCCGGACTCCTACGGGAGCCGGGCTTCGTCGCCAACGTCAACCACCGGTAAGATCCGTCCGGGCTCCTACGGGAGCCGAGCTCCACACCTGACTTTAATTGTAGGAGGACTCTGCCCGGACTCCTACGGGGGTCGGGCTTCGTCGCCAACGTCAACCGTCGGTAAGATCCGTCCGGGCTCCTATGGGAGCCGGGCTCCGCACCTGACCTTAATTGCAGGAGGACTCCGCCCGGACTCCTACGGGAACTGGGCTCCGATCACAACATCAACTCCAGGAGGGCTCCGCCCGGACTCCTACGGGAGCCGGGCTCCGCCCACGACTCCAACCTCAAGGGGGACTCCGCCCGGACTCCTACGGGAGCCGGGCTTCGTCGCCAACGTCAACCGCCGGTAAGATCCATCCGGGCTCCTACGGGAGCCGGGCTCCGCACCTGACTTTAATTGCAGGAGGACTCTGCCCAGACTCCTACGGAAACCGGGCTCCGATCACAACATCAACTCTAGGAGGGCTCCGCCCGGACTCCTACGGGAGCCGGGCTCCGCCCACGACTCCAACCTCAAGGGGGACTCCGCCCGGACTCCTAGGGAGCCGGGCTTCGTCGCCGACGTCAACCGCTGGTAAGATCCGTCCGGGCTCCTACGGGAGCCGGGCTCCGCACTTGACTTTAATTACAGGAGGACTCCGCCCGGACTCCTACGGGAGCCGGGCTTCGTCGCCAACGTCAACCGCCGGTAAGATCCGTCCGGGCTTCTACGGGAGTCGGGCTCCGCACCTGACCTTAATTGCAGGAGGACTCCGCCCGGACTCCTACAGGAATCGGGCTCCGATCGCAACATCAACTCCAGGAGGACTCCGACCGGACTCCTACGGGAGCCGGGCTCCGCCCATGACTCCAACCTCAAGGGGGACTCCGCCCGGACTCCTACGGGAGCCGGGCTTCGTCGCCAACGTCAACCGCCGGTAAGATCCGTCTGGGCTCCTACTGGAGCCGGACTCTGCACCTGACTTTAATTGCAGGAGGACTCTGCCCGGACTCCTACGGGAACCGGGCTCCGACCGCAACACCAACCCCAGGAGGGCTCCGCCCGGACTTCTACGGGAGCCGAACTTCGTCGTCGGCTCCGACCGGTGCTGAACTTCGGCCGACGGATCCGCATTCACAAGCACGATGCCGCAACTGCCACGATCTCACTCCACTTCCTGCGACAGATTCCGCGCAGCTCCATCACTCTCTGACAAGCCGCAGTAACGATCACGGCACTGCTCCACTTCCTGCGGCAGATTTCGTGCAGCTCCATCACTCCCTGACAAGCCGCAGTAACGATCACGACACTGCTCCACTTCCTGCGGCAGATTCCGTGCAGCTCCATCACTCCCTGACAAGCCGCAGTAATGATCACAGCACTGCTCCACTTCCTGCGGTAGATTCCGTGCAGCTCCATCACTCCCTGGCAAGCCACGATAACGGCCACAACCCTGCTCCACTTTCTGAGATGGTTACTGTGCGATTCTTCCATCCACTGGCGAGTCACGACAACGGACGCCACTCCACTTCCCGTGGCAGGCCCCACGTGGCACACCCCGATGATAGCCACGGGTCCACCCCACTACTCTCTGCAACAAACTCCGCCTGATCCTGGGCAGCCCGCTGCCAGACGGTTACAGATGTCGCTATCAGGCTACCGCCCCCTCCGCCTATAAAGGGGAAACCCCAGATACGTTATTCCATAAGCTCTCATCTTTCATCTAAAAACTCTGCTAAATTCTCCGTTCGAGCACTCCATTCTTGTTGAGGCAGAGAACTGACTTGAGCGTCGGAGGGTCTTGCCGGAGCAACCCCACCTCCAGTTTAGACTTCCTTTGTAGGTCCCGACGGCGACCGCGACTTCCTCGACTCCAGCTTCTCCGGCGCAAGCAGATTTTTGCACCAACAGGATTGGCGCTAGAAGAAGGGCTCTGTGTCTTCGCAGTACCCTTGTTCTTGAAGGAGCGTTCAACGGAGCCGCCCCCGATCGTCTCCTCCGACACCCACTCCTTGTTTCCCCCCACGGGATCCATACTTGATGCCTCCTCGCAAGGCATCCACATGACGGTCCACGACCTCCGCAGCCAGATCTCAGGCTCCGGCCTCCCCTCCTGTTTCTCAACCTCCTCCTCCTCCGGCGGTGGCGGTCGGTGCGGAGAAGTTTGACCTACTGGCGCAGCAGGTCAGAGGCCTCACCGAGGCTGTGCAAGCTATGCAGCAGCAGCAGCCGTAGGCATCGATACGCCCGGAAAGGGCATCCCCGGAACACCAGAATCTGGCGGCGGGGCGGGCCACCTGGGCCAGCCGCCCCGTCCTTCCTGGGAAAATGAACCCGAAGGTAGAGAGCCCTCAATCGGACCACGACTCCACCCCTGGAAGATCCCTGCCCCCGTTCTGCCAGAGGACCCTCGAGACTTGAAGTCGAGAGGATTTCCTGGACCGGAGGCTCCAGGAGATGAACCGGCGGATCGAAGAACTCCGCCATGCACCCCCTGCTTATGGTGAGGATATTTGTACTGACCCTCCCTTCTCCCAAATGATCATGCAGGAACCAATCCAGCCAAACTTCAAGCTTCCCCAGTTCGAAAGCTACGACGGGACTTCGGACCCGGTTGATCATCTGGAGGCCTTCCGGACGATGATGCTGCTTCACGGTGCTCCTGATGCCATTTTATGCCGGGCCTTCCCATCCACCTTGAAGGGAGCAGCGAGGAACTGGTACTCAACTTTGAAATCGGATACCATCTTTTCCTTCGATCAAATGAGCCACCAATTTGTGGCCCATTTTGTCAGCAGCCGGTGCCCCCGGAAGGGTTCGGAGTCCCTCATCAACATCAAGCAAAGGGAAGGGGAGTCCATTCGGGCCTACATCAACCGTTTCAACATCGCGGCACTGGAGGTCCGAAACTTGGACCAATCAGTCGCAATGGCCGCCCTGAAGGGTGGCCTTCAGAAGAATGATCTTTTGTTCTCCCTGGAGAAGAAGTATCCCAGAGATTTTGCTGATTTGCTGGCCCGGGTCGAAGGATACGCTCGAGCGGAAGAAGCCTTCAAAATGAAGGATGAAGAGACGGCGAGGGAGCGGCAAGCGGGAGACTCGAGTAAGCCCACAATTGAAAAAAGGCCAAAGGAAGCTCGACTACGTTCTCGATCCCCTCCTGGGCATAAGCGTGCCCATACTCCACCCCAGGCGCGCAGGCAGAGAAGCCCGGATCACGGGGTTCGGCAGGGTTCCCCACCAGGGAGATTTCGCAACTACGCCCCCCTCAACACCTCGAAGGCCCAGGTATTGATGGAGGTCAGGGAGCAGCTCCCTAGGCCGGAGAGGATGCGCACACACCCCGGGAAGCGCAATCCCAACAAGTTCTGCCTCTACCACCGCGACCACGGCCACGACACAGAGTAATGCATCCAGCTCCAGGACGAGATCGAGGAGCTCATTCGGCGAGGTCGACTCGATAGGTTCATCCGACGCAGGCCCGAGGGTAGAGGAGATCGGCCAAGGACCCTTCCGCAGCCTGAACCGCCAAGAAGGGAGGAGCAACCCGGGGACCGGCCTCCCATCGGGACCATCGACTCCATCACCGGAGGGCCTCAAGGAGGAGCAGACCACCCGCGACCGTGAAACTCGAAAAATCTGTAAATGTATCACTTACGATTTCACCTTGAATCTAAATTTCTTTCTACTTGACGTACTCTTCCCATCTGGCGTGGATTTATTACGACTGGATATGACCCTTCCAAACCCTTGAAACAAAGTTATGTTAGGAACGGGGGAGAACCCTGTCCTAACATACCTAAAATGAAAGTCCGACTATCTCGAAATCGGATTGGGGGAGAGGCCTTACAACGTCCTAATGTGCCCCCACAGCCATGTCAGGAATAGGAGGAGAACCTCGTCCTGACATGAGCAAAGTCGAAGGCCCGATTCTTTTAGACCGGATGGGGGGAGAGGCCTTACAGCGCCCTAATGTGCCCCCCAGCCATGTCAGGAACAGGAGGAGAACCTCGTCCTGACATGAGCAAAGTCGAAGGCCCGGTTCTTTTAGACCGGATGGAGGGAGAGGCCTTACAGCACCCTAATGTGCCCCCACAGCCATATCAGGAACAGGAGGAGAACCTCGTCCTGACATGAGCAAAGTCGAAGGCCCAGTTCTTTTAGATCGGATGGGGGGAGAGGCCTTACAGCGCCCTAATGCGCCCCCACAGCCATGTCAGGAACAGGAGGAGAACCTCGTCCTGACATGAGCAAAGTCAAAGGCCCGATTCTTTTGGACCGGATGGGGGGAGAGGCCTTACAGCGCCCTAACGCACCCCCACAGCCAAGCCGGGAACGGGAGGAGAACCTCGCCCTGGCTCGAGCAAATTGGAAGGCCCGGACTCCTACGGGAGTCGGGCTCCATCCACGACGCCAAGGAAGACTCCACCCGGACTCCTACGGGAGCCGGGCTCCATCCACGATGCCAAGGAAGACTCCACCCAGACTCCTACGGGAGTCAGGCTCCATCCACGATGCCAAGGAAGACTCCACCCGGACTCCTACGGGAGCCGGACTCCATCCACGATGCCAAGGAAGACTCCACCCGGACTCCTACGGGAGCCGGGCTCCGTCCACGACGCCAAGGAAGACTCCACCCGGACTCCTACAGGAGCCGGGCTCCGTCCGCGATGCCAAGGAAGACTCCACCCAGACTCCTACGGGAGCTGGGCTCCATCCGCGATGCCAAGGAAGACTCCACCCAGACTCCTACGGGAGCCGGGCTCCATCCGCGACGCCAAGGAAGACTCCACCCGGACTCCTACGGGAGCCGAACTCCATCCGCGATGCTAAGGAAGACTCCACCCGGACTCCTACGGGAGCCGGGCTCCATCCGCGACGCCAAGGAAGACTCCACCTGGACTCCTACGGGAGCCAGGCTCCGTCCACGATGCCAAGGAAGACTCCACCTGGACTCCTACGAGAGCCGGGCTCCGCCCACGACTCCAATCACAGGAGGGTTCCGTCCGGACTCCCACGGGAGCCGAACTTCGCCTTGACTTCAGCAGAGAAAAATTCCGAGCGAAAAGGAAAAAGAAAGGCAACGGACCATGACAGCTACGATTGAAAAACGGACAGCGATCGAGGAACAGAAAACTCTGTCACCGCAAGGACTGGGGCTCCCATCGGGAGTCCCAGCTTTTGAGAAAGTTTTCGACATAAAATAGGACAACTTACTTAGGATGACAGAAGCTCGGATCCCCGAATTCAAGCCCTAGGAGGGACCCCAGGCCCGAATGGCCCCAAGCGAGCCTGCAGCCATTGACGGAAAAATGACAATCGGGTATCTTCGAACGGCGTAAAAGTCGAAAAGGAGCTCGGCAAATAACAATCCAACACGAATAAAAGAGGTCGTCGATGACCTTAGGACGACGTGAAAAAGAAAAGAAGAAAAGGAGGAAGAGAGAAGAAAGAAGAATAAAGAAGTTCGACAGACGACTATTCGATGCAAGATGCAGACGAGGTAACAAAATCTTTTTTTCATTTTTCAACCAACAAGGTGTACGTTACAAGACCCGGTGGGCCAGAAAAAAAAAAAATAATAATCATCGACGACATCGAGGACACGGTTTGGAAAGGATACGCCGGAAGCCGCTTCAAGCTGCAAACTTCTCTTCCCATTTCGTGTCCAGTGCGTGTGGCGGGCCTATCGGCTTTCGCCCCGCCTTGCTTCGCCCCACCTCCGAAGTCCCAACCTCAGGGGGAAAAGGATGGGATAGATTCCCGGGGCGGTAAGGGCAACGACAGCGGCGACGAAGCCTATTTCAAGAAGAACCGGAGTCACCCTGGGGGCAACGGTGGCGCCAGAGATATGCGTCATCACCGAATACTTTGTGGTAGCCACCATCCAAAATGCTCCGACAAGGTCGGCATGCGCTACTCCACCGCCCCCGCAACAAGTTTTACTGCCCCACCGTCAACGTCGACCGCTTCTGGTCCCTCGGCCCTGACGGCATCAAGGATCCCGCCACAGCTTGTGACGACAGCTCTGCCCTCTTGACCGGTATCACCCCGCCTTGCTACTCCAAAATTCTTGGGCTGAATACCTTTACCGGCGGCCCCCGTTATTAAACCCCTGTTGTTGAAGGAATTCTTCCTTGAGCTCCCTTTGAAACGACGGGGATCCTCAGCGGCCACTTGATGACCGAAGAACTCACCGGCCGCTGTTCTCCTCCTCGCCTTCCTCCAAGCCCTAGACATCCCTTCGAGGATGGCCTCCGGGGTGGAGGACATGACGTGGGAACCCCTTAGAGAAGAATCGAGGGGCTGAAGACGGCAAAGACCAGTGCGGAGGAAGTGGCTGAGTAGCTAGGCTCTCAGACGAAAGAAAGGTGCCGTCCTCTCGACAGGATGAAGCTCCGAAGGAAGAGTAGGGGGTTTAAATAGCCAACGGATCTTAGCGCAGTTATGGCGGCAGGTGTCCCTAGGCCAACTGGTGCATGCCACGTGTCCCGCGTGTCCCACTCACCGCTATCGAGGATTGACTGTTCGCAAATTTCCGTAGCGCGATGCTTGGGATCACGTTTCGGCGGGAGTTCCGAAAAGACTCCAGCACGCGCACATTTAATGCCAAAATATCTGGGGACGGCAGTGCGCAGGATTCGAGGGGACGGTTTTGGCTGTGCCCATCTCTCTGTACTTCCTTCGTTCGAAATTCAAACTCGAAAGTAGAGGGACTGGTGTTGGGTATAAAATATCCACAGCCGATTTCCTCAGCAGAATCAGCTCCAGGAGGGCTCCGACTGGACTCCTACGGGAGTCGGGCTCCGCCCACGACTCCAACCTCAAGGGGGACTCCACCCGGACTCCTACGGGGGCCGGGCTTCGTCGCCAACGTCAACCGCCGGTAAGATCCATCCGGGCTCCTACGGGAGCCGGGCTCCACACCTGACTTTAATTGCAGGAGGACTCCGCCCGGACTCCTACGGGAACCGGGCTCCGATCGCAACATCAACTCCAGGAGGGCTCCGCCCGGACTCCTACGGGAGCCGGGCTCCGTCCACAACTCCAACCTCAAGGGGGACTCCGCCCGGACTCCTACGGGAGTCGGGCTTCGTCGCCAACATCAACCGCAGGTAAGATCTGTCCGGGCTCCGCACCTGACTTTAATTACAGGAGGACTCCGCCCGGACTCCTACGGGAGCCGGGCTTCATCGCCAACGTCAACCACCGATAAGATCCGTCCGGGCTCCTACGGGAGCCGGACTCCGCACCTGACCTTAATTGCAGGAGGACTCCACCCGGACTCCTACGAAAATCGGGCTCCGATCGCAACATCAACTCCAGGAGGGCTCCGCCCGATCTCCTACGGGAGTCGGGCTCCGCCCATGACTCCAACCTCAAGGGGGACTCCGCCCGGACTCCTACAGGAGCCGGGCTTCGTCGCCAACGTCAACCGTCGGTAAGATCCGTCCGGGCTCCTACGGGAGCCAGGCTTCGCACCTGACTTTAATTGCAGGAGGACTCCGCCCGGACTCCTACGGGGGCCGGGCTTCGTCGCCAACGTCAACCGCCGGTAAGATCCGTCCGGGCTCCTACGGGAGCCGGGCTCCGCACCTGACCTTAATTGCAGGAGGACTCCGCCCGGACTCCTACAGGAATCGAACTCTGATCCCAACATCAACTCCAGGAGGGCTCCGCCCGGACTCCTACGAAAGCCAGGCTCCGCCCACGACTCCATCCTCAAGGGGGACTTCGCCCGGACTCCTACGGGAGCCGGGCTTCGTCGCCAACGTCAACCGCCGGTAAGATCCGTCCGGGCTCCTATGGGAGCCGGGCTCCGCACCTGACTTTAATTGTAGGAGGACTCCGCCCGGACTCCTATGGGAACCGGGCTTCGATCACAACATCAACTCCAGGAGGGCTCCGCCCGGACTCCTACGGGAGCTGGGATCCGCCCACGACTCCAACCTCAAAGGGGACTCCGCCCGGACTCCTACGGGAGCCGGACTTCGTCGCCAACATCAACCGCCGGTAAGATCCATCCGGGCTCCTACGGGAGCTGCGCTCCGCACCTGACTTTAATTGTAGGAGGACTCTGCCCAGACTCCTACGGGAGTCGGGCTTCGTCGCCAACGTCAACCGTCGGTAAGATCCGTCTGGGCTCCTACGGGAGCCGGGCTCCGCACCTCACCTTAATTGCAGGAGGACTCCGCCCGGACTCCTACGGGAACCAGGCTCCGATCGCAACATCAACTCCAGGAGGACTCCGATCGGACTCCTATGGGAGCCGGGCTCCGCCCACGACTCCAACCTCAAGGGGGACTCCGCCCGGACTCCTACGGGAGCCGGGCTTCATCGCTAACGTCAACCGTCGGTAAGATCCGTCCGGGCTCCTACGGGAGCCGGACTCCGCACCTGACTTTAATTACAAGAGGACTCCACCCGGACTCCTACGGGAACTGAGCTCCGACCGCAACACCAACCTCAGGAGGGCTCCGCCCGGACTCCTACGGGAGCCGGACTCCGTCGTCGGCTCCGACCGGTGCCGAACTTCAGCCGACAGATCCGCATTCACAAGCGCGACGCCGCAACCGCCATGATCCTGCTCCACTTCATGCGGCAGATTCCGCGTAGCTCCATCACTCTCTGACAAGCCGCAGTAACGATCACGGCACTGCTCCACTTCCTACGGTAGATTTCGCACAGCTCCATCACTCCCTGACAAGCCGCAGTAACGATCACGGCACTGCTCCACTTCCTGCGGCAGATTCCATGCAGCTCCATCACTCCCTGACAAGCCGCAGTAACGATCACAGCACTGCTCCACTTCCTGCGGCAGATTCCACGCAGCTCCATCACTCCCTGGCAAGCCACGATAACGGCCACAACCCCGCTCCACTTCCTGAGACGGTTACCGCGCGATTCTTCCATCCACTGGCGAGTCGCGACAACGGACGCCGCTCCACTTCCCGCGGCAGGCCCCACGTGGCACACCCCGATGATAGCCACGGGTCCACCCCACTACTCTCTGCAACAAACTCCGTCTGACCCTGGGCAGCCCGCTGCCAGACGGTTACAGATGTCGCTATCAGGCTACCGCCCCCTCCGCCTATAAAGGGGAAACCCCAGATACGTTATTCCATAAGCTCTCATCTTTCATCTAAAAACTCTGCTAAATTCTCCGTTCGAGTACTCCATTCTTGTTGAGGCAGAGAACTGACTTGAGCGTCGGAGGGTCTTGCCGGAGCAACCCCACCTCCGGTTTAGACTTCCTTTGCAGGTCCCGGCGGCGACCGCGACTTCCTCGACTCCAGCTTCTCCGGTGCAAGCGGATTTTTGCACCAACAGGTACCATTGCTAGATGGTCACTTCGATTAGTACAGAAATTAGTTCCTGTACTACCGGCTTAGGTTCGAACCTGTGGAGTCACACACATTAGAGGTTCCTATCTGATCTGATGGCTGGTGAAGAGTCCCACTGGACTGGGACTCTTCGACCAAGAGTCCTAATGCTTGGAGACTCTGAGTCCTATATGTTTGAGACTCTATGATCGAGAATCAAGATTCTCTGATCATGGGTTCCACACATTTTGGGTACCAGGGTCAAGAGTCCCACTGGTTTGGGACACTTCGATCAAGATTTCATATCGATGGACTTTGATACCCGATTGCCCATCGAATTTAGACTCAATATTTATGAGAGATTTAATTAGTAATTTGATCACTAATTAACTTAATTTGATTGAGTAATTATTTTTGGATCAAGTCCAATTGAATTGGATTCAGTTGGGTTTGACCAGATTAGGTTAAGAGTTGACCTAATCGCCGAGGTGGTTTGGTCCCTGATCTGATCAGGGGATGGGCTTAGTCAATTCTTGATTTGATTAGGATTTTATTGAGCCTAATTAAGACTAATTGTGTTGGGTTTAATTTAGTCTAATTGTGCCTAACCTATTCTAATAAGGTTGGTTCAATTAGGTTTGAAACCACCTTGACTTATCTCCCTGCGCCACCTCACCTCACCTGCACCTATTTAAATTCATGAGAAATGAGTTCTCATGAATTTTCTCTCACACCGAAGCCTTCCCACGCCCCACCTGTGTGTGCCATCTGAGTTGATAAAGATGGTTGGTTGGCCATTCAAATTCAAATAAAGTTTGAATTTGAATGGGCAACTAATCCATGCGCCAACTTATCCCTTGTGCACCCCTTCCTCTACACGAGAAAAAGTTTCTTGTGTAGACTCTCCACGCACAAAGAACCCACACCCCTTCTCTTCTCATGCCTTGAGTGGATAAGGATAGGTTGGTTGGTATTTGAATTCAAATTCGTTTTGAATTCAAGTGAGCAACCACCTAGCTTTATCCTCTCACGTGATAAAGACACGGTTGCACTGTTTTAAAAGAAAAAAGAAGATGGAGCGTGCACAACATCTTATTTAAGAAAGAAAGAGTGGCATGAGAAGGCTTTGTGCATGAGATCAAAGTTCAAAAAACTTTCGAGAGAAAAGAAAAGAAAGAAAGTGGGCGCAGGGTTTTCAGTGAGTACCCTAGGATTTCTGCCTAGGGTTCGGGAAGTGAGAAAGTGAGCTACGAGTGTTGTGAGCTCACCAAATTTTAGGGAGAACTTCATCAACCACTCAAGTATCTCTACTGATGATCCAGAGCATCTGAAGAGTCGGCAGACATCGATCGAAGGAGTTCGATCAGCATCAGCCGTCGAAAGGATTTTGCAACGAACTAGCATTCGTGAGGAGCCAATCAGACTGAGAGCTTCGTGTGGATGATTTGCAGAGGCCAGACATACTGTGTGGCTGCATTGTGATGATCAGACCTTTTTGACGATGATCAGATTATGACGATCGACTACCTGTACGAAGGTAATGTGTTCTGAACACATAACAGTAAAATATTTATTGTAGAAATTTAAATTTTAAATTTAAATGCATGCTATATATATCATATTTATATCTTTGTGTAGGATTAATACATATTAATTAATTAGATTAATTAATAATTTTTACTATAAAATTATAATTTTGAAAAAATTTTAAAATTACCATTTTACCCCTGTGCTGAAATTCACTTCAATCGGATTTCTACACCGAAGTCAAGTGTGGAGGTTTGCATCAAACGATGAGAGAAAAGTCAGGATGCTTAGCACTAAAAAAAATTAAAAAAAATAAGCAGTGTGAAAGCTACCTTGTTCACAAACTTTATTGGGGTGTATAGAAAATTAATCAAAATAAGGTGAAAAGAGAAGATACATTTGTTTTTTTACAAACCAGCACTCAAATGCTAAGTTGGTCATCACAAATATAAGTACTGTAGATCTTTCAATGTATTCTAAGAAAGTTTTTGATAATACTGACTATGAAATTTACTTTTAAAACTCAATATTTAGTTAGTGATACTTGAAAAACTCTTTGACTTTTAATCCTAGGTCTACTTTTGTAAAAGATGATCTTAATGAAGTATTATCAAAATAATAATAATAATAAAATAAAAAAATTATATATATATATATATATATATATATATATGTTAGGTATAAAGTACCCCCTCGACCGAAGTTCATAAAAGACCGATCCCTTCGGGGCTCTTCCGGCTCCCGACCTTGTATGTGGTGCCTCTCCGAACTCCCTCGGCCGTCCGGACTTTTCCGACAATGGACTTCTACATTCACCCATCGGGCCACCCCAAAGGCCCTTTGGGCCTCACTGACAATCGACCTCCTACAGCAGCCGACCATTCTCCGAGTCTCTCCTGGACTTCTTCCGACCACGGACGACACTACGCCGAACTTCTTCCGGGCTTCGTCAGCATCCGAGCTTCCCCGACAATGAGATCTCTACAGTAACCAGACTCCTTCCAAGTTTCTACGACGGTCGACCACCTTCCGGATCCCGATCAAGCTCCTACGAGAGCCGAACTTCTACTACGAACAGTCTACTCGAACTCCTACAGCGGGCTGTCTATTCCAGACGTCTACTGTAAGCAAATTCCGTTCAAGTCTCTACTATAAATAAATTTCTTCCGAACTTCTATTACAGGTATATTCCAGTCGAGCTACTCCATAGCGAGTGGGCCTTGGACGAACTTCTACAGTGGGACACTACTCCGAGCTTCCACGACAACTGGTCCTCGCCCGAGCTCCTACAATAAATGGCCCCCTTTTGACCTCTCACGAGAATCGAAGCCCATCCGAACTTCTCCAATGGATGGATTCCAGACGAGCTTCTACGATGGACGAGCTTCAGCAACTGGGTCACTGCAATAGCCGATCGCCTCCAATGTCTGCCGAGCCTCCCCAGCACTATCCGAAGTCCATCGCCGGCCGACCTCCTACCGGACTTCCCCGTTGGACGATCTTCGGATGAGCTTCTGCATCAGATAAATCTCAAACTGACTTCTCCGGACTTTGTCAACAAAGATCTCCGTCTGAGCTCCTACAGCAGATGACTCTCACCTGAAACATCAGCATCCGAAGCGTCCGACAATAGTAGATTCATCAGCGACCTCGAAACATTCGAGCCTCTCCTAGAACGATGATGTAAAGAGCCATTCTGCTCCATCAGGCATCCCAGCTGAGCTTCAGCCGATGGATCCAAACTCTCTGACAAGTCACGACTAGAGCCGCCATCCTGCTCCACTCTCTACAATGGATTCCATGCAGCTCCACCACTCTCTGACAAGTCACGACAAGAGCCGCCCTCCTGCTCCACTCTCTGCAACAGATTCCATGCAGCTCCACCACTCTTTGGCAAGTCCCGACAACGGACACCACTCCACTCTCCGCAACAAGCTCCATGTGGCCCTGAACGACCTCTGACGCCACTACTCTCCGTAACAAACTCCACGCAGCTCTGAGCGGTCCACTATCAGATGGTTACAAACGTCGCTATCGGTCAGTTACACCCTCCGTCTATAAATAAGGACCCCCAGATACGTTCTTCTCTAAGCTAGTAACTCTATCTTAAAACTCTACCAAAATTTTCGCTTGAGCACTCCATTTCTGTTGAAGCAGAGTACTGACTTGAGCGTCGGAGGGTCTTATCGGAGCACCCCCAACTCCGGTTTAGACTTTCTTTGCAGGTCCCGATGGCGACCGCGGTCATCCTAGCTCCAGCTTCTCCGACCTCGATGAAATTCTGCACCAACAGATTGGCGCTAGAGGAAGGGCGTGTGTCTTTGCAGTACCCTTGTTCTTAAAGGAGTGCTCAATGGGACTGATTCCGATCATCTTCTCCGACATCCTCTTCTCCTTCTTCTACTAGTCTTCACCCGATGCCTCCCCGCAAAGCATCCACCAGGCGATCCACGGCCTCCGCGGTCAGATCTCAGGCTCCGACCTCACCTCCAATTTTTTAGGCTCCTCCTCTTTCTCCGACAATGGTGGTCGGTGCGGAGCAATTCGACCTGCTGGTTCAGCAGGTCAGAGGCCTCACTGAAGCGGTGCAGGCCATGCAACAGCAACAATAGCCGCAGGCGTTGGTGCGGTTGGGGAGAACGTCGCCAGAATTTCAAAATCTGACAGTAGGGCGGGCCACTTGGGCCAGTCGCCCCGTCTTTCCCGGAAAGACAAATCCGAGGGTGGAGAGCCCTCAGTCCGATCATGATTCTACTCTCGAAGGATCTCTACCTCCATTCTGCCCGAAGACCCTCGAGACCTGTAGTCGGGAGGACTTCCTGGATCGAAGGCTCCAAGAGATGAACCGGTAGATCGAAGAACTCTGCCACGCTTTCCTTGCTTATGGTGAGGACATCTGTACTGACCCTCTCTTTTCTCAAATGATCATGTAGAAATCGATCTCGCCAAACTTCAAGCTCTCCCAATTCGAAAGCTATGACGGGACCTCGGACCCGATCGACCACCTGGAGGCCTTCCGGATGATGATGCTGCTCCATGGTGCGCCAGACGCCATTCTGTGCCGAGTTTTCCCATCCACCCTGAAGGGAGCAACAAGGAACTGATACTCGACGTTGAAGCTAGGTACCATCTTTTTCTTTGATCAGATGAGCCACCAGTTCACGGCTCATTTTGTTAGCAGTCGGCATCCCCGGAGAGGTTCGGAGTCCCTCATCAACATCAAGCAAAGGGAGGGGGAATCCATCCGGGCTTACGTCAATCGTTTCAACGTCGCTGCGTTGGAGGTCCGAAACTTGGACCAATCGATCGCGATGGCCGTTCTAAAGGGCGGCCTCCAGAAGAACAGCTTTCTGTTCTCCTTGGAAAAGAAGTACCCCAGGGATTTCGCTGATTTGCTGGCTCGGACCGAAGGATATGCCCGAGCAGAAGAAGTCTTCAAGATGAAAGATCAGGAGACCGCGAGAGAGTGGCAGGCAGGAGACTCGAGCAAGCCCGCAGTTGAAAAAGGGCCGAGTGAAGCTCGGTCACGCTCTCGAACTCCTCTCAGGCACAGGCACACCCAGACTCCTCCCCGAGCTCGTAAACAGAGAAGCCCAGACCGTCGAGTTCGGTGAGGCTCTCTTCCTAGGAGATTCCACAGCTACGTCCCTCTCAACGCATCGAAAACTCAAGTGCTGATGGAGGTTAGAGAGCATCTCCCAAGGCTGGAGAGGATGCGCTCGCACCCCGAAAAGCACAACCCGAACAAATTCTGCCTCTATCATCATGACCACGGCCACGATACGGAGGAGTGTATTCAGCTCCGAGATGAGATCGAGAAGCTCATTAGACGAGGTCGGCTCAACAGATTTATTCGACGCCGACCTGAAGGAATGAAAGATCGGCCTAGGGCCCTACCACAGCCGAAACCGCCAAGAAGGGAGGAGCAGCCAGAAGATCAGCCTCCAATTGGGATTATCAACTCCATCTCAGGGGGACCCCGACGGGGAGTAGACCTTCCGCGGTTATAGGGTTTAAAAAATCTATGAATGTATTACCAACAACTTTGCCCTGAATGAAAATTCTCTTCATATTTGCGCATTCTTTCTTTTGGTATGAGTTTATAACGATGGGAGATAACTCTCCCATACAAATGAAATTAAGCGTGTTAGGAACAGGAGGAGAACCTCATCCTAACATGAGCAAAGCTGAAGGTCTGATTTCTTAAAGACCGGATGGGGGGAGAGGCCCTTACAACAGCCCTTATGTGTCCCCACAGCCTTTTTAGGAATAGGAGGAGAACCTCGTCCTAACATGAGCAAAGCCGAAGGCCCGATTTCTTAAAGATCGGATGGGGGAAGAGGCCCTTACAACGACCCTTATGTGCCCCCACAGTCTTGTTAGAAACAGGAGGAGAACCTCATCCTAACACGAGCAAAGCCGAAGGGCCAGTTTCTTAAAGACCCGATGGGGGGAGAGGCCCTTACAATGGCCCTTATGTGCCCCCACAGTCTTGTTAGGAATAGGAGGAGAACCTCGTCCTAACATGAGCAAAGTCAAAGGCCCAATTTCTTAAAGATCGGATGGGGGGAGAGGCCCTTACAACGGTCCTTATGTGCCCCCACAGCCTTGTTAGGAATAGGAGGAGAACCTCATCCTAACACGAGCAAAGCTGAAGGCCCAATTTCTTAAAGATTGAATGAGGAGAGAGGCCCTTACGACGGCCCTTATGTGCCCCCACAGCCTTGTTAGGAACAGGAGGAGAATCTCGTCTTAACATGAGCAAAGTCGAAGGCTCGATTTTCTAAAGATCAGATGGGGGAGAGGCCCTCACAACGGCCCTTATGTGCCCCCACAGCCTTGTCAGAAATAGGAGGAGAACCTCGTCCTGACACGAGTTGAAACCGACTGTCGGGAACAAGGGGAGGACCTCATCCCGATGCAAACAAAGACTCGGTTGATCGACAAGGAGGAAAGCTTCCTCAATGACTCCTCCACACTCTCACAACTCTGTCAAGAGCAGAGGGAAGACCCTCACTCAAACACAGAGAAAAAGGAGAGATGAAAAGAAAAAATGATGAACTACACCGACGATAGGTCAAAAATGAACTACATCAAAGGCACAAGGGACCTCATCTCGATGAGAGAGAAAACCTTTGTCGAAAATCTCTAGTCCCTAAGGGCAAATCGACACGACGACGATCAGAAACCTTCAAACTACGTCGGTAACAAACAAGATGGAAGACAAAAGAAGTTCGGTGAATGATGACTCAATGCAAGAACCGACGAGGGATTACAAACTACGTCGACGCCAAACAAGACGGAAGATAAATGGAGTTTGGTAAACAACCATTTAATACCAGAATGGACAAGGTAATAGACAATTTCATTTTGTTGGTGAAGTACACGTTACGAAGCCTTAAAGGCCAAAAAATAAAAAAAAGAAAGAAGACAAAGAGGCTCTAAGGAAGCCCAGTTTCTTCCGACTTCGAGCTCTCGGTTCAGGCCCTTGCTATGGATTGCCTTAAATTTTTGACTTCCTCTTCTAGTTCCATCTTTTTCAGCAGCATATCATGGAGCATCTAGTGGAACCACCAGCGCTCATCCTCTGACTCTCGAAGCCTCCTCCTTAAGACCTCAGACTCCACCTCAGCATCCTTGACTGCTTGCTGCTCGTGGACTAGCTGAACTTTCAGCCACCGTAATTCGGCTTCATTCCACCCAAGGGCTACAGACAGTTCCGCCATAGTCCCCCTCAAGGAGCAAAGCTCGTCAGAACCTTATGCAGGGACAGGCTGGACTCTCTCGGACAGCCACCTTTGAAGGCGGGCAACTTCGGCAGTCGCCGTCTGGAGCCTCCTTCGGTAGTCCTCTACTTGTCTGCTCTAGCCGACTCGATGGGCGTCGTAAGTCGCCTCAGCATCCTGCAGCTATTTTTGAAGGTTGGAGAACCTCTTCGACCAGTCTTGATCGCGGTCAGTCTGGACTGTGAGCCGGGACGAGCTCCCTTCCAGCCGGTCGATCTTCTCCCATGCGGCCGTCAGCTCGACTTTAAGGGAGCTGATCTTGGAAGCCTGAGTCCAAGACCAGTCGCTGACACATTTTCGGAGTTCCTCAAGCTCCGTAATGAAGTCGGCTTTCCTTTTGGTGTATTCCATGAAACTTTTCTTGTGGAGGTCCCGAAAGCGAGTAGCCTCTGCGGTGGCCTCTGAGTGGCTCTCCTTCAGCCAGTGAAATTCGTCTTTTAGCTTCTTGGATTTTCTTGTCAACTGACGAACTTTTCTTTGGAGAACTCGTATCATCAACTTCAAGGGAATATCCTTCGGCAGGGGAAGAGCTTCGGCAGGACACTGTCATTGGAGGGCAAGAGCGCCACGACTCAAATTATTGCAAGAAGACAAAGAGAAGGAAAAGAATACAAAAAAAGGGGGGGACCCACCGTAAAGGCGAATCTGGCTTCATTGATCAAATAAATTTCAAGTACAAGAGAATGAGGAAAAAATCACCACAAAGGAAAAAATACAAAATTAGAGGTTCCAGACCTCTGGGGCAGAAGTAGAGGGGGTCGGTGTCCTTGGAAGATCATCTGCGGTGACCACGGCCAGTCAACGAGGTCCCGACTGGAAGAGGACTGGCAGCGACTTTGGATAGTCTGGCTTCATCATCAGACGCCTCATTCAGGAAGTCAAGATCCAACTCGAAAAACCTCCTAGCCACCTTCTCTTAGCAGAGCTCGAACCCCTTGATGAAGGCGTCCTGGCCAAACTAGACCTTCAGATCCTCCATCTCGGGGGAGGCTTTGAACTCCTCCACTGCTCGAGCCCTTGCCTCCGAGACCAGAGACGGAATCTACACTTTTAACTCAAAAACCTACTTCTTCAGCTCGGAGACCTGTGCCCTTAATGCGGAGACCTCAGCCTCAGCCTTCCCTCTCTCCTCCTCCAAGGCGGTCCTCAGATCGGATGAGGTTTGTCCCTCCTTTTCCAGCACCTCTTGGAGGCTTAAGACCTCGGCGATCTTCTCCTCAAGGCGGGCGGCCCCGGCTAGGCGACCCTCTTCTGTCCGAGCTACCTCCTTCTTGGCGATCTTCGCCGCCTTGACGTTGGCGACGAGCTGGTGCCCAATCTGCAAGAAAGGTTGGGGAGTTGACATAAGGGCTGAAGAATAAATTAAAGAAGCAGGAAGAAGGAAAAGGATGAGTTAACCTACTTTGAGGAAAGATCCCAGAGAGTCTCAGACCCACAGCTCGGGATCGGCGAGGACGATCCTCTCAACTACCTCGGGCAAAATGCACCCTTCGATCAGCCTCTTTGTTAAGTCCCTGTTGTTGAAGAGATTTTCTTCCAGGTCTTTCTCGAAGCCGCTGGCCCCCTCGGCGGCAGCCCTGCGACTGTGACTCCTCCGGGCCAGGGTCTTTTTTCTCTTCCTCCCTTCGGCCCCGGGTGCTCCCTCGGGACGAACCTCCGAAATGGGACCCTCGGCCGGGGGGCTCTGCGAAAGGGCTCGGGGGACTTCAGGTTCGACGTCGAAAGGGGCTTTGACGACAACGGGCCCTGGAGTAGGTGCGGTCGAGCTTGTCCCTTCTGTCCTGGCTTTCTTCATCGACCCTGAAATCGAAGCATCTTTTCTCTTGTGGGTCTTGAGACCCTGGGCCAACCTCCGAGCCACGCTCGCATCCATGTCTGCGATAAAAGAAAATCAACATGGCTTCGAGATGGAATAAGAAGAAGGGGAAGCACCAAAAAAAAAAAAAAAAAAAAAAATGGTACCAGCAGGGTTAAGGGGGCTCAGGCCGATGTTGAACAAAAGTTGTTCCCTCAAAAAGTCGGGGAGGAGGGGGGCTTGATAGGCCTTAAGCTTTTTGAAGGCCTCGAGGTCGCCCCTTTTCAGGGTAGAAGCCTGACGGACGGAATCCCTCAGGAAGCCCCAAGGGGGTAATCCTAGCTCCAAGGTCGGGCATCGGACATAGAAGAACTTCTCCTTCCAGTTATGGACAGAAGAGGGGGCACCTTTCAGCAACCCCTTTCTACCGAACTGGAGGGAGAAGTACCACCAATCCTTTGTCGAGGGATGGCGTTTGAAGGTGTAAAAGTTTCTAAACAAAGAAAGAGTCGGCCGAACTTCGGCTAAACTACAAAGAGAAAGAAATCCTATCAAAAATCTAAAGGAGTTCGGCACGACAGAAACTAGAGAAATATTCAAAAAATGAAAGAGAGCAACGACAAACGATGGCAGCAGAAGCCGAAGTCCGGTACGAAAGACCTCCTGGTACAGGCAGAAGCGGTCGAGAGGATGGGCGCTAGTCCTGTTTGATGGCCCGAGAAGCTCCAGCTCGTACTCCAGAGGAACCCCATACTGAATCCTTATCAGTGAGAGTTCATCCGGAGTCAAGGAGCCGAGGATGGTGTCCGGCGCAAAGGCCAGACAGGGTTCTGTGATCATAAGGAGGTGAATACGGTCCCTCCTCCTCTGCTCTCTCCTCAATACCCTTTGACCAACCACCATCGGTCTTTAAAAAACCCATACGATGCAGTGTGTGGCGGTTGATGGTGTCAAAATGTGATAATCTGGTGACTGCCTCCCCCTCAAAACAAACTCCAAACCTCCTAAAGACCAGGGTGAGTGCCATACCATAAGGCAGGTGAGCCTTAGACCTATTTAGGGTCTCTCTCATGGCCTCAAACATCAGATCAGGAAGGTTCAAGGGGGTCTCGATAATCACATGGTACATGATGTATATATCCCTACCAGATAAGAGGTCATGCCTGCCACTCCTAGGGACAAAAAGTTTGGTCACCATGTGATGCAAAAGTCTCATCTCTACTGAAAGTATCCTTGCTTCTAATTTATTTAAATTTTCAGTAAATGCTCTCCCTAAAATAACACTTAGTCCCTCTTTTTTGATTGGGAGCTCCATATGAGTATAACCTTCACAAGGCAAGTGCAAGATTTGTCCCAAATATAATGCATCAAGAACAATGTTAACACCTTTCACTAAAGACTTTACTGTTCCATTACAGTAACTTAAATTCAAATAAAATTCTCTGACCAAATCAATATAAGTATTTTCCTTCAATAGACAGTAAAACTCCCATCCTTGACTTTTAATCTTTGAACCAATTGAGAATCCTTCTTTTTCAAAAAACTTAAAATCTATGTTCTTTTCAGATTCTACTTTTCGATTGGAGAGAGGTACCTTTCTTGAACTAAGTGGAGACTGTGAAGAAGCTGGAGCAGTACCTGAAACTGGAGTTGGAGCAGGAGAGAGCTCGGCTGCCATTCTTTTTCTGCACACATCCTCCTCTAACCCACGAACAGACTTTTTTCTCCGCGGTAGCTTCAATTTGGGAGTCATTTCAAACAAGAGAGACTTGCAAATAGCTTAGAAGACCTAATAAGAGGTAGAGTGAAAAGGATTTTAGAGGAAAAATAAAGATTTTGGGAAGATAGACCGCCGTCGGTTTGGAGAAGAGGGTTTGAAGCTAGGGTAAGCTTGATCCGCCCAAATGAAGAAGAAAAGGAAATGGGATTTAGTTCCTAAAAGGATGATTTGAAGGGGGAAACACAATGGGAAGAGGAATTTTAAGAGAATTTTTGCGGTTGAGAGAGTGGAGAGGGAGGATATTTTTGTTCGGTGGGATGAGAAAGACGAAAGACAAAGGGTCGGCTCCTTTACAAATGAAGATTTCTCAATAAAACAGAGCATCCGATGGGTTTTAATGAAAATTATAAGTTTACCCTAGGGTCAACCTTTGGGGTCGACTCATGGCTAAGAAAATTCAAAAAAATAATGAAAAAATTTCAAAAAAATTTGAAACTTGAGGGAAGGGTGTCTATTTAAGAGATTGATCATATGAAGGATAGTTTTGAGCTTTTAAGAAAGGAGAAATGAGAATTGAGCTCAAAAATTGGTTCAATGAAGTTTTGGCAAAAAAGAATTTGGAATCAGAAAGATACTCAAGCTGATGGATCAAGAATTCCTAGTTCTCTCCTAATTTCAAGAAATCTATCTTCACTTAAGGCCTCGATAAAGATGTCAACCAATTATTTTTCAGTACAAACATAATTAAGAATTATATTATTATTTTGGACATATTTTCTTATGAAATGATGTCTAATTTCAATATTTTTTGATCTAGAATGCTGAATTAGATTTTTAGTTAGATTAATAGCACTAGTGTTATCATATCTCATGGGAGTCTTATTGAGTTTGATGCCAAAGTCCTCAAGTTGTTGCTTAATCCATAAGATTTGAGCACAGTAACTTTCGACTGTAATGTATTTGATCTCGGTCGTAGATAGTGCCACCAAATTTTGCTTCTTGCTAAACCAAGAGATTAAGTTAACTTCTAAAAATTAGCTAGTTCCACTAGTACTTTTTCTATCTAATCTACATCCAACAAAATCAGTATCTGAATATCCTATTAAGTTAATGGATGAGTCCTTAGAATACTATAATCCTAGAGTTTGTATACTTTTTAAATATTTAAGAATTATTTTAACTGCATTTAAATGTGATTCTTTTAGATTTGATTGAAAGCGAGCACATAGACAAATACTAAACATAATATCTGGTCTACTAGCAATTAAATACAATAAAGAACCAATCATGCCTCTATAAAATTTTGAGTCTATATTTTTACCTCCTTCATCCTTGTCAAGCTTACATGATGGGCTCATGGGGGTATTAATTGCTTTGAAGCCCTTCATTCCAAATCTTTTGAGTAGTTCTCTTGTGTACTTGCTTTGGGTGATGGAGATCCCTTCCTTTATTTTTTTTATTTGGAGTCCGAAGAAGAATGTAAGTTCTCCCATCATGCTCATCTCGAACTCTCTCTACATGAGCTTAGCAAAATCTTGACAAAGAGTTTCATTATTAGACTCAAATATAATGTCATCAACGTATATTTGTATAACTAAGATATCATCATGATTTCTTTTAATGAAAAGGGTTGTATCTATATTTTCTCTTGAAAAACTATTATTAAGCAAGAATTTACTTAACCTTTTATACCAAGCCCTAAGTGCTTGTTTTAAACCATATAATACTTTGTTTAACTTAAAAATATGATTAGGAAAAGCATGATTTTTAAAATCGGAGGGTTGTTCTATATATACTTCTTCAGTAATATAACCATTTAGAAAAGTACTTTTGACATCCATTTGGAATAACTTAAAATTTATAAAGTATGCATATGCAAGTAAAAGCTTAATTGCTTCTAATCTAGCAACAGGTGCAAAGGTCTCATCAAAATCAATTTTCTCTTCTTGATTATAACCCTTTGCAACCACTCTTGCTTTATTCCTAATTACATTTTCATGTTCATCCAATTTATTCCTATATACCCATTTTGTGGTAATTACTAAATAATTTTTAGATCTTGATACTAAAGTCCATACATTATTTCTTTCAAATTGATTAAGTTTCTCTTGCATTGCATTTATCCAATTATAATCTTTTTCAGCTTCATCTATGATTTTAGGTTCAAAATGAGAAATAAATACAAAATGATTGTATGCATCTCTAAGTGAAGAACGAGTTCTTACTCTATGTGTAGGATCATCAATAATTAATTCTTTGGGGTGATTGTGATCATACCTTCATTCTTTGGGTAGATCATTTGTACCTTAAGATTGTTCTTGTTGTTCTTCACCTTCATCCTCTTGTTTGTTTTCATGTTCTTCTTCATTTTGAATTGTTGAGTCTTTTAGGGTGAGCTCCTTCATCCCTTCTAAAAGAGGATCTGCATCATCAATACCTTCACTCTTCTTTGAAGGAAGATTATTAGTCTCATCAAAAATAACATGTATTGACTCCTCTACTACTAAAGTTCTTTTGTTGAAAACTCTAAAAGTTTTGCTAGAAGAGGAGTAATCAAGAAAAATAGCTTCATCGGATTTTGCATCAAATTTTCCTAATCTCTCTTTATCATTGTTCAAAACAAAACATCGACAACCAAAAATATGAAAAAATGCAATGTTTGGTTTTCTTCCTTTCCAAAGCTCATAGGGTATTTTCTTTAGAATTGGTCTAATTAAAGCACGGTTTAAAATGTAACTTACCGTGTTAATTGCTTCTGCCCAAAAGTATCTTGAGAGGTTGCTTTCACATAGCATGGTACAGGCTATTTTTTCGAGGATTCTATTTTTTTTTCTACTATCCTATTTTGTTGGGGTGTCCTAGGTGCTGAAAAGTTATGGTCAATATATTTTTCATCACAAAACTTTTCAAATTCTTGATTTTCAAATTCGATTCTATGATCACTTCGAATATTTTGAATTGAAAAATCTTTTTCATTAGTAATTTTTTGATAAAATTTTGAGAACACATGAAAAGTTTCATCCTTATGTGCCAAAAAGAAAATCCATATAAAATGAGAGAAATCATCAATAATTACAAAGCCATATCATTTTTCACCTAAACTAGTAGTTCTAGTGGGTCCAAATAAGTCCATGTGTAATAATTCTAATGGCCTAGAATTGAAACAATATTTTTAGATTTGAATAAAATTTTTGTTTGTTACCTAGTTGGCATGCATCACAAATTCTATCCTTTTCAAAATTCAATTTAGGTAAACCAGTAACCAATTCTTTTTTAATAAATTTTGAAAGTGAATGCATGCTAATATGTGCAAGCCTATGGTGCCAAAGCCAACTAGTCTCATTAATTTTGGCATTCAAGGCTACTAGGCATTGTATGTTTATCTTCGAAAGATCATTCAAATCTACCATATAAATATTACTATGTCGATGCCCTACAAATTTAATGCCTCCATCATTGGGACTAGTTACTATGCATAATGAAGATTCAAAAATAACTTTGTACCCTTTGTCACAAAATTGACTAATGTTTAATAGATTATATTTCAAACCATCTACTAATAAAATATTTTCAATATACTTGGAGGGAGTAATACCAATGTTACCTATATCGATCATCTTTCCTTTGCTATTATCTCCAAAGGTGACCATCCCTCCATCTTTTGCATCAAGTGTGATGAATTGAGATTCATCACTGGTCATGTGTCTTGAGCATCCGCTATCAAGATATCATTTTCGATTTGTTCCTTGAGATGCAAGACACACCTACATACAAAAATCAAGTTTTGACTTTAGGTACCCAAGTTTTCTTGGGTCCTTTTTGGTTAGTCATAATGTTTTCTTTTGGAACCTATATTTTCTTCACATTAGAATTTTCAGATTTGCTAGAGAAACATGTATAGGATTTGTGTCCTACTTTACCACATTTAAAGCAAGTAATATTTGAAAATTTATTGTTTGATGAGTTCACAAAGATATTTTTCAAAAATTTTTATTTCTTTAAAGGGTCATAGCAAGACCGACTTTATCATAAACGGCCTTTCGATTATTAAGTATCATTTGAAATTTATTTGAACTTAGAGTGAACTTTTCTATCATAGGTTTTAACTTCATAATTTTATTTTTTAAGATCAGATTTTCTTGTGTCAAGATCAATTTTTTATTTGAAATAATTTTATTTTTTTAGTAAAGATTGATTTTTTGATTTCAATTCTTTGTTCTTTACCCCTAACTTCTTTAGATCATCAACTAGATTATAAAATACTTCTTGAAGTTCTTCAAAAGAAAAGTTATTAGGACTTTCAGCATTGATAAGTGAAATATTTTTTTATTTATTGTAGATATTTTTGGTAATTTATGGTGCTAACATCTTCTTAAAAATCTTAATTTTATGAATTTATTAAATTTTCTTAAAAAATAAGTGATTTTGAAAAAAATATAAAATTAGATATATTTATAAAAAAATAGATATTAATTTAATTGAGCAATTTAAACACCAAAATGAAGAAAAAATTTTGAAAAATTTAATGTATATTTTTTTCAATTTTTCAGGTGAAAATCGAAGTGAACATGGAGCTAAAATATCCTAAAAAATAAAGAAAATAGCCTTCGGTGTACGGTGGACTAGTCGCTCGATCCACAGAGCCAAGGCGCAGTCCACAGAAAACTTCACGCAGTCCACAGACGTGGCTCACAGCGAAAGAGGAGTTTTTGCATGATCCAACGGTTGAGATTTAATCTGAAGATCGATCCAACGGCTGCTGTTCGTTGTGGGTTTATAAGAGGATTTTTTGCACGATCCGACGGTCCAGAAATGATCCATCATGCGATCGGATGATTGAGGACGCTCCCGACTGTGTTAAGGATTTAAATTGCATGATCCGATGGCCAGAACTTCATTAGAATCCAGATCCAATGGCTGACATTCGATCCAACTTTGATAAGGATTAAAACTATGAATTTTGGGCATATCTGGGCGGTTCAAGCTCCATCCGACAGTCAGAAATATTCCTAAAGGGGTTAATATGATTTTTAAGGGTTTTAGGACTCCTTTTTCTATCAAAAAATTATGAAAAATTTATCTATAAATAGAAGGTCCGGGAATAAGCTTTATGAGCAAAAAAATTGAGTAGAAAGTATAGAAAAAAATAAAAAAAAATTAAATAGCTTTAGGGATCCCAAAAAAAGAAAGAGAGAAATCGGTTCGCTCTACGAAATACGACGGAAGACAAAGAGATCATCAACCATCTTTCTGACGAGATTTGACTGATTAACTTCAGATCTTTATTACAGTTTTATTTTTATTTTATTTTATTATTTCTTTTAAATTTTTTGTACTTGAATTTCAATTTTAATTAATACAAAATTTATTTTTCTGCACTTTAAATTTCTGTCTTTTATTTTTTGCACGTAGATGCTAGGATCTAATTAGTAGATCTTAGTATCAATTTATTTTTATATTTTTTAAATTTTTGTTATTTATTTTTATTGTAAATAGATGCTAGGATCTAGTTAGTAGATCTTAGTATCCAATTTATTTTTCGTATTTTTAATTTTTATTTTCCGACTTAAATTACTTTCTCTAAAATTTTTTTTTTTTCTTAAATCAAAGATTTCAAATTAAAATTCTGCCTTCTCTGTGGATTCAACCCGACTCACATTTTTGGCACTGTTGCTAGGGAAGGCACCAATTTTAATGTTTGATTTCTTTGATTTTTCTGTGACTATTGCTTACTAATTTTTTTTATCTTTTTACAGAAAAAAATTCAAAAATTCAAAAAAAAAGGAGATGGAAAGCTTCCAAATTGGTAAGATCAATCCTAACCCTAGCCTTAACTATTTTTTTTAGTATTAATTACTATTTTTTTTTAATTAACCTAAAATTTATCCATATAAACCTAATAAAAATTGTATGACAAGAGTAGAAACTTAATTTTTAAGAGCATTCATCATTGTAGATTTATTTTTGGTGATCGCTGGAGATAAGGTAAGCTTTCAATTTTTATTAGTTTTATGCATCTAATTTAGTTGCATAGAACTCGTTTGAAAATTGGTTGTGCATATTCATCTCAAATCAATTTAAGAGCAATACCTATAACAAGATAAGGTGGAGATTTCATCACCCTCCCATGGCCCAAAAACAACCAACCAGCATCTCACATTAACCCTAGCCTAACTAAAATCAAGTAGACATTGGCCCCTATTATTAATCGAGTTCAGTTCTGAGTATTGTGGTCAAGTCAAGTGCAAAGTAAGTCCGGACTCACTCCTGAAACTGGTGCCTAAGGCTAGAGGTTATAAAGGCTCAGCCTAAGTAAATTTGTGGTTATTTAATTGGTTCCGTTAGCTTACCTGGTTAATTTAATTGGTGTCTAAGGCAAGCAATGGGGGGACCCCCACGATCCCATCTCTTACCTGGCTAGTTGAAGGAAGGGAGAACAAACCCATTTTGCATTTAAGCTAAGCCACTCTACATCGAACTGTTAGGTCTAAGAAACCCATAGGTGTCTAGGTTTAATTGTTTGCTAACTTGATTATAATTAACACTAAACCACAACTAATTCTTTCCACCTTATGTATCTAGGTCTAGGGCTCTTTCTTTCTTCTCTCTCCTTTTTCTCTTAAAAAAAAAAATAAAACAAAACAAAAATAAAACTTGAATCATACATTAGGGTTTGCACTGGTATATGCAAGGTAGAAGATCTCTCTATCCTGACCTAGTTGAACCCAATCCTGAGATTGAACAGTTGATTCATATTAAATCTGAAAATCAGATGGCTGGAGATCCTAGAGAACCACCTAAGCAGATGAAGGAATATTTTATTCCTTCCACCTATAACCCATCGACTCGTATCCACTTACCTGATATCCCTGCAAGCCACTATGAGATCAAGTCGACCACAATCCAGATGCTCCCGTCTTTCTATGAGAATACTAATGAAGATCTTTACAAGCATCTGGATGAGTTCTTAGAAATTTGTTTCACGGTGAAAATTCAAAATTTTACTAATGATGCACTTAGATTGACCTTATTCCTCTTCTCACTTAAAGACAAAGCCAAGTACTAGCTTGGCACAATAGGGAGACCAATCCAAATTTGAGCTGAAATACAGCATGAGTTTCTTAAGAAATTCTATTCCATAGGTTGAACCAACACCATGAGGTGAGCCATCACTGGATTTGCTCAGCTTCCTGGAGAACAAATTCATGAATTATGGGAGAGACTTAAGGAACTTCTTAGAAAATACCCACACCATGGTCTATCTAAGTGGCAAATTGTTCAAACTTTTTATGAGGATTTAGGTGACCAATACAGATAGATGGTAGATGCATCTTGTGGGGGTGTATTCATGAGTAAAAGTGATGATGAAGCCTACACTTTATTTGAAACTTTGAATAAAAATTCAATCAATCATGCTTCATTATCCTCTTACGAAAGATCAATCCCTCACCAAAAGCGGGCAGAAATTTTTGAGATCAAGCAAACAGACTCTAGTCCTAAGGTTGATCTGAACCTAATAGCCCAAAGATTAGATAAAGTCGACCTTCTTGCTCAGAAATTTGATCAGTTTCTAGCATTAGGTCAACAATCTCCTACACAATACACACCACCACCTAATTATCAGGAGATTTATTCTATCTGTGCTAGCCCGACCCATCATGTGAGCAAATGTCCCACGGTTGCACAGTTTCCACCTTTTATTCAAGAACAAGTTCAAGCTGCCCAAGGTTACTCCAAACCTGTCAATGATCCATTCTCTAACACATATAATTCAGGCTGGATAAACTATCTTAATTTTTCTTGGAGACCCCAACAGACTCAGGCTCAAACCCAAATTCTTTCTTTGCAAAACTTTCAGTGTAGGCCTCCATACCAGAATTATGCCTACAATAGAGGTCAACCCAGTCAATCTATCCAGCCGCCATATCAAAATCAACCACCATACCCACCTCCTCAACATACTAATTTAGCTGATGATAGATTAAACCAACTACAACAAATGATCATGACCCAACAGCAATCCCTCGCTAGGCTAGAAGCACAAATAAATCAATTAACTGAATCTACCATGAGAAAAGAACTAGGTCAATTACCAAACGAACCAATACCGAATTTTGAAAATAACCCATCAATCCACCACTCACCTGGACCTAGTCATCAATCCAATGTCCCACCTAAGAATCTTCAATTTGAAAGTGACAATACAATTTTTGAGCTTAAAAGTGATAGAATTCTTAAGAACCCATACCAAGACCAGGTGAGTGAGGCTAGTACTGATGGTAGCCAAAATGAAAATTTAGAAAAAGAGGTTAGTACTGAAGCTAACCCAATAGAAGAATCTGAGTCCGAAATTAATACTGAGAGAGAGCTGATGAGCTACCCGAGATATATCCACCAAAAATTTCATTTTCTTCAGCCCTAGAAGTCGGTTCTTCTTCTTTAGAATCACTATCCCCTCCAAAATTGAAATTATCCTCAGTCACACTTGAGAATACATGTTTAGAATCAAATCACATCCTTCCAGTATCCATTACATCGAACTTAACTCTTAAACTAAAAATTCAATTTATGAGCATTATAGAAGAACAAATAGGAGAAATTCTCAACAAACAAGGATCTGAAAATTATCTTACTACAATTAATGGGGATGTAAAATACTTTCTAAAGATTGACAATAAAATACTAAAATTTATCAGAGGCCATCTTCATAATATTGGCAATCCAAAATTATTGAAATTTATCAATTCAATATTTGACACAGGATAAGTAAGAATTGGCATGGTCTGGCTGAAGATGGTAAACTTAGCGCTTTCTGGGAGGCAACCCAGTTTTCAATTTTTAGTTTTGTATTTTTTGCTATCTTTTTCATTTTATTTAGGATAATCGAGTCTTGCTTTGTGTCTTTTGTAAGAATCTGAAAATAATCTTGGCTAAGTTGGGGGGAGAATCAGTTTTGAAAAGACTTATAGATCAGGTGATATCTTTTCTTTTCTTTCTCTTTATATGCACCGTTTATTTTTTCTACTCCATTGAGGACAATGTTGATTAAGTTGGGGGGGAGAATAAAAAAAAAATTTTAAGTCCTCAAGTAAGTTAGTATTTAGTATTTAAGCATCTGATTATACTTAAGAATCAAGTTAAACCAAGTATTTTTAAAAAAAAATTGATGCACAGATCAAAAAATTTGTGAGATATTGAAGGATCAAGTATTAAGAAAACTCAATAAAGAGTTAAGTTTAGAATTTAAATAGTTTTCTTTGAGCATTTCTAAATTTTTCTACCAGCATCAAAGAAGAGTTTACTTCTTATGGGCTTATGTAAAGTAACTATATGTTTCTTCATATATTCAAAAAAAAAAGTTTTCAAGTACTTCATGCTGAGTAACCGGGCCTCTTTGTCTAAGCAAGCATTGAGTTTTGCATCAAAAGGTATGAAGGGCAAAGAAGCTTTGTTGTAAAGCTAGTTTTAACTCGTAGCTTGTTTGATTTGAGCAAGTAGGTCCGAGGAGTATTCTATACCTAGTGCCCTAAAGTCGTCTGATTTGGGAGTCATTGGCTGAAAACTTGCTACATAGGTCAAACAGAAAGCTTAAGGGGTTAAGACACTCAATAGCAGTACAACATTTAAAAAAAAAAATCAATCAATAAATGAAGGATGGAAGTAACAATATACTTGTCTATATAAAGGTAAATAATTTAGAGATAAAGGTAGGGATAATTTAAAAAAAATTTTAAAAAAAAATAGTGTTCTTAGTTTAACTCTCATATTGACTAGTATTAATATCCCAATGACATACCTCATTTACACTCTACTGAATATCAATGGTCTTTTAAAAATTATTTGGTGAAATTTGAGATTTTAAGTTAAACGGTACTTAATTCTAAATTTTTTCTTTACTCGAGGACGAGCAAAATTCAAGTTGGAGAGTGTGATAAGTGATATATTTTTATATTTATTATAGGTATTTTTGATAATTTATGGTGCTAACATCTTCTTAAAAGTCCTAATTTCATGAATTTATTAAATTTTCTTAAAAAATATATGATTTTGAAAAAAAATATGAAATTAAATATATTTATAAAAAAATAGATATTAATTTAATTGAGTAATTTAAACACTAAAATGAAAAAAAAATTGAGAACTTTAATGTATATTTTTTTCAATTTTTTAAATAAAAATCGGAGCAAAAATGGAGCTAAAATATCCTAAAAAATAAAGAAAATGGCCTTCGATATACGGTGGATCGATCGCTCAGTCCACAGAGCCAGAGCGCGGTCCACAAGAAACTTCACGCGGTCCACAGGTGCGGCTCACAGCGAGAGAGGGGTTTTTGCACGATCCAATAGCTAAGATTTAATCTGAAGATCGATCCAACGGCTGCTGTTCATTGTCGGTTTATAAAAGGATTTTTTGCACGATCCGACGGCCCAAAAGTGATCCATCATGCGATCGGACGGCTGAGAACGCTCCCGACTATGTTAAAGATTTAAATTATGTGATCCGATGGCCAGAACTTCATTAGAACCCAGATCCAATGGATGACATTCGATCTGACTTTGATAAGGATTAAAAGTATGGATTTTGGGCAGATCTGGGTAGTTCAAGCTCCATCCGACGGCCAGGAATATTCCTAAAGGGATTAATATGATTTCTAAGGGTGTTAGGACTCCTTTTCCTACCAAAAAATTATGAAAAATTCATCTATAAATAGGAGGTCCGGGAATAAGCTTTGTGAGTAGAAAAATTGAGTAGAAAGTATAGAAAAAAATTAAATAGCTTTAGAGACCCAAGAAAAAGAAGGAGAGAAGTCAGTTCGCTCTACGGAGTACAACAGAAGATGAAGAGATCATCAACCATCTTCTCGATGAGGCTTGGCTGATCAACTTCAGATCCTTGTTACAGTTTTATTTTTATTTTATTTTATTATTTCTTTTAAATTTTTTGTACTTGAATTTCAATTTCAATTAATGCAAAATTTATTTTCCTGCACTTTAAATTCCTGTCTTTTATTTTTTGCACATAGATGCTAGGATCTAATTAGTAGATCTTAGTACCAATTTATTTTTATACTTTTTAAATTTTTATTATTTATTTTTATTATAAGTAGATGCTAGGATCTAGTTAGGAGATCTTAGTACCCGATTTATTATTCACACTTTTAATTTTTATTTTCTGACTTAAATTACTTTCTCTAAAATTTTATTTTTTTTTGTAAAATCAAAGATTTCAAATCAAAATCTTGCCTTCTCTGTGGATTCGATCTGACTCACTACTTTCTATGTGTTTTTAATTTTTATTGAAGTCAAAATTTGATTGATAATCACGGTATCCTAATGATAGCGTCTTGACTCTATTAAGCGTTTACCTCATTTTCATATGCCATAAGGCACAAGTTGGCTTGTTCATGTGAATCTTCTTCTTCGAAGCTTGGCTCATCACTATCACTCCATGTAGCCACCATAGCCTTTTTCTTGTACTTCTTGGGGCCCTTCCTAAGTTGTGGACATTCGGACCTAAAGTGCCCCGGCTTCTTACATTCATAACAAATAAGGGGCTGCTTCTTATCCTTCTCCTTGCTGTGCTCTCCTTTTGTAGGTGGCCTCTTCTTTATCTCTTATTTTTTTCTTCAAAAATCTTTTAAACTTTCTAGTGATAAGGGCTATTTCTTCATCTTGCTCTTCATTTTCTGTTTCATCGGATTCCTCATCGAGTTGAGCAGTAGATTTGAGGGTGATTGTCCTCTTCTTCTTGACATCTTCTTCTTGATGTTGTTTCATGCTTAGCTCGTGTGTCATTAGCGATCCTAGAAGCTCCTCCAAGGATAAAATATTTAGATCTTTGGCTTCTAGGATTGCGGTTACTTTGACCTCCCAAGTCCTTGGTAAAGACCTAACAATCTTTCTCACAAGATCGCTATTAGAATAAGACTTACCAAGACTTTTTAGACCATTAATAATATCCGTAAAATAAGTAAATATTTTAGTTATTGATTCATCATGCTCTATTTTAAAGAGTTAATATTTGTGCACAAGCATGTTAATTTTTGATTCCTTAACTTGATTAGTGCCTTCATGTGTTACTTCTAATCTATCTCATATTTCTTTAGCAGACATGCATGTTGAAATGCTATTAAATTCATTAGCATCTAAAGCACAATATAAAACATCCATGGTTTTAGCATTGAGTTGAGCCATTTTCTTGTCAATCTCATCCCATTCTCTTTCAGATTTGGTTGATTCTACACCATCAATTATCTTAATGGGTTTGTGTGGTCCATTAACTATGATACTCCACATATCATAGTCAAGTGCTTGAATAAAAATTTTCATCCGAGCTTTTCAATAGGTGTAGTTTGACCCATTGAAAAGTGGAGGTCAGTTTGTGGACTGTCCCTCGGTTAGTGAAGCACCAACTTGAGTTGCCATAGATCTTTAGCTCTTTGATGGTTAAATCAAAGTTGGACTAGAGCACCGAGCTCTAATACCACTTGTTGCCCAGCTATGCAACCCAAGAGAGAGGATGAATTGGATTTTTTGAAATTTTAAAGTTAATTTAGAACCATAAGGATTCAGTAATAATAGGCAAGTTTTATATAGTAAATGATTTAAGCAAAGTGTAGAAATGAGATGCAAGAATGCAAGAAAATAAAGAAATTTAGATAGAGAGTAACTAAGCACACCACAAACAATCAAGATTTATAGTGGTTCGGTGCCAACCTTGTACCTACATCCACTCCCCAAGCTTTTACTTAGAAATTTAAATTCGCTAAAACGTATTCAATAAGAATACAACATCGGTACCTCCGACTCTAGCTATCCCAAGCTAGAACACTTATTTTTTGGGCACAAGCCAACTCAATACAATCTGATTCAAGGTTCGGATCTTGAATCAGATTGTATAAGAGTATAAGAGTTGAATCGGTACCTCCGACTCTAAGTTTTGAAACTCTTTCAAAACTAAAAATCAAGACAAAAATAGAGTATAAGAGTTAATGACAAGGAAATACAAGTTTATCTCCTTTAATAAGTAAATAAAACTTTAAGTATACTTTACACAACAAGAAGAAAGCTTTTTTGATTTTTCTCAAAGTTGTTGAAGACTTGAATAAGCTCTTGAGGGGTTGGTAAACTTGAAATGAAAGCTTCTTTGCTTGAAGAGGGCTTTTTGCTTAGGGCTAAAATGAATGCTTCAATCTCTTATGTTTTTTCCTACTTTAAGTGTCTTTATATCTTCAATAGATGGTGGAGAGAAATTTAGACAGGTTTGAAGCCGTTGGAGAGTATTAAATGAGTATTAAATACGATCAAAATAAGCTGAAAAACTAGCTGTTACGAAGATTTTCCGTTGCAGGGGTCGACTCATAGGGTCGTCCCCTACATAGGGGTCGACCCTATGAGTCGACCTCTATGGCACAGAACAAAAATTTACTATTCTGTATCTTTGACTTACACAGACAATAGAGATCGACCCCTAGGGTTGTTCCCTTTTGGTGTGCCCGCCAAAAATAGCATGTCGTTCAGCCCCTTTTGACAGGGATCGGCTCTAGGGGTCGATCCTTTTCTTTAACTTGATTTTCTCTCAAAATATACATCCAAAAAATATGAAATTACCTCCAATAGATCACAAATCTTCTATTCTTGCTCTTGAGGCTTTCAAATTAGAACTTGATAAAATTATGATTTTGCTCCTGAAATACAATAAATCTTTTTTCAAGCCAAAATTATTAGTAACCCCTTCAAATATTTTGTAAGCATCAAAATCAATTCATGGAGCAACACAGTCGATCTTCCTAAGGTTGACTTTATTTTGATCTTATCAAATAAGTTGATTGCAATACAGAAAATGTTTGATTCTTAGATGGAACATCAATTCTTCAGCTTGAGCTATGGCTCCAATACTGCTGTTAATTTAGAAAGACTAGACCATCAATGGAGGATGCTACTCCATGCTCGTTGATAAACTTTCATAACCAAACAACTTCTTTACCAACATTAAATACTGCAAAGAACTCTATATCACAAATAAAATTGGCTACTAACTATTGCATGGAACCTTTTCAGCACATCGCTCATCTTTTTAGGATGAAAACACAATCTGACACAACTTTTTCATTCTCATTCGACTAAAAATTGAAATCAGTATTTCACTTGTTTTAAGTCAGATTCTCCATAAACGATCCATTGGTCCTTAGTATTTCATAAATATTTAAGGATGGTTCTCATAACCTTTCAAATCTTTATAGAGAACAGAGATAACAACCAAACTTTTATTCTTTGTAATGTAGGGATGTCATTTCTGATTAAGAAAATTTTATCCAAACAGCACAAAGAATAGTTTTACAGAACTATTAGCTTATTTGTACATATAGGATTCTGCTTCATTCTTAATGAAGCCATATATTCAAAATATATATATTCTAACTCTCAGAAGCTTGATTCAATCTGAATGGACTTGAGGATTGCCACAAGAAAACCATCTCATCATAGTCAACACTATAATTTTGATGAAATTTTTTGGCAATTAGATAGAATTAATAGGTCTCCATCTTTCCATCTACGCCTCTTATTCATCTAAAATTCACTCAAACCTTATGGGTCTTACCCCTTCAGATAAACCAACGAATATCCATACATCATTGATCTTTATGGATTTCATTTCAGATTTAATGGCTCCAAGCCACTTCTCAATGTTAGATCCCTATATTGCATCCATATGGGAGATCAAATCTTCATCTCAAATCTAGAAACTGAAGTATCTGTTCGGCTGATACGGTACTCTACTATATCTATTCAAGGATGCCTTTACATTGGGTTTCAGATTTGATCTAATCAACTCCGGTTCTGTTGGTTTGTGTCAGAGTTG
The DNA here is from genome assembly GCF_000442705.2 of Elaeis guineensis. Taxonomy (NCBI): domain Eukaryota; kingdom Viridiplantae; phylum Streptophyta; class Magnoliopsida; order Arecales; family Arecaceae; genus Elaeis; species Elaeis guineensis. The sequence continues at coordinate 19,360,434 of NC_026008.2, read as the reverse complement.
ATTCTTCTACCTATCAAGCTTCACCAAGCTTACTCTTAACGGTATCAGTTTCTTCACTAAGAAACTTCTTTTTCAAAAAGAATACCTTAAGATTCATGAACATCTCATGTCCATTAGGAAGGTAGAAAAAATATCCTTAAATAATATTTATCAGACCAAGATCCAAGCTAATCAATTTATGAATATGTTACATAAATTTGACACCCCAAATCCTAAGGTGAGAGAGCATCGAATTACCCAAATCCATATCTCATATGAAGTTTTGGTGATCGATTTGCTCGAAATATTCTCGAGCACATATCAAGTAGTCTCTAAAACATGACCTCAGGCAGACCAGCAAATCCCATAGTAGACGGAATCATGTCTAACAAGATTCAATTCTCCTTTTCAGACATCTTTTTAAATAGTGATGTCTCGGAAGAGGTCCATTAAGAGAGAATCTAATTTTCTCCAAGACATGTCAAAACTTACTGTAAAGTTATTCACTTCATCTGTCAAACCAATAAATTCTAATACTCTTTGCAATTTATTTTCCTACTTCATTACAGAATCATTTGAATATTTCAATTGATTTGGATTTATACTTCATAAGCAAGACACACCCATACCAAGATAGATCGTCAGAGATTTTAATGAAGTAGTAAGCCTTTTTCTGTCATTAATGTTCGTGAGTGTAAAGACATCAATATGTACCATAACTTAGAACATCGCTGGCTTATTCACCCTTTCCAATAAAATATGAATAAGTCAACTATACCAAAAATAGACTTCAATGACATTGTCTAATCTAGGATGCTAGTCAAATGTGTACACTACACTAACAGGCTATGGTACTGAGTTTATATCATTTTCAATTGTCTACTCATTATTGTAGTATCATTCACAATGATATTACAATAATCATACTTATTGACACCATCAATAAGATTGGACAAAAATGACAATCACTTAAAATGACATCTTTAGGGTTGAAAATAAGTTTGATGATTCCTAATGTTAAGACTGGAATAGACTTTCATGTCTTGCATTCAGGAGTCTCTTGTCATTTTCAAATCTTCTACTATCCTGAAGTCTTTTGTAACTATTTGCAAACATAACTTATACTGTCAATATCCTATACCCTGATAGTAGGATTACAAATAGAGAAACTTCAAGGAGTTATCACATAACATCTTGACCAGCAACAATTTGCTGATTTTTCTTTTAAGCCTGTTTGGGTTAGCCTGAGACTTCTTGATTAATTCTCTCAAAAACTATATTCAACTTCTGATACTGGCTATCGAAGTTAGGTCTAATAATATTTTCACTGTCTAGTAGTGAAGAGAGCGACTATTTTTCAGCCATTTCTGAAAAGAGAATAATTGACCTATTAGTATATAAATTATTTTAATCCTAAAGACTTGGATTTTAGTATAAAGATTCTTTCACTATTTTATATGTGTTGGTAACCTCTACCTCCAATTCGAGAAATTACTTTAATTTCTTAGTGGGTGCTAAAATCCACACAGACTGTATTTAGGCCCGAGTGTGGCTCGGCCAATCTTAGTACATCCATGGATAGGTTCACAATCAATTATTTCTCCAAATAATTTCTAGCAATTAGATTTTACCCCAGGTATCCCTTCAACAGACGTGTGGCACCTCCACTAAAAATCCTAATTAAGTCCAACCATTAACATAACAACATCAAGTGCATCCAACAAAATAAATGTCCAGACTTGAGTATGGCTTGGCCAACCTGAGTATTGATCTGAAAGTACAATAAGATGGTCATATAATGAATGATAATTTCAATACGTAATAGACACCAAGTGTGTGGCACCTCCAATGCCTATTTGGGATATTGGACTCATTATCATGCACCTTAATGGAAGGCTATGATCTAATTATCCCCATAACTAGCTCATTTTATAGATCTAATAATTTAGAAGATTTGATTAATATATCTTAGAGGACATCAGTCGACCTACAAGTCATAATCCTCCTATTGACCTCACCAAGTCATGAGAAGGATTAGTGACTAATGGGTCCAACCGGCATGTCATAAATTCTTCCACTGACTTTACCAAGTCATGAGAAGGATTAGAGATAAGTCGGTCCGGGGTACCTAAATCAGTCATATTGATTAACCTTAACAATATGGGTCAACTTGAGTCACCTAACGATCTAATCAATCTAATGACTCATGCTCAATCTTTGAGCCTGAATCAAGGTCCATTTGATTTAATCAAAGATATAGACTCAATCAACTATAACTATTATTTTTGATCTAGAGTACCATTGATCTAATCTAAATCAACTATTAGTTAGATTGGATCAACTACTCTTTTTAGTGCACTAAGTCTTTGATTCTAACCTTAGGTCTAACCTAGTTAAAAGGATCTGATTTGAGCTAACCCATGCTCCATGTTTTATGCAATGTCATTAGATCTTTAATCATAATTCTAGATCTAAAATAAATTTCTTAATTCTTAATTAAGTATAGCATCAACATGGGTTAAGGTTATGAAATAATTTCTTATGTAAACCTTTTACATTAAATCATAAAATCTTTTAGATCAAATCTAAATTTTTATGATTTTCGATCAAAGCAATTTTGATTAATCAAGATTGGATGTAACTAGTTTCTTCACAACTTGTATCACATACAACAACACCTAGGATTTCAAGATCTAGGGTTTTGCAAGAAAGTAAGTTTTCTTTTTTTGCTTTCTTCTTCATGGGACCTCATAGTGGCACCCCTACACGTCATGAAAAGTATCCCATTGAATGGGAAGAGAGAATCATGTAATCCTACTTGCTCCTATGATCAGACGGCCTGGTGATTACCCAATCCGAGTACTTTGCTACTCAGAATATCTAATTTTATTCACATATCATATATGCAAAAATTTAGATCAAATATAAATTGTATTAGATTTGAATTTATATTAGATCATATCTAAAATCAGATCATAAAACATCTCATATATTTTTAAATCTAGATTTTAACTCTACATGCATATATGTTCATATCATAACGAACTTTCGCTCTGATACCATTTAAAGGAAAGCATGGTGGGTGATGTGCATGCATTTTTTAAATTTTATAGTGGAACATATATAGAATAAATAATTTAATCTATAATGCATGTATAGATCCAATCTAAATCACCATACAGAATCTATGACATGAATTAATATGCATATATGTACATCTAAAATCTAAAATTCAGCAAGTATAGGATATATCTAATCTATATTTAGATCATATCTAAATATAGATTGAATATAAAACTTCATACCTGAGTGTGGGTAGCAGATTACTGTATCCAAAATTTATGATAGATAGTTCTTCATGATGCTTGACAGTCGCATATGTGTCCGACCTCTACGGATATCCACAAGTCCTGGTGCTGATCGATCTCTCTGGGAGTGCTAGCTCCTGAAGACACCATCCATTGGCTGATTTGAGGGGAACATGATGAAATTAAAGAATAAGGAGATCCTTTCTTTTTCTTTCTGGATCCATGCATCTAATCTCTACAATAGAAATCAAGAGAAGAATCATTTCTTCTCAATTTTTCATGCACAAGAGAGAACCTTTCTCTCTTCTTTTCATGCCCTTAAGAAAAATTTTTCTTCTCTGATTTTTTATGATAAAAATTAGATCTAATCTAATTTTTTATGCTAAAAATTATATAAAATTTTAAGATCTAAAAAAATTTAAAAGAGGGATCCAAGGGAAGAATCGTTCTTCTCTCTTCTTCTCCCTTTTTCTTCTTGATCTAGAACTCAAGGAAGCCCCAAATACCCAATCAAATTTTTTTAATATTTTTATATAAATTTTTATGTTAAAAATTAGATCTAATTTAATTTTTATCATAAAAAAAATAAAAAAAAATTAGAAGAAGAACTCCTTCTTCTTCAAGGCTGTGCACAAAAAAGAAGATCCATCTCTTCCTTGATCTAAAATGTCAAGAAGCCCCAAATCCAAACTAATTTTTTTTTGATATTTCTTATCTAAATCTATATGTTAAAAATTAAATCTAATTTAATTTTTATCTTAAAAAAAATAAAAAAAAATCTAAAAGAAGAACTCCTTCTTCTTCAAGGCTGCATGCAAGAAAGAAGACCCTTCTTCTTCCTTAATCTTTCTCTCCTTGAAAAGAACTTTTCTTCTCTAATTTTTTATTGTATAACTAGTAGAAAAAATACTCTCTTTTTATATCCAAAAATCAATAAAAAAAATCAAAAAAATAGATCAAGAAGAAGAAGAGAAAGTGGATATTGCGAGAGGGATCTTGGGGCATCCAACTCTTGGATGCCCCCTCCTTATTTTGGGTGACCAGAAAGAGGAGATGGGATGCCTCTTTGATTTCCATGGGAGGAAGAGAGGGAGCGTGGCATCCTATGGGGCATAAGGAATTCTTACGATAAAAAGTGAGGCGAGGAGAATTAACATGACATGGGGTTGGTTTGGGTTTAGTCCTATTCCAAAAAGGATTCAAGATCTCGTTCCAACTCTAACTAACCCTTGGATCCAATCCTAACTAATTTAAGAATTAATTATAATAAACTAACTAATTAGATCTTAGCCCAATTATAAAACCAATTAGGCCCCAATCCAATTAAAAATTAGTTAGATTAAAACCCCATTGATTCAGGAATTGATTCTTAATGGAGATCAGATGCTTTATTTGATATTAGGGCTTGATCCAATCAAGCCTATTACTCCATAGGGTTAGATCTAATCCAAGCCTATATAAAATTAATTAAATTATATTCAATTTAGAATAATTTTAAATTCATACATCTCTAAGATCAATTGAAATAAGCCCTGTTATTCAATAGGGCTGCATCCAATTAATCCAAAGTCAATCTAATTGAATCCAATGCAATTAGATCTAATCCAATCTCCATTGCTCAATCAAATTAAGTCAATTAACAATCATATTATTAATTAATTATTTTTTTAATTTATTAATTATTAGTAAATATTTATTACAATCTTTGCATAAGATTAATCATCAATCAAATTAATAATTAAACTCTTTAATGATTCATAATCGTCGATCAGTCATTTGATCAGATAGGTACTTCTATATGTGTGACCCCATAGGTTTGAACCTAAGTCGGTAGCACAAGAATAATTTTTGTACTAATCGATGTAACCATCTAGCAATGGGATCCGATGTCCGGATAAGCCGAATGTATGCCTAGCAACACTCTAGAACCCGTGTGGATATAGTTATCGTATAATTCATCCCTTTGATACTTGATGCTCAAGGATGACTTTGGGTTAAACTTTCAATTCAGAAAGAGTGGTCCACATTATGTCTCAACCTCAAAAATCCTGTGACTCCTTATTATGACTACTTTAGCCAAAATTTTGCTGAATTAAAATACAATGATGTATCATCTCCAATTTTACTTGGAGTGGTCAATTCCATCTTGACTCGCACTCAAACTTCACAAGTACTTGACTGTATCCAAAAACCTTCCGTCATCGAATTAAAAATTCAGATAGTCCGACACCAAAGCACAGTGAGTTGCTTGCAGTCACCGAGGTAGCCTCAGGTCCAAGGGATACATATATACATATCCCATCAGAGCAACCCTTGACAGCAGAGTGCTCTGAAAGTGATCACGCTCAGTGAAATGTACTCCTACATATCATCCATATGTCATACTCATGTCACCACACATCTTGGTTAAGAGGACAACCAACTAATATGGCACACAACAACCTACACTCGATACAGTTATCGTTCTTGTAATAATTGTATCATTTGAATGCGAGTAAAATTTAAGAACCACATAATAAATCTTTCTTTATTATTTTAGAAGTAATTCTAAGAACTTCATCATAACATATGAGTTCTATTTTAGAAGATATATTCCTTATGATGAATCTGTCAGATAACATTTATCATTTTATAATTCATATCTTATATGGAGCACAATCATCTATAACCTCGATGATTGGCTTTAGGACATATTTTTCAATAGTAGGTACTTATTAGAGAATGAGTTGACTGAATTGATCTGATTTAAGAAACATGTAATAGAAACTACTAATCCGTCAAAAGATATTTTCTTATAGTGGAAGTTGTGCTTGTAATCTTTTGACCTAAGACTACCATAGAACATTGTATACATGAATTCGTATTTTGATTCATACTCATTAATGATTTAGTCATGTACGAGATGATCTGGATATGGTGAAATGTGTATGGAGGTTGTGAGAAGGTCAACATGAAATAGATCACTCTTAGTAAGAGGAGATCACATCCTACTTGCTCTAATCGATTGATGATTCAGAAAGTCTTTGATCAAAGTGAAATAAAAATTAGAAAAAGTTTCTAATATTTAATTAATTGAATCATCATTAAAGATTAAGAGAAATATGAATATGATATTAGATTTGACATCATTCCATATCCAGAGTCATATTCAGGATGCAGGTTGATCGCAGGATCAAATTGCACAATAACTTTCTACTGAAGTATATTTTTGATATTTCTATCAAAATTTTATATCTTATAGGTAGACATGATATATTGTTAGACATCAATCTTGTCTTATAGGTTTAATCTAATTAAGGAGTTTAATTCAATCGTCAATTGAAAAGGATTCTAATTGCTAAAATCGGGTTAGCTCGATTAGATCTAGATCAGTTAGATTAAATTCTAATCAAATCAGATCGACTTGCACTCAGACTCACTACTGACTAGATGTAAAATCCAATGGCTCATACACAAAGAGTATTAATCAGGGGTCTAATTAGATTAGATCATATTTGCAAGATAGACATGCTAGCACATGTTGCAAATCCTAGCTCCTTGTTTCGAATCGGATTCGAAATTGATTCTAGATTGAGCTAATTAAATCCAAATTTAGTCAAATCAATTTTGAGTTTGCATTGGGTCAACCCAAGGATAAATGAACTAGGGATTAGGTGCCATATAACTAGGTTCCCATGCATCAAGAATTTTTTCTTGCACGTGGGATTGTTTTTGTGCGCAAAAGATGAGTTGGCATCCCCTGAGATGGGATGCCCCTTCCTTGATCTTATCCTTTTTGTTCCATGTTGAAATAATTCATGGAGAATTGTGATTTAATTCTAGGTATAGAGGAGTCCTTTTGTGGCTAAATCACTTCATGGTTTATTTGTGGAAATTTGATAATGTTTGGAAACCTAGCCAAATCTATCCAGGCGCCACCAAGAGTCCAATCTGTTAAGGACTCTTAAAATTGATTCACGCCTCCTCTCATATCAGAATTTTCTCCACGCCATTATGAAATTAGCACCTCAATTTTGGTCCCTTAAATAGCCAAAAATCACTGATGAGTGGTGGAGAAAAATTGCTCCCAGTGAAGCCTCACAATGCATCGAAAAAACATCGAAAAAATTATTCTGAAGAGTCTTTCTGCACGAAGCATCTCTCGGATTCCTTTCTCAATGTTTGCCATGTATCAAATGCTTCTAGATGGGTATGAAAATTTGACTTGGGGTGTGAGATAATCTGAATGGGTATGAGATGTCGCGTGGAGAGGGTGCGAGTCAAGTCCAAATGCATCCCATCGCTAACTATATAAAGGGGGCTGCACCGGGGATTTTATTCATTCAGATTTCTAATTCCATCCCTTCTTTCTTACACCCTCTCCCTATTATCCAATTAGTCTCTTCCTTCTCTTGTTAGGACAAGTCCAAAAATAGTAAGGATAAGTCCAATTTTAGGATAAGAATCTAGGAAGAGATTTAAGGAAGACAAAGAGATAAGAAAGGTAGAGATAGAAAAGCTAGGAGGAGAGGAAGAAGGTCTTGAGGTTCTATCATCTAAAAAAATTCTTAAAGTGAGAATTTTGGAGGAGAAATCATCCTAAGGAGTTGGTGTCCTAATCATAGCCTTGTGTGGATCACCGTTGAAGGGCGAATGCTTGGGTGCCTGATGGAGGTTCTACCGGAGTTTTGGAATAAGCATTGTAGGTATTTTTCTATAGCTTGAATTTTGTTATGAATATGTTATATATGATTGTTAATCATCAAGGAGGTACTGGTTTATGGATTTAATATTTAAGATTTTTTAGTTTAAATTTTTGAAATCCATTTTGCTTCTGTTGTGCACGATATCCCTGTAACCCTACAACCTCGATCCATGGTGCCTGCAATCCCACATAGATCTATGCAATGCATCACCGTCACTGGAGTAGAAACCAAACACCTATCCCTACACCCCTTGGCTCTGAACCTATGCCAAAATATCCTCCATCCATGGAGGCACCTCTAACTGGAGCTCTACCTGAATAGCGACTCCTCCAAGTGCTCCTGCAGAAGACAAAATTGATCCAAGGTCAGTCGTCCATCCCTGATCTGCTACACCACTTTCACTGCTGCCATTTCAAACCTTTCACACACCGCAGACACCTTCGAAACCCCCCCAAAGGAACTCACCATCTTCTAAATCAGCAGTAACACTCCGTGGATCAACCACCTCCATCCCCCTAAAGCTTCGCAAATCCTTGCTCTAGTCAAACTATTAAATGCATCCCCGACTACTTCCCCACCTTCCTATGTTCGAAAGCAGCAGTCACTTCTTCAGCTTCTCCTTGATCATTATCCTTTAGGTGAACTCTCCTCATCTAACAAACTGCTCCCACGCTGCCTTGCTCCCCAGAGATCCCTATTGTCTGATCGCCATACACCTCGGTCTTTCCACCAAGACCGCCTCCAATCAAAACTGGATCAGCAAATCATGCATTCAAACCTTCTACCCTGGAAACATCCCTTTCCGTCAATCTTCTTAGCCTCCACCTTCAACCCACTGCTCTCCATTGGTCAAACCACAACAAAAATGAAAGTAGATCTGAGACATACCATGGAATAAGTGCGCAGATTTTTGATTTCATCTTATATGACTTCTCCTTCACTTCCACACTCCACCAGACTCTAATACTAATTGTTAGAAAACCCCTGTCATGGATCTCTAAATCTTCTGCATGTATTTGAGGAGATCTATGATATATCCCAACTCTTTGAAGGCAGCGAACATCGATCCACTACCTGGATCTGTGATGGGGTGCCTCTCTCCTAGGGCTTGAGCGAGGTGCCCCCCTTCTCTAGGGTTTCTTCAAAACCTGGGGTGGCAACACTAGAGAAAGAGAGAAGACAGATTAAGGGAGAACGATCTATATTCCACAAACATTAACTGTTACAATAATGGGTTTATATACCCTAAGGTTTCCCAAACCCTAATAAACCTTGGTATAAAATCTCCCCTAGCTGAACCCATACATGAAAGCACTCACCAAGCCCATGTACACCCATATCTCACATGCTCTCATCCCTTACTTAATCTCAGTCCAAACCCTGAGTTAGCCCCCTTAAGACCTATCAAACCAGACCTTAAGGCCCTAGGATCAAAATTCAATCCTAGACCCAAATAGAGAATCCATACTGCCCTGTCCGCAATACTGAGTCGACCTAATCTTAGATTGAGTTGACTAAGTTGAGACTTAGTCGACTCAGACTGGCACTGAGTCGACTAACCTGCATATTGTGCCAGTTTTTTTGAGAAGCTTGTCTTCTATTTTCTTAAGACATAGTCAACCCAAATTGGGACTAAGTCAATCTACCTGAAACTTAGTCGATCTAATCTTAGTCTGAGTCGACCCAAACCTCTGAATCTACTATTCCTCCACAACTTTAGCTATGGTTCTAATTTCTTGCTCTATCTTATGTCCCTAGATATCCGAAGCCCTAACTAAGCCTCTTGAAGTCCTCATCGTATGAACCTCGAGTCTGTGGAGAGCTACACACTGTCTCCACCTTAGGACCACTACTGTCTTGGTCCTAAGATTCAAACTGGTCCTAACCTCCTGGAACCAATACCTTGACTCCTCCTGTGGCCTGCCAAGGATTGGGAGCACCACAACAACTCCTACAGCCCCATAGATTTATTATGACTAAGAGTGGGAGAGAAAGATGGGGTGCATGCACCATCTAGTTTTGACATCAAAGAGAGCAAGTGGAGGTGCCCCAAGAGTTCTAATTAAAGTTAGTTTAGGATTTCTTATGAGATAAGGATCTGATTTAATAGAATTTCTAAATCAAATAGGACTCCATTTTAGCCAATAAAAGGGGCATGAGATGAGATCTCTAAACCCTAAGCAATCAAATCAAGTTAGCCTCAAGCCTTCACATCCCTATTAAGAAAAATTCCTCAAGATTTAATCCATAATAAGCTCAGAATGAGGTCTAAGATGATGAATGAAATCCAACAAGCCCAAGAACAGTTCAAACAGAGTCCAGATGGCAAAGATATGCGTGAAGAAAGTTCGAGAGCAGGTGGTATGGCCCATAGGCCGCCGGATTGGACCCACAGGCTGGTGCAAGCCGACGGTGGTGCGGGTTGGGCCCAACTGCATAACGCACTAGGCTGACTGATGTGCTTTTATCACGAGAGTGATCAAAGATCAAAATTAACTGACTACTGTGTTAGAAGATCGGATAGGATTGCATGCATAGATTTTAAAATCTTTTTGAAGTAGCAGCGAAAACGATCTAGGTTAAACCTTTTAACCTCACATGCAATAGATCTAATCTATATCTACCCAAACCCTAGATCTAAGACATGCATATAATCTAAAAATTAAAATAAAATTGAGATCGAATCTCAATACCTTGTGTGGATTGACATACACCACAACCGATGATCCTCAATTTGAAGATTCTTGAGCCACATATGTATCCAACCTCTAAGGTATCCATCGGGATTAACCTTGAACTTTTCTTCTCATTATAGATCTTTCTTCTCCAAGTAGAATCTTAGCCTATTGAACCTTTGATCAACTCTTAATCTTTGATCGCAATCTCAATGCCTGAGCTGCAGCCTTTCTCTTTTTCTTTGATGTAGAATCAACCACCTTTCACCTTGGGCATGTGGAAAGATGGGATGCCCAACACTTGGGCATTGAAAAGAGAGGAAGAAGGGGTGGCATGGAGAAGGAGAGGAGGATGTGATTTGAATTCTCAAACTTTTATTATTTTTAAACCCTAGGAGACCATCTCCTTAAATAGGCTTTTCTTGATCCTAAATCATTATCCAATCAGGCTAAAAAGGTTAGACCTTATCTCATAAGGTCTCTTATCTTTTAATCTGATTTTTTTTTCAAGAAAATCAAACTTAATTAGAAAGGTCATTACCTCAAAAGTCAAGTGGACGTGGCACCCTCATCTTATAAGGCAAGATGAGAGGGCGCCACTTGATATTTAAGGCAAGTAGTTGGGGTGCCAACTCTTCTTTCTAGTTAATCCTCGCCACAAAAGGAAAAACAAGAGAAAAAATGAGGAGATTAGTTTGCCAACTCATTGACTTAATCCAATCTTTTTGGGTTCTCAAATAGGTACCCTATTAAATCAAAATCAAAATGAATTTAGATTAGGTTCAAGACTATGGACTTGATCCAATCTTTATCTAATAAGGAGTCAAAGTCCAGAGAAAAATTAAGTTTAACCATGTGCTAGCATGGTTCTCTTAAACCCAATAGAATTTTACTAAATCCTAGTCCAATTAGAACTTCATAAGCCCAATTAGTTAATTCAAGATTAAATCCCTTAATGTGTGATCCCATGGATTCCATTCTATCTGGTAGTAAGATATATTGTGATCTCTGCCATAATATCATCAAAATTTTTTTCAATAGATTGGAACAATTTCAGCTCTACCTTTCGAGAGTCATCGATCATCAAGACGACGTCCGATGAGTCCCACAATCCACCAGTGACACCTAGCAATATGTAGTGGCAACCCAGTAGAATGAAAATATGAACCCTAGGAACAGTTATCGTATGATTCAATCCTTCTATCATGAGTTCCGACTTGATGGTGGTTATGAAAAACTCGTCAGACCCCATCATCAGTCATATACTAGATTGGCTTGACTTGATTTACTTGTAAATCCCATGAAAACTCCTTTTCAGTATTCATACTTGCTTTGGTAAAAGATTTTCTGAACTCAGTCTCGCAAATTGTATAGGACTTCTCCTTTTCTACCAAGATTGATAGATTTTTTTAGGTGCATCATACTTCTAACAGCGAACCTGAACCTACGGTAGCCAACATATACAGCAAGGATCCAAATGGCTAAGGACCAAAAAAATATGCAGTCAAACTCAGTAGCCTCGCTATGAATAGCTGATGACACCGCAGGTTAAATGACCACTCACACCATTGCAGCATTGAGATAACCACTAACGAGTGAGTAGATATCCAAGTGGTTTCTCGTGTTGGTCACGTTCAATCCAAGTTATTCTCTAACAACCACCCACACTCTCACTCCAGTATCCCTACACTGCAAACTCGAGACTCATCTGCCCATAAGAGAGGTGAATAATGCATCGATCTTAAATGAATTGATCACTGTCCTCCGCGACGATCCTTTGATCGAAAGTATTTAAAAACTAACTACTAATTAATGTATGTCTCAAATTCTTAATACCTTGAGAATATACAAAAGCCATCTTTATTAATTTTTAGGACAAATCTTGAACATATAAATATAATTAGAAAAAGAAAATCTTTTATTAATATAAAAATATTATAAGTACAAAATTAAGCCTTGAAATTATAAAATGTCTCAGCCAATAGTTGGCTTCTAAGGCATTCATCTAACAACATCCCGCTTGACCTAAAGCCAATTGGCCATATACCTAAGGACCATCTTCTCAAGGTGAGCTTCGATCTTCTGTTGGTTGAGAGGCTTGGTCGGTGGGTCCATCACGTTATGCATGGAGTCGACTCTCTACACCTCGACAAACTTCTTCTCGAGGTATTTACGTATGATGTGAAACCGCCGCTCCATATGCTTGGACTTCTAGTAAGATCTGAGCTTCTTAGTGAAGGCTATGGTGTTGTTGTTGTCGTATTGCAGTACAATGGCATCTAACGGCATCACACCTAGTTCCACAATGAACTTTTTGAGTCAAAAGACTTCCTTAGCAGCTTCATAGGTGATGATGTACTCGGCTTCTATTGTCGAATCTGTAATGATCGGCTGCTTGAAACTCTTCCAGCTAACCACACCACCATTATACAAGAAAATATATCTCGATGTAGACTTTCTATCATTGACATCAGTCATGAAGTCTGAATCGGTGTATCCCTCTACTTGCAGCTCCGATCCTCCATCAAAGATCAAGAACAAATCTTTAGTCCTTCTCAAGTACTTAAGGATATTTTTCACAGCAATCCAGTATTCTTCATCTGGATTCACCTGATATCTGCTTGTGACACTCACAGCAAGGGCTATATCAAGTCATGTACATAACATGACATACATGAGACTTCCTATTACCGAAGCATAAGAGATCTTGCTCATGCACTGGATCTCCTTAGGTGTGTCAGGGCATATCTTCTTGGAGAGATGAATGTCATATCTAAGGGGCAAGAGATCTCTCTTAGAGTTTTCCATGCTGAACCTCTTCAGCACCTCCTCTATATACATTCATTGTAAGAGTTTTATTATTCTCTTAGATTTATTCCTATAGATCTTCATATCAAAAATGTAGGAAGCTTCTCCTAGATCTTTCATGATGAATTCTTTTGACAACCATACTTTGACCAATGTCAGCATGAAAATATCATTCCCAATCAGAAGGATATCATCCACGTATAATATGAAAAATGTAACAGCGCTCCCACTGACCTTTTTGTACACACACAACTCCTTATTTTTGATAAAATCAAATATTTTGATTATATCATTAAAATAAATGTTCCAACTCTGAGATACTTGCTTGAGTCCATATACGGACCTTTGCAACTTGCAGACCATATGATCACTATCACTGAATGTGAAACCCAAAGATTGTCCCATATAGATATCTTTCTTAAGATATCTATTTAGAAAGGCAGTTTTCACATCCATCTATCAAATTCATAATCATAAAAAGTTACTATCACAAGCAGAGTATGGATGGACTTTAGCATGGCTACGGGCGAAAAGGTTTCATTATAGTCAATGCCTTCGCGTTTACTGTAACATTTTCTAACTAACCTTGCTTTATAGGTTTCTACCTTACCAATTGATCCAATTTTTCTTTTATAAATCCATTTACATTCAATAGATACAATACCTTCAAATGAATCTACTAAGGACCAAATCTGGTTGGAATGCATGGAGTCAATTTCTGACTTCATCGCTTTCATCCATTTCTCAGAGTCAATATCTAATATTACCTCATCATAAATTTTGGGATCATTCCTAATGTCTCTATCTCCCACAAAGAATGCTTCCTCTAAATCCTCTGTAAGAATATCTAAGTACCTTTCAGAAGGACTGGAGACCCCATTTGATCTACGAGGTGGAGGAGGTAACACATCTACTGGCTCACTTTTGGGTTCAGGTTCTTGGACTCGATGCTCTTCAGAGACTTTTTCTTCGAGCTCAATCTTCCTCCCACTATCTCCATCTTAGATAAACTCTTTTTTTAAGAAGATGGCATAATGGCTCATAATTACATTATGATCTTCAGGAAGATAGAAGTAGTATCCTATGATTTTCTTAGGATACCCAATAAAACGAGCCCTAAAAGATCTAGCCTATAACTTGTCTGTCTGCTATCACTTGACATGGGCCGAACATCCCTAAATCTTGAGATACCCAAGAGCTGGCTTCTTACCATGCCATAACTCATATGGAGTGGTAGGAACAGATTTACAGAGAACCCGATTCAAAAGATAAATTGTAGAAAGTAACGTTTATTCCTAGAGAAATATAGAAAGATCTGTGAAGCTCATCATGGACCGAACCATATCTAATAGAGTCTGATTCCTCCTTTCGGATATTCCATTGAGCTGAGGTGTTTCTGAAAGTATCCATGTGAGACTATGCTATTATCTTTGAGATAGGTCCAAAATTCTCTACTAAGGTATTTTCCTCTTCGATCTGATCAAAGAACCTTTATGAATTTTCTGATCTATTTTTCTACTTCATGTCTAAACTCAATAAACTTTTCAAAGGCTTTAGACTTTCAATGCATCAAATACATAGAACCATACCATGAATAATCATCGATAAAAGTAATGAAGTAGACATAGCCATCCCTGGCTTATACATGAAATGGACCACAAACATTAGTGTGTATCAAGGCTAATATCTCAGTCACCCTTTCTCCTTATCCCACAAAGGGCAATTTAGCAATTTTTTCTTGAAGACAGGACTCACAAACCGGATAAGACTCGAAAGTCAATGGTCCAAGAAGACCATCTTTTTTCAGTTTGTTGAGTTTGTCCTCTCCTATATGGCCTAGCCTAAGATGCCATAGATACTTTTGGCTAATCCTATCTCTAAATCTCTTAGATCCTATGGCATTCATAGTTTGCTCGTTAATGTTAACACTCGCATCCATATGCAAATGATAAAGACCATCAATTAAGAAAGCATGTGCAACAACTTTATTTTCAAAATAAATTACACACATATCTTTATTGAAATAAAATTTATAGTTATCCTGTGCCAGCACTGATATAAAAATTAAATTTCTACTGGCTACAGGTACATAATAGCAGTCTTTCAAAATTAAACTAATCCCTAATGGATCGCAGAGGGTACGTCCCAACAACTACAACAGCAACTCTTACTCTATTACCGATCTAGAGAGTGATCTCATCTTTCCTCAATCTTCTAACTTTTTCAAGATCTTACATAGAAGTGCACAAATGAGCACTTGAATCAGAATCTAGACCCCAACTAGAAGAAGAGAAAATCGTTAGATTAGTTTCAATTACGAGCAAGTCAGACATATATTTAGAAAGCCCATCCTTCTTCCTGCTCTTCACAGTCGTCGAGTAGGCCAAACAGTTCCTTCTCCAGTGGCCTTCGACATTGCAATGAAAATACTTTCTCTTGTTGTCAGCCTTCTTCAGAACTTGCTTTTTGGGCTTGGCCTTGTTCTTTTGCTTCTTCACAGATTTTTTCTTTTTTTTGAAAGAAGACTTTCTCTAAGAGAAAGCCCACTCCACAGTCAGAATCATATCCCTTGAACTTTTTAAGGTACCCTCAACTGTTACCAACATGTTCAGTAATTCGAGCAAAGTGCTATCAATCTTATTCATATGGTAGTTCATAATGAACTATTCATATGAATCAGGAAGAGACTGAAGGATCAAATCCACCTATAATTCTTTATCCATATTTATCTCGAGCTTTTAAAGCTCTTTGATGTCCTTGATCACTATCAAACAATGATCATTGATGGACTGGCATCACGCATTTTCACTCTAAATAGTCATCGAGTGACCTCAAAGTAAGCTGTGTGACTTTACTCACCGTACAACTCTTGCAGATGAGTTAGCATCTCCTTGGCAGTCCTCATGTCTTCATACTATCGCTGAAGATCATTGGACATGGATGCTAGAATGTAACACTTCGCCTTATTGTCCTCATCCACCTACTTTTTAAGTGCGGCTCGTTGATCAGAGGATATATGAGCTAGTAACACAGGTGCATCCTGATCTAAGACATAGATTAGTTTCTTAGAACTGAGAATGATTTTCAAGTTCCAGAGCCAGTCTTTATAATTCATTCCGGTCAACCTATTTGTGTCAAGCATACAAGCTGAGGGGTTGGCACTCAACGTGGTTATCTACTGAGAGAATAGTTTCTAGTTAGATATTTGTACTTATTAAATATTTATTCTAGGAACTTTAAAAATAAACAAAGGCTTCCACTATTTCTTCGAATCTCCAATACTCCTCGAGTGAAGAAATAAAAATCTATACATGATCGATTTCTAGTGGATACTACGATCTCACTGATCAACACATACCTCACCTAACAATTATTAGTGAGCATAGATCAATGAGTGGACAACACCTTGTCCATTACTTCACTAAGCAAGATGCAGTGGGTTTGATCTCTAAGTCCTGCTGTCTCACCTAATAGTTATTGGCACATTTCTTAGTTAAGTCAGACCCATTGTTCACCAGCAGACACAAAGCCATCATTGGGACCCTCACCTAACAGTTATTGGATCCAACCCCATCTCTATCTCGAGACATCAAATACTAATAAAGTGATTGTACCTTTTCGATACAACCGAACTACTGTAACCAATCGAGAACGATCAATACCAGAAAGATACCCACATCTCTATAACGACGAAAGACCTCTAGACTTAGTAAGAAGATTTAGATCTAGGTCTTTTCTAAATCAGTAGATATGGCATCTAACTGATCAAGTTCAGGTCAACATATTCACATGTCTGACCTTCCTAGTGAAGATGGGTGAACACGAGTCAAAAAGTAATCTAGTACGAAACTGAATCTCTCAAAATGATAAGGTAAGTTAAGATGAGTGTGGGTCCCTCTGTTGCTTTCTCTAAATACCAACAAATTAGCCAGATCAGATAATGAAATCAATTAAATAACCACCATCCAGAAACTTGCCTTAGACATTAAATTGGTTGATTAGAATCGATCAAGTTAACCTATTGAAATGGGTCCAAACCATTGAGCTAAATTTGATCTTGAGTCAATTAATTTACATTAAAATATAAATCGATGCAATCAACTACAGCTAAACTCGACTTTGAGCCTCTTTGACCTAATCCTAACCTACCATTGATTAGGTTCAATCAACTGCTCAAAATCGACAATGGATTTTAGTCTGATCTAATCAATTGATCTTTATTGTAGTTTGATCACTAGACCAAATTTGTTCAACCTATACCCACATGTAATAACATAATTTTTAGATTCTAAAAATATTTTTTAAATTATGTTTCATTTCATACATTAGTGGCTTATGACCTTGAAACAATTTTAGATCTAAACTATAAACATATATCACATATATATTAAATTACAGATCTAAAACAAGAATTACACAAATCAAATATATGTAAAATTAAATCTAAAATAATGATTAAAATATCTTGAAAATAGTTTTTCAAAAATTGATTCGCATCAAACTAGGACAAACTTTTGAATATAGGGGATAAACCCTATACCAAGATAATCTTATACCAATTCGATGTAAATTTTTAATCATTCTAATTTTAGATCTGTTGGTGCAAAAATCCGCTTGCGCCGGAGAAGCTGGAGTCGGAGAAGCCGCAGTCGCCGTCGGGACCTGCAAGGGAAGTCTAAACCGGAGGTGGGGTTGCTCCGGCAAGACCCTCCGACGCTCAAGTCAGTTTTTCGCCTCAACAAGAATGGAGTGCTCGAACGGAGAATTTAGCAGAGTTTTGAGATAAGGAAGAATGAGCTTAAAGAATAACGTATCTGGATCCTCCTTTTATAAGCGGAGGAGGCAACGGATTGATGGCGACGTTTGTAACCGCCTGGTAGTGGGCCGCCAATGGTCAGGGGAATTGATTGCGAAAGATAATGGAGTAGACACGTGGTCATCACCTCGACCCGCCACGTGGAATCTGTTATGAGGGGTGGAGCAGCGTCCGTTGTCAGCGGACAGGAGAATCGCATGGTATCCATCGCAGGAGGTGGAGCAGGTTCGTGGCCGTCACTGTGGCCTGCCAGGGGATAGTGGAGCTGTGCGGAGTCCGCCACAGGAAGTGGAGCAGGGCGGCTATGGTTACTGCGGCCTGTCAGGGAATGATGATACTGCACGGAGTCCGCCACAGGAAGTGGAGCAGGGTCGTGGCCGTTTTGAGGGCCTGTCAGGGAGCGTGGATCTGTCGATTGAAGCTCGGCAATGGGCGGAGCCCGATTTCTGTTGAGGTCCGGGTGAGGTCCTCCTGACGGTAGGGGTCGTGAGCGGAGCCCGACTCCCGGGGGAGTCCGGGCGGAGCTGTTCTGATGTTGGCGGCGGAGCCCGGCTCCCGTAGGAGTCCGGGCAGAGCTGCGCTGATGTCGTCGATGGAGCCCGGCTCCCGTAGGAGTCCGGGCGGAGCTGCGCTGATGTCGTCGGTGGATCCCGGCTCCCGTAGGAGTCCGGGCGGAGCTGCGCTGATGCCGGTGCTGGAGGCGGAGCCCGACTCCCGTAGGAGTCCGGGCGGAGCTGTGCTGATGTCGGTGCTGGAGGTGGAGCCCGGCTCCCGTAGGAGTCCGGGCGGAGCTGTGCTGATGTCGGTGCTGGAGGCGGAGCTCGGCTCCCGTAGGAGTCCGGGCGGAGCTGTGCTGATGTCGGTGCTGGAGGCAGAGCCCGGCTCCCGTAGGAGTCCGGGCGGAGCTGTGCTGATGTCGGAGGCGGAGCCCGGCTCCCGTAGGAGTCCGGGCGGAGCTGTGCTGCAACCAAAGTCAGAGGTGAAGTCCGGCTCCCATAGGAGTCCGGTCGGAGCTTACCCGCAGTTCATGTCGGAGGCGGAGCCCGGCTCCCGTAGGAGTCCGGGCGGAGCTGTGCTGCAATTGATGTCGAGGGCGGAGCCCGGCTCCCGTAGGAGTCCGGGCGGAGCTGTGTTGCAGTTGATGTCGAGGGCGGAGCCCGGCTCCCGTAGATGTCCGGGTGGAGCTGTGCTGCAACCAAAGTCAGAGGTGAAGTCCGGCTCCCGTAGGAGTCCGGTCGGAGCTTACCCGTAGTTCATGTCGGAGGCGGAGCCCGGCTCCCGTAGGAGTCCGGGCGGAGCTGTGCTGCAATTGATGTCGAGGGCGGAGCCCGGCTCCCGTAGGAGTCCGGGCGGAGCCCGGCTCCCGTAGGAGTCCGGGCGGAGCTGTGTTGCAGTTGATGTCGAGGGCGGAGCCCGGCTCCCGTAGGAGTCCGGGCGGAGCTGCACTTGCTGTCGGCGGTGGGAGCCCGGGCGGAGCTGCACTTGCTGTCGGCGGTGGAGCCCGGCTCCCGTAGGAGCCCGGGCGGAGCTGCACTTGCTGTCGATTCCGTTGAGGATTTCGACTGTGGGTATTTTATACCCAACACCAGTCTCCCCACATTCGAGTTTGAATTTCAAACGAAGGAAGTACACAGAGGTACAGCCGGAACCGTCCCTTCGAATCCCGCACCCTGCCACTCCCAGATATTTTGGCATTAAATGAGCGCATGCCGGAGTCTTTTCGAATTGGGGCGGTACGAGGGGACGCTTCGAAGACCCCACAGGTACGCTGGCCTAGGTACGGCGCAATTATGATTCTGCCAACCGCCAGCCGCCTTCAGCCGTCTGCGACGGGGAGTGGGGCACGCGTCGGATGCGGACTGGCCTGGGGGGATTCGAGATCATTATGGCACCGGATCCCAGGGTCTATTTAAACCCGTCCTCCCCCCTTCAGGCGTCCCACTCCATTTCTGATTTCTTGCTGGCGTCTGTCCTCTCCCCGAGAGTCTGCTCTAGCGAACGCTTTCTCGAGCCGTAGGCGCTTTCCGTTTCTCGCCCCCCAGGTCCCCAGAGCAAGATAGGTTAGTGCCAACCTTCTTCTTCTTACCGCCTAGGGGCTTCTCCTCTTTTCATTTCTTTTGTGTCTTCTTCTGAGTTGACCTTCGGCGTCTCGCTCCCTTCTCGGTTTGCCTTTCTAGGGCCCTTTAGGTTCTCCCCCCAAAAAAAAAAAAAAAAAATATCTTCCGACTCTTCTGCCCCTGTAAGTTCTAGGAGTTCTTCTACTTCGAACCCCCAGGCCCCTGTCTCTGCGGACGAACCCGCGTTCGGGGCAGGGCCTCGCCCGATTTTCGCATCGGGCACCATTCCATGTTCGTCGACTCCGGACGAACTCCTTCTGATAAGGGCTCGGTACGGGGTTCCTTCGGAGTACGACCTGGAGCTTCCTGGCCCCTCTGATCGGGCCAGCGCTCCCCCTCCTGGTCGCTTTTGTTTGTACCAGGAGGCATTTCGCGCCGGACTCCGGCTTCCGCTTCCAGTCTTTGTTGCCGCCTTCTTTTGCTTCTTAGACATTTCTCTCACCTCTGTCGCCCCGAATTCCTTTAGGTTTTTGATAGGATTTCTCTCTCTCTGCCATATAGCCGAGGTCCAGCCATCCCTCTCCCTGTTCAGACATTTCTACACCTTCAAACGCCATCCTTCAGCGAAGGACTGGTGGTACCTCTCCCCCCAATTCGGTAAGAAGGGGTTGCTGAAGGGCGCCCCTTCTTCGATTCACAACTGGAAGGAGAAATTTCTCTTTGTCTACTGCTCGACCCTGGAACTAGGTCTGCCCCCTTGGGGGTCTCTGAGGGATTCCGTCCGCCGGGCTCCCAGCCTGGGAGAGGACGACCTCCAGGCTGCCCAGAAGCTTCTGAGTTATCCCGCTCCTTCCCTTCCTAACCTTCTGAGGGAGCAGCTTCTTTTCAACATCGGCCTGAGCCCTCAGGATCCAGCAAGTATATATCTTTCCTTTTCTTGTCTTTCTTTTTTTTTTTTTTCTTTCTCTCTTCTTTTTTCTCTTTTTCTCTTTTCTTCTTTTTTTTTTTTTTTTTTTTAACTCTGGACTGATCGGAGCTGCTTTTTCTTTCTTCTTTTCTTTTCCTGTTGTTTTTTTTTTTTTTTTTAGCAATGGACGCTGAAGCCACGCGGATGCTCGCCAAGGCCATGAGAGCCCAGAAGAGAAAGGGCGCGACGACCTCCGGTTCGGCGAAGAGGGCCAGGGTGGAGGAGACGAGCCTGGCCGCGCCCGTCCAGGCGACCCCGGCCATCGACATTCCTTCGGATGCCGAGCCAGCGGCCCCCCGGGCTTCCTCAAGGAGCCCGCCGGCCGGGGTCCCCGTCCCGGGGGTTCACCCCACGGAGGCGCCCGCCGCGGGGAGGAGGAGAAAATCGGTGGCCCGCAGGGTGAGCAGCCACCGAGCCGCCGTAGACGAGTCCGTCTGCTCCGAGGGGGGATCGGAGAACCCCTTCAATGACAAGGCTCTAATCCGGCGGCTGCTCGATGGCTGCATTCTGTCCGATGTCGTGGAGAGAATCGACCGCGCCGATCCCGAACAGTGGGCCTGGGACACTTTGGGGTCCTTTCTTGAGGTAAGTGGATTTTTATTTGCACGGTTGCTCGGTCTTTGTTGTAATTCTCTATCCGTCCTTGCAGATCGGGCACCAGCTCTTCGCCTATGTCGAGGCGTCGGGCCGCATGAGAAGGGACCTTCTTCGGGTGGAGGAGCGCTGCCAAGACGAGGTTGCTCATCTTCAAGCGAAGACGGCCGAGGTGGCCGCCCTCCGGGAGGCCCTGGAGAGAGAGAGACAAGACCGGAAAGAGGAAAGACGAGCCCGGGAGGAGGAGAGACGAAGCTTGGAGGAGTCGGCGAGGAAGGTGGAGGCCGAGGTCGCCCATCTGGCCGAGCAAACTCCGGTTCTGGTCTCGGAGGCCAGGACCCTTGCGGTGGAGGAGTTCAAGGCCTCCGCGGAGATGAGGGAGCTGAACGTCCAGTTCGGCCTGGAGGCGTTTACCAAGGGGTTCGAGCTCTGCCGAGAGAGGGTGGCCAGCAGATACCCCGACCTTGATCTCGGCTTTTTGGAGGAGTCTGACGATGAGGCCGCCCCTTCGTCCGCTGCTGCCGCAGTCGCACCCCCCGCACCGAGCTCTCCACCCCCTGCCCCCGAGGTCTGAGACCTCCGATCTTGTATCTTTCTTTTGTCGCCATATTTCCTTTCCGCTTGTCTTCAAAATTAATCAATAAAGTTGAATTTCTTATTGTGGATGGTCTTTTCTTCCCCCTGCTCCTCCTTTTCTGCCTTTCTTCTTGTAATGAGTCGATCTTTGATGTTTGCATCTTCCGATGGCAGTGCCCCACCAAAGCACTCCCTTTGCCCCTGGGGGTCCCGCTGAAGTCAACTATCCAACGGCTGAAAAAGGAGGTCCTCTACCTGATGAAGAAGTTGAAAAAGTCGGAGGGCGAGCTCCGTCAGGCGAAAAAATGCTATTCCGAGGCCGCCGCTGAGGCCGCCCACTTCAGGAGTCTCCAAGTGAAGGCAATCATGGACTACAACCGGAGGAAAGCGAACTTCGCAAAAGAGCTCGAGGAATGTACGAAGAGCGCCAGCGACCGAACTTGGGCTCAAGAAGCCAGGATCAGCGCCCTCAAGGTGGAGCTGTCAGCTGCGAAGAGGAGGATCGGCCAGCTGGAAGGGAACTCATCCCGGCTCACAGCGCGGGATGAGCAGATATGGTCACAAAAGGTCTCCGACCTCTAGAAGCAGCTTCAAGATGCTGAGATGAGCCACGATGTGCAGCGGGCCAGCTGGCGCCGGCAGGTGGAAGAGTACAAAGGGAGATTCCGTCGGGCGGCGGACGAGGTTGTTCGTCTCCAGAGGCAGTTGGTTGCTAGGGCGCAGCTTGCTAACGCCCAAGATACCGAAGAGCTCCAAGCCCTGAGAGGCACTGTCAAAGGGATTTCTGTCTTCCTTGGGGAGAAGACAGCCGAGCTTCAACAAGTGAGCATCCAACTGGCGCTTGAGCGGAGGGCCGTCGCGGACGCAGAGGCAGAGTCCGAAGTTCTGCGGAAGCGGCGTCGAGAAGCGGAGGCAGAGAGCCGACATCTTCGTCAGACGCTCCAGGATATGCTGCAGAAGAAGGAAGAACTAGAAGAAGCAGTGGAGAATCTGAGGCAGTCCTGGTTGAGGAATGGAGGTGATCACCCTAGGTTAGAGGGAGCAGGACCTCCTTAGAGTTCTTTTGTAGTCACCCTCCTTTTTGTAGCTGCCTTTTTTTTTCTTGTCGTTTTGTCCCTCTTTCTCTAGCCGTCCTGGCCCTGTAGTACATATATCGAAAATGAAGAAAAAGCACTTTGTGTTACCTTGTCCGCGTGTAGCACCGATATTGTCGTTTGTTGACCCTTTCTCATCGTTTGGCCTGTTTGGCTTAGAGGTTGTCGTGGGAAGGGGCTCTTCCCTTCCATCCGATCTCGTCTTGTGGCCAAGCCTCGCCACCATTTTTATCCCTTGCTGGCGAAGTAGCGGATGGAGCCCGGCTTTCTTAGGAGCCCGGGCGAAGTCTTTCTTGGTGGTGGAGCCCGGCTCCCGTAGGAGCCCGGGTGAAGCTTCCCTGGTGGCGGAACCCGGCTCCCGTAGGAGTCCGGGCGAAGCTTTCCTTGGCGGCGAAACCCGGCTCCCGTAGGAGTCCGGGCGAAGCTTCCCTGGCGGCGGAACCCAGCTCCCGTAGGAGTCCGGGCGAAGCTTCCTTGGCGGCGGAACCCGGCTCCCGTAGGAGTCCGGGCGAAGCTTTCCTTGGCGGCAGAACCCGGCTCCCGTAGGAGTCCGGGCGAAGCTTCCCTGGCGGTGGAACCCGGCTCCCGTAGGAGTCCGGGCGAAGCTTCCCTGGTGGTGGAACCCGGCTCCCGTAGGCGTCCGGGCGAAGCTTCCCTGGCGGCGAAACCCGGCTCCCGTAGGAGTCTGGGCGAAGCTTTCCTTGGCGGCGAAACCCGGCTCCCGTAGGAGTCCGGGTCTTCCATTTTGCTTGAGCCGGCGCGAGGTTCTCGTTATCAGCCTGGCCTGTGGGGGCGCGTTAGGGCGCTGTAAGGCCTCTCCCCCCTCCACTCTAAAAGAATCGGGCCTTCAACTTTGCTCATGTCAGGACGAGGTTCTCCTCCTGTTCCTGACATGGCTGTGGGGGCACATTAGGGCGTTGCAAGGCCTCTCCCCCTATCCGGTCTAAAAGAACCGGGCCTTTGACTTTGCTCAAGTTAGGGCGAGATTTTCCTCCTGTCCCTAACAGGGCTGTGGGGGCACATTAGGGCGTTGTAAGGCCTCTCCCCCCATCCGGTCTAAAAGAACCGGGCCTTTGACTTTGCTCATGTTAGGGCGAGGTTTTCCTCCTGTCCCTAACAAGGCTGTGGGGGCACATTAGGGCGTTGTGAGGCCTCTCCCCCCCATCCGGTCTAAAAGAACCGGGCCTTTGACCTTGCTCATGTCAGGACGAGGTTCTCCTCCTGTTCCTGACATGGCCGTATTTTTGTAGGAATCATATCCGGTCATAATACATCCACGCTAGGTGGGAGGAGCATGTTAGCTAAAAAGAAAGGTAGATTCAAAGCGAAATAGTAAGCGATACATTTACAGTATTCCCGCTCCTTCTTGAGGCCCTCCGGCGATGGAGTCGATGGTCCCGATAGGAGGCCGGTCCCCGGGCTGCTCCTCCCTTTTCTGCAGTTCGGGCGGTGGGAGGGCTCTTGGCCGGTCTCCTCTACCCTCAGGCCTGAGGCGGAAGAATCTGTCGAGTCGACCTCGCCGGATGAGCTCCTCGATCTCGTCCTGGAGCTGGATACATTCTTCGGTGTCGTGGCCGTGGTCGCGGTGGTAGAGGCAGAACTTGTTGGGGTTGCGCTTCCCGGGGTGCGTGCGCATCCTCTCCGGCCTAGGGAGCAGCTCTCTGACCTCCATCAGTACCTGGGCCTTCGAGGTGTTGAGGGGGGCGTAGTTGCGGAACTTCCCTGGCGGGGAACCCCGCCGAAACCTGTTGTCCGGGCTTCTCTGCCTGCGCACCCTGGGGGGAGTATGGGCGCGCTTATGTCCAGGAGGGGATCGGGAGCGAGGCCGGGCTTCCTTTGGCCTCTTCTCGACTGCGGGCTTACTAGGATCTCCCGCCTGACGCTCCCTCGCAGTCTCTTTGTCCTTCATTTCGAAGGCCTCTTCCGCTCGGGCGTATCCTTCAGCCCAAGCCAGTAGATCAGCAAAATCCCTGGGGTACTTCTTCTCCAGGGAGTACAAGAGATCATTCTTCTGAAGGCCACCCTTCAGGGCGGCCATGGAAACTGACTGGTCCAGGTTCCGGACCTCCAACGCCGCGATGTTGAAGCGGTTGACATAGGTCCGTATGGACTCCCCTTCCCTCTGCTTGATGTTGATGAGGGACTCCGAACCTTTTCGGGGACGTCGGCTGCTGACAAAATGGGCCACGAATTGGTGGCTCATTTGATCGAAGGAGAATATGGTACCCGGCTTCAAAACCGAGTACCAGTTTCTTGCTGCTCCCTTCAAAGTAGACGGGAAAGCCCGACACAAGATGGCGTCGGGAGCACCGTGAAGCAGCATCATCGTTCGGAAGGCCTCCAGATGATCCACCAGGTCCGACGTCCCGTCGTAGCTTTCAAACTGGGGGAGCTTGAAATTCGGCGGGATCGGTTCCTGCATAATCATTTGGGAGAAGGGAGGGTCGGTGCAGATATCCTCACCATAAACGGGAGGCGCATGGCGGAGTTCTTCAATCCGCCGGTTCATCTCTTGGAGCCTCCGGTCCAGGAAGTCCTCTCGACTCCGAGTCTCGAGGGTCCTTTGGCAGAACGGGGGCAGGGATCTCCCATGGGTGGAGTCGTGGTCCGATTGAGGGCTCTCTACCCTCGGATTCGCCTTCCCAGGAAGGACGGGGGGGCTGGCCCAGGTGGCCCGCCCCACCGTCGGGTTCTGGCATTCCGGAGGTGCCCCCTCCGGATGCGCCGACGCCTGCGGCTGCTGCTGTTGTATTGCTTGTACGGCCTCGACGAGGCCTTTGACCTGCTGCGCCAGCAAGTCAAACTGCTCCGCGCCGACCGCCGCCGCCGGAGGGGGAGAAGGAGGCTGAGAAACGGGAGGGGAGGCCGGAGCCTGAGATCTGGCCGCGGAGGCCGTGGACCGCCGGGTGGATGCCTTGCGCGGAGGCATCGAGTGTCGATCTCGCGGGGAAGGATTAGGAGTGGATGACGGAGAGATGGCCGGAAGCGGATCCGTTGAGCGCTCCTTCAAGAACAAGGGTGCTGCGAAGACACAGGCCCCTTCCTCTAGCGCCAATCTTGTTGGTGCAAAAATCCGCTTGCGCCGGAGAAGCTGGAGTCGGGGAAGCCGCGGTCGCCGCCGGAACCTGCAAGGGAAGTCTAAACCGGAGGTGGGGTTGCTCCGGTAAGACCCTCCGACGCTCAAGTCAGTTTTCCGCCTCAACAAGAATGGAGTGCTCGAACGGAGAATTTAGCAGAGTTTTGAGATAAGGAAGAATAAGCTTAAAGAATAACGTATCTGGATCCTCCTTTTATAGGCGGAGGAGGCAACGGATTGATGGCGACGTTTGTAACCGCCTGGTAGTGGGCCGCCCATGGTCAGGGGAATTGATTGCGAAAGATAATGGAGTAGACACGTGGTCATCACCTCGACCCGCCACGTGGAATCTGTTATGAGGGGTGGAGCAGCGTCCGTTGTCAGCGGACAGGAGAATCGCATGGTATCCGTCGCAGGAGGTGGAGCAGGTTCGTGGCCGTCACTGTGGCCTGCCAGGGGATAGTGGAGCTGTGCGGAGTCCGCCACAGGAAGTGGAGCAGGGTGGCTATGGTTACTGCGGCCTGTCAGGGAATGATGATACTGCGCGGAGTCCGCCACAAGAAGTGGAGCAGGGTCGTGGCCGTTTTGAGGGCCTGTCAGGGAGCGTGGATCTGTCGATTGAAGCTCGGCAACGGGCGGAGCCCGATTTCTGTTGAGGTCCGGGTGAGGTCCTCCTGGCGGTAGGGGTCATGAGCGGAGCCCGACTCCCGGGGGAGTCCGGGCGGAGCTGTTCTGATGTTGGCGGCGGAGCCCGGCTCCCGTAGGAGTCCGGGCGGAGCTGCGCTGATGTCATTGGTGGAGCCCGGCTCCCGTAGGAGTCCGGGCAGAGCTGCGCTGATGTCGTCGGTGGAGCCCGGCTCCCGTAGGAGTCCGGGCGGAGCTGCACTGATGCCGGTGCTGGAGGCGGAGCCCGGCTCCCGTAGGAGTCCGGGCGGAGCTGTGCTGATGTCGGTGCTGGAGGCGGAGCCCGGCTCCCGTAGGAGTCTAGGCGGAGCTGTGCTGATGTCGGTGCTGGAGGCGGAGCCCGGCTCCCGTAGGAGTCCGGGCGGAGCTGTGCTGATGTCGGTGCTGGAGGCAGAGCCCGGCTCCCGTAGGAGTCCGGGCGGAGCTGTGCTGATGTCGGAGGCAGAGCCCGGCTCCCGTAGGAGTCCGGGCGGAGCTGTGCTGCAACCAAAGTCAGAGGTGAAGTCCAGCTCCCGTAGGAGTCCGGTCGGAGCTTACCCGCAGTTCATGTCGGAGGCGGAGCCTGGCTCCCGTAGGAGTCCGGGCGGAGCTGTGCTGCAATTGATGTCGAGGGCGGAGCCCGACTCCCATAGGAGTCCGGGCGGAGCTGTGTTGCAGTTGATGTCGAGGGCGGAGCCCGGCTCCCGTAGGAGTCCGGGCGGAGCTGTGCTGCAACCAAAGTCAGAGGTGAAGTCCGGCTCCCATAGGAGTCCGGTCGGAGCTTACCCGCAGTTCATGTCGGAGGCGGAGCCCGGCTCCCGTAGGAGTCCGGGCGGAGCTGTGCTGCAATTGATGTCGAGGGCGGAGCCCCCCGGCTCCCGTAGGAGTCCGGGCGGAGCTGTGTTGCAGTTGATGTCGAGGGCGGAGCCCGGCTCCCGTAGGAGTCCAGGCGGAGCTGCACTTGCTGTCGGCGGTGGAGCCCGGCTCCCGTAGGAGCCCGGGCGGAGCTGCACTTGCTGTCGATTCCGTTGAGGGTTTCGGCTGTGGTTATTTTATACCCAACAAGATCTAATATGAATAAAGATATATCATACACATTAATTTTAGATCTAAAAGATTGATTTAAATATTTCAAAAATAGTTCTCAAAATCGATCAATCTTATGCTAGGATAATCTTTTCAATATAGGAGGTAAACCCTATACCAGGATAACCTTATACCAGCACAAGATTAATTTTAAATTATCTAAACTTTTAGATCTAAGATTAAAAATCAGATTATACATATCTTAAAAACTAGTGGCTCTGATACCACTGTTAGAAGATCGGGTAGGTTGCATGCATAGATTTCAAAACCTTTTTGAGGTAGTAGTGAAAATGATCTAGGTAAAACCCTTTAACGCCAAATGCAATAGATCTAATCTATATCTATTCGAGCTCTGGATCTAAGATATGCATATAATCTAAAAATTAAAATAAAATTAAGATTGAATCTCAATACCTTGCACGGGTTGAAATACACCGCAATCGATGATCCTCGATCTGAAGGTTCTTGAGTCACACACGTATCCGATCTCTACAGGTATCCACCACGATCAATCTTAAACTTTTCTTCTCATTGTAGATCCTTCTTCTTCATATAAAATCTTAATCTATTGAACCTTTGATCAACTCTTGATCTTTGACTGTAATCTCAATGTTTGAACTGCAGTCTTTCTCATTTTTTTGATATAGAATCAACCACCCTTCACCTTGGACGTGTGGGAAGATGGGACTCCCAACACTTGGGCATTAGAAAGAGAAGAAGAAGGAGTGGCATGGAGAAGGAGAGGAGGAGATGATTTGAATTCTCAAAATTCTATTATTTTTAAACCCTAGGAGACTATTTTCTTAAATAGGCCTTTTTTTATTCCAAATCGTTATCCAATCAGGCTAAAAAGGTTAGATCTTATCTCATAAGGTCTCTTACCTTTTAATCTAATTTTTTTTAAGAAAATCAAACTTAATTGGAAAAGCCATTATCTCAAAAGTCAAATAGATGTGGCGCCCTCATCTTATAAGACAAGATGAGAGGGCACCACTTGATATTTAAGGCAAATAGTTGGGGTGTCAACTCTTCTTTTCAATTAATCCTCACCACAAAAAGAAAAATAAAGAAGAAAATAAGGAGATTAGTTTGCCAACTCATTGGCTTAATCCAATCTTTTTGGGCCCTCAAATAGGTGCCCCAGTTAATCCAAATCAAAATGGATTTAGATTAGGTTTAAGGCTGTGGATTTGATTCAATCCTTATCTAGTAAGGAATTGAAGTCTAGAGAAGAATTAGGTTTAACCATGTGCTAGCATGGTTCTCTTAAATCCAATAAGATTTTACTAAATCCTAATCCAATTAGAGCTTCATAAGCTCAATTGGTTAATTCAAAATTAAATCCCTTAATGTGTGATCCCATAGGTTTCATTCTATCTAGTAGTGAGATATATTGTGATTTCCATCACAATATCATTAAAACTCTTTTTTATAGGTTGGAATAATTTCAGCTCTATCCTTTAAGGATCATCGATCATCAAGATGACGTCCGATGAGTTCCACAATCTATCAGTGATATCTAACAGTATGTAGTGGCAATCCAGTAGAATGAAAGTGTGAACCCCTAAGTGTAGTTATCGTATGATTCAATTCTTTTATCATGAGTTCCGACTTGATGGAGGTCATGAAGAACTCGTCAGACTCCATCATCAATCATATGCTAGATTGGCTTGATTCGAGTTTACTTGTGAATCCTGTGGAAACTTCTTTCCAATATTTACACTTGCTTTAGCCAAAGACTTTTTGAACTCAGTCTCGCAAATCACATAGGACTTCTCCTTTTCTATCAAGATCGATAGATTTTTTCTAGGTACATCTTACTTTTAACAACGAATTTGAACCTACTTTAGCTAACATGCATAGTAAGGATCCGAATGGCTAGGAACCAAAGAAACATGCAGTCAAACTCAGTAGCCTCATTGTGAATAGTCGATGATACCGTAGGTCAAAGGACCACTCACACCACTACAGCATCGAGATAACCACTGAGAGTGAGTAAATATCTAAGTAGTTTCTTATGTTGGTCACGCTCAATGCAAGTTGTTCTCTAACAACCACCCGTACTCTCACCCCATGTCCCTACACTGCAGACCCGAGACTCATCTGCCTATAAGAAAGATGAATAGTGCATCGATCTTAAATGGATTAATCACTATCCTCTATGATAGTTCTTTGATCGGGAGTATTTAGAAACTAACCACTAATTAATGTATATCTCAAATTCTTAACACCTTAAGAATATACAAAACTCATCTTTGTTAATTTCTAAGATAAATCATAGACACATAAATATGATTGAAAAAAAAATTATTAATATAAAAATATTATAAGTATAAAATTAAACTTTAAAATTATAAAATATGTCAGCCAACAACTAGCTTCTAGGGTACTCATCTAACATACTACTCCGTAGAATAGGGTGAGTCGAGTCAAATCCCCAGGGATCTAAGGCAATTATTTTATGAAAAAAATAAAAGAATTTAAAAATATTTTGATTGAGGACTTTTAAAAACTAATCAATAGAATAATTTAATTAAAAATAATAATTAAACTTAACACATCTCAGGGATTAAGAATCTATTCTTCTTATTAATAGATTTTGATATTTATTTATGCAAGGACTTGTGATTAATTAGTTTTTGAGTGTAACCTATCTTTATCTAAGTATGAACTGTATCCCATGGATCACAATCCATCCCTTTATGAGCATAGATTATCCCAAATTCATATAAAAAAGAATAAATTAACTTCAAGACAATCTATCCCCTATTCAAGCACGAACCATATCTTGTCAACATCACGATGCATCTTTTTGGACAACAAATTGTTAAAAGTCTAATTTATTCAAGAAAACACAACATAGGCATAATTAAGGAAAAAAAATTTATTATCATTACATAAAATAAATACATAAGATAGGAAAAAGAAAAATAAATCTGTAATATGAAGAACTTCATCCCCTCCTCGAGATGGAGGAGCCTTAGCTGCACATCTGCTTTCTCTGCCTCTCAAATCCTAAAATAAAAGAAATCTAACTTTTTTTAGATGGCTGCCCGCTCCTCTGATGGATGCCTCTTTGATTCCCATGGTAGGCCTTTAAATAGACACTGAAATGGATTGAAACAGAGTTGCAATCATAGTTTTAATTGTATTCAAATGCCTCAACCCACACCCACCATCAAATGGAGATCAAATGGCCCAAAATCTACTCAAAACACTCCCAGATCAAGTCGGGAGCCCTCTCAGCTCTTGGATCTTTTCCCAGATTAAATCATGACCGTTAGATCATGCTTTTAAAGCCTTCAAAACTCTTCTCCTAGCTAGAAACCGCCTCAACCATTGGATCAAATCCTTGGATGGCTTTGGACCATTGGATCGTGCAAGCTCTGTAGTCCACCACCATTGGATATGGGAGAGCAGAACCGTGGCCATCTAATGTAGTGTTCTGGAGCCTTTTAGCCATTCGATGGTGCATAAACGAAGCTGCCCGCTGTGAACCCTGACAATGGATCGAGAGAATTTTTTTGTGGACTGTGTGGGAAGCTTGGTGGATTAAGTGAGCGGTCTACCATAGACCAGCAGCATATGAGTTGGTTCCTTCAAAACTCTTCTCCCAGCTAGAAACCGCCTCAATCGTTGGATCAAACCCTTGGATGGCTTTGGATTGTTGGATCGTGCAAGCTCTGTAGGCCACCACCACTAGATTTAGGAGAGCGGAACCATGGCCATCTAATGCAGTGTTCTGGAGCCTTTCAGCTGTTCGATGGTGCGCAAACAAAGCCTTCTGCTATGAACCATGACAATGGACTGGGAGAATTTTTTTGTGGACTGCGTGGGAAGCTTGGTGGATCGAGCGAGTGATCTACCATAGACTAGCAGCATATGAGTTGGTTCTAGGCTTAATTTTGAATCCATTTTAACTCTTTTTTTTTGTCCTATTTGATCTCTTTAAGTCTGTGAATCAGGCTCTTCATATTGGTGCACCTCTTTCCTACAAAATATATGAAGAAACATCAATTCTAAAAAAATAAAGATCATTTAATCTATAATTTAATGCTTCTTTGATCATATTTATGCACTTATTGCATCCCCCAACTTTAATTTTACTCATCCTCGAGTAAAGGAGAAAATGAGACAAATGTACCGACTCATCTAGATATGTAAGTTACACCAGGCAATTCAAAAGTCAGTTGATACCTGGCCAGAGAATTGATGAGATACGTCATCGGATTATTAATTCAATCCCAAGTAGTGGTTAAGTAGAGAGCATAAAATTTTAGAATTTTTTCTTGACCAACTCTCCACTTTATTTTTTAAATCCTCTAACTTTAATATGGATTGAAGTTTTTTTTCTTATTCTCTCTTTTTTTTTTTAAATAGACAGTGCAATGTCTTAACTTATTAAGCTTTCTGTCAAACCCTTGTAGCGAATCTTAGGCCAATGACTCTCAAATCAATTAGTTTTAGGATATTAGGTGTAGAACATCTCTCGAACTTATCGATCCAAGTCAAACAAACTACGAGTCAAAACTGACTGTATGATAGAATTTTTTTACATCTCCACTTTTTGATGTGAGACTCATCGCTTGCTTAGATAGAAAGGTCCGATTACTCGATAAGTCAATGCTAAAAAATCTATTTTTATTTACCTTTTTTTTTCATTTTTGCTTATATTGATATTTCAACTCATGCCCATACAAAGTAGATTCTTTATTGGTATAGATTGGAAGAAGATTTTAGAACCACTCAAAAATTTATTCTATTATAGACTTAATCATTTATTGGGTTTTCTTAATAATTTGATCTTTGGTATTTCAGAAATTCTCTAGACCATTAATCAATCATGGATCAAATTGCTTGATTAACTTCGATCAAGATGAAATCAGGTACATAAGACTAATTGTTAACAGTCTTGAGGACTTAATGTAATTTATTTACCCTCCCCCCAGCTTAATTAACTTTATTCTCAATAGAGAAAAAAAATAAAGGATGTAATAGATAAAAAGGATCAGAAAAGAATACACCTGATTTGATGTGTTCTTGGTTTAGCAGAGGTCTTCAGATATTCTTGAGGATGCATATTTGGCTCTTCCTCCTAACCTATTCAACATAGTCCTTACTGAAGTAAAAACCTAAATAAACTAAAAAGAGAGATTAAAATATAAGGAGCTGGATTGCTTCTCAGAAAGTGCTAAGTTTACCGTCTTCAGCAAGACTTAATTTATTAAAGTAGAAAAATTAAAGATTTGGATTGCCTCTCAATGAGTGCTAAGTTTAACATCTTCAGCCCGACGCTAAAAGAGTGCTTATCCTATTCCTGTCCGAATCTTAACATGGATCTATAATTCCCTACGTGATTCAGGCTCTTCCTCAAAGTATTTCCTCCATGGGATCTTTATGTGACTCATTCTCCTGATAGCTAACAACTCTTCCTCTACAATTAGATCTAGGTATAACTTAAGTATTGGTTAAGGTTCAAAGGGACCTAGATCTATATACTTGAGGTGCTGAGAGAGTGTTTCAGAATGCCCCTTTATTGCCTCCTCCTTTATAGGCAAAGGTTCAACCAGTGTCATGAGGGGTTCAACTAATAATTCTGGTATTGGTTGAATGCAATGGTCATTAAGTGTGGATACCTCATTAATACTTTTAGCTTCAGATATCTCCTCTAGTTCTCCAGATCTGAATATTCTCAACTGGTCAAACTGGTCTCTTGCTTACATGCTAGACCATTCTAGGCTCTAGGGTCAACCTCAAATTGGCTTGATAATCTACCCTCTTCTTATTTACTAACCACTGTATCTGCTTGGCCAAATTGTATTAATAACTGGTTAGTGATTTGCATGAAATTACTGAGAGTATTTGTCATGTCTGAGGTTGATTGCACCAAGACTTCTAAACTTCTTTCTAATGTACTGACCCCTTCCTTAAGATCTAAATCTAGTTGATTGTTCAGTGCTTGATTGGGCCTTAGATAAGGCTGATAAAAAATATGGGCTCCTAATGTTGCATCTTATGACCATATAAAATTAAGATGATTTTTCCATCCTGAGTTATAGATTGGTGCATAAGGTTCATTCATATATCTCTCATTGAATGCACTTTTCTGTGTGAACACATTTTGGGTTGGACTCATCAAGTAAGGATACTCCTTCACAACATGATTTGGTGTTTCGCATCCAATGCATATGGGTGCTAGCACTTGGTTAAATTAAATATGTCTTTTGAATTCTAAAGCTTCAATTCTACTGGTCAAAGTTGTAATTCTAATATCTTCAAACTTTCTTATATAAATGTATGCATCTTCAATTCTAATGAATATAAGATGTATGTTAATCGTTTAAGAGTCAATTATAAAATTGTTAGTTGAGAATCTAATTATAGATGGTCGGACAGAGCTAAGTGGATAACACAGGTCCTGTAGAGTTTTAGGTTGTCTAATGAAATCTATTTCTTCCTCAGTGACCTTATAGGTTTGCAGGCTCAGATTTTATCTGACCAATCATCGATTATCCTAGTAAGAGATTTTTTTTATGTACTTTTTTTTTTTGATGAAGCAAAAGGAGAAAGGAGAGATAAATGACAGGAGAATTCTAAAGATGAGAAACCTAGAGGGTCCTAAATCTAGAGACGATAGAGAAGAGTGCTTTAATTAGATTTAATTTTTTTTATTGGCAAACAAGTTGTACAAGCAATTGAACTCTACCTAGGGTCAGTCTATATCTAGAAAGCTTCTAACTACCAAGATTGTCTTCGAGCACTTCAAGTTTGAAATTGGCTAACCGAATTGACAGATAAGTGTAAGATTGGTGGGAGGCTCTCCGTGCTCTCGCAACGAACCTAATTAGAGAACTATCTTTCTTCGAAACATAGTTTCTGAACTATTTTTCTAGATACCGACAAGCCAACCAACTTGAATTCGGTCCAACTCTTGGGTTTTCCTATCCTAATGAGCTCAGATGTCCCAAGGGTTGATGTCTAATTGATTTTAATTTAAGAGCTTGGGTTAATGCAATATAAAGGGTGGGGGTTTTTTGGGCTAAGGGTGATCAAATCTTCACCTTATCTTATTTAATAAGTTGTGGCCTTAAGGTGTTTTATAACTATGCAATGCAAACAAAGCAAGATATCTAAGCAAACCAGTGAAAGATTTTTAAATTTTAATTTATTTCTCTATATTAATTAAGTATTATGATGTGTTAATATCTTTTTTTAAAATTTTATGTTTAAAAAAAATAGAGAAAAAGAAAACTAAAAGCATAAAGAGTAAAAATTTAAACATAAATTAAAATATGTCAATTTCTTCGACAACGATGTCAAAATTTAATGCGCTTTTGTCGTGAGAGCAATCAAAGTTAAAAATTAACTGACTACTGCTCCGTAGAAAAGGGTGAGTCGGGTCGAATCCTCAGGAATCTAGGGTGATTATTTTATGAAAAAAATAAAAGAATTTAGAAATATTTTGATCAGAACTTCTAAAAACTAATCAATAGAATAATTTAATTAAAAAAATAATTAAACTTAACACATCTCAGGGATTAAAATCCATTCTTCTTGTTAACAGATTTTGGTATTTATTTATGCAAGGATTTGTGATTAATTGATTTTTAAGTGTAACCTATCTCTATCTAAGTATGAACCATATCCCATGGATCACCATCCATCCCTTTATGAGCATAGATTATCTCAATTCCATATAAAAGAAAATAAATTAACTTTAAGATAATCTATCCCCTATTCAAGCACGAACCATATCTTGTCAGGATCACAGCGCATCTTCTTGGAGAACAAATTATTAAAAGTCTAATTGATTCAAGAAAACACAACACAGGCATAATTAAGGGAAAAGAAATTTTATTATCATTGCATAAAATAAATACATAAGATGGGAAAATATAAAAACGAATATATAACATGAAGAACTTCATCTCCTCGAGATGGAGGAGCCTTAGCCGTGCATCTGCTTTCTCTGCCTCTCAAATCCTAAAATAAAAGAAATCTAATTTTTTTTAGGTGGCTTCCCGCTCCTCTGATGGATGCCCCTTTGATTCCCATGGTAGGCCTTTAAATAGACACTGAAAGGGGTTGAAACAGAGTTGCATTCGGAGTTTTAATTGTATTCAAACACCTCAACCCACACCCACCATTGGATGGAGATCAAATGGCCCAAAATCCACTCAAAACACTCCTAGATCAAGTTAAGAGCCCTCTCAGCCATCGGATCTTTTTTTAGATTAAATCATGAACATCGGATCATGCTTTTAAAGCTTTCATAACACTTCTTCCAGTCGAAAACCATCTCCATCGTTGGATCAAACCCCTGGATGGCTTTGGATCATTGGATCGCACAAGCTCTGTGGGCCACCACCGCTGGATATGGGAGAGCAGAACCATGGCCATCCGATGTGGTGTTTGGGAGCCTTTTAGCTATTCAATGGCACACAAACGAAGCTGCCCGCTGTGAACCCCGATAATGGATCGGGTGAATTTTTCTATGGATCACATGGGAAGCTTGGTGGACCGAGTGAGCGGTCTACCATAGACCAATAGCATTTGGGTTGGTTCTGGGCTTAATTTTGAACCCATTTTAACTCCTTTCTTTTGTCCTGTATGATCCCTTTAAGCCTATGAATCGGGCTCTTCATGGTAGTGCACCTCTTTCCTACAAAATATATGAAGAAATATTAATTTTAAAAAAATAAAGATCATTTAATCTATAAATTAATGCTTCTTTGATCATTTTTATGCACTTATCATCGGCCCAGGCGAGTGCGACCTGCGAGTGTGGGTACCAGCCCACTCAGTCCACCATGGATTGTGATCTGGCATGGTCTACCATGTGGTAGATGGACCGGATGATGGGCATCGCTCCAGGTGCAATCCGATGGTAGGAACGATGGGCGCAAATGGGTGGCTGAGATGTGATCTGGGCACCATCCCATAGTAGTTGTGAGTGCGCAATCGAGTGGCTGGAATCGGATGCGGTGGAGATTGGATGGATGTTTTATTTTCGATTTTGAATAGAGGATCTGAAGCACAATTGGATGATCCAGATCGCGTGCGGTGAGGATCCGATGGATGAGGATGACTCTGGGTTTGATCAGGTGATTTATGACCCTGAGGTGTGCGATCGAATGACTCTGGTGCGAGCAAGTCATGATCAGATGGTCCAGATCATTTTTGGATTTGATTTAGACTCGATCTCCTACTAAAATGCTATTTTGGGGATTCTTGAGTCTATATAGCTCCGATTGATGAGCCGTTTATTGTGTAGGATAGCTAGTGACATTCTAATAATGTAGAGAGGCTTCAAGAGAGGTTTTAGAGAGTTTTTGTAAGGATTTTGAGATTTCTTATTGAGAGATCTTTGTACAAAGATTGAGTGGTGAGTTCTTCTTATATTTGTTTGATTTTCTCTCACATAGTGAAGCTTGCATGCCCCATGGAGGTAGGCTTAAGGCCAATCCATGTTATCTTGATTTGTTTATGGTATTTTCTCTCTCTTTCTTCTTTCTTCCTCCCCCAACAAGTGGTATTAGAACATAATAATTAGTATCAGAGCCTAATTATCCTAGACAAGTGGTACCAAAAAATCCAGACAAAGGTGGTCTTGATCGAGATAGGAGATGGGATCTCAGCAAGATCAGATGCTACCGGTGTGATGAGTTAGGACATCATGTCAAAGATTGCCCTCAACTCAAGGATCGGATGAGGGCTACTGTAGCGACAGTCAGTAGTGAGTCAAAGGATGATGTCCTATTAATATCTGATGAGGTATCTACTTCTTCTCAATAATATAATTTAGATTTTACATGTACCCATCATGCATGTTGTAGAGAGGAGCTATTTGATTCTCTAGAGAGCGGTAAGGGCATTGTTCATCTGTTGGATGGATCGAGCTATGCGATCAAAGGCACTAGGATGGTCAACTGGAGGACACATGATGGTGCAATAAGGAGATTGAGCGAGATCTGATACATATCTGATTTTAGATGGAATCTTATCTCACTTAGCAGACTAGATTCAAACAGCTATAGGGGGTATCTATTGATGGAATCCTGAAGGTTATGCATGGGGATAGGATTATTCTGGAGGAGGAGAAGAGGATAAGAGGATATTACTATCTGATAGGAAGTCCAGTGCGAGGTGAAGCTTTAGGAGCTAGGAGAGTCCAGTGTGAGGTGGAGCTTCATATGGAGATGGAATGGGCATGAGGTGGAAGAATCGGGAGGATGAGAGGCGACGTCGCAAAGTAAAATTTCTATTACCGTAGAAAACTTCTCCGAGCAGGTCTTTGATCAAAGTGGGCATAGCCCATGATGGAGTTGGGATCGAGCGACCTAGCTCGACTCTCACGTTTGTCCATCTATAAGATAGCAGGTGTGCCTTAGGATGTGGGGGCGAGATAGATCGTAAGCTCTCAGAGACAGGTGGAGGCCGAACATCAAGTCGAGATAGAGATTGTTGAAAAAACTACCTCAAGATTCAATCTACAATAAACTCAGAATGAGGTCCAGGATGATGAACGAAATCCAACAAACCTAAGAGTAGTCCAAACGGAGTCTAGACGGTGAAGATATGTGCAAAAAAAGCCTGAGAGCAGGTGGTATGGCCCACAGGGAGTCGGATAGGGCCCATCGGCCAGCCTACGGGTTGGGCCCGGTAGTGCAGCATGCTGGGCCGGCCCAGGCAAGCGTAGCCCACGAGCGCAGGCGCTAGCCCACTCCATCCACCATTGACCACGATCCGGCACGGCCTACCATGTGGCAGGTGGATCGAATGGTGGAGATTGCTTCAGGCTTGATATGATGGCAGCAACGATGGGCACAAACAAATGGCTGAGATGTGATCTAGGCACCATCCATGGCGGCTGTGAGTACGTGATTGAGCGGCTAGAATCAGATGCAATGGAGATCAGACAGATGCTGTATTTTTTGATTTTGAACAGAGGATCTGAAGTGCAATCAGACGATCCAAATTGTGAGCAATGAGGATCCGATGGATGAGGATGACTTCGAGTTTGATCAGGTGATTTATAGCCCTGATATGCATGATTAAACAGCTCTGGTGTGAGCCGATCGTGATCAGATGGTCCAAATCATTTCTGAGTTTGATTTAGACTCAATCTCCTACCGAAATACTATTTTGGAGATTCTGAAGCCTATATAGCTCCGATTGACGAACTATTTATTGTGAAGGATAGTTGGTGATGTCTGGATAGTGTAGAGAGGCTTCAAGAGAGATTTTAGAAAACTTTTGTGAGAATTTTGAGACTTCTTATTGAGAGATCTTTATACAAGAGTTGAGTGTGGTGAGTTTCTCTTGTATTTGTTTGATTTTCTTTCTCTTATAGTAAAGCTTGCATGTCCCGTAGAAGTAGACTTGAGGTCAATCCATGTTATCTTGATTTGTTTGATGGTGTTTTCTCTATCTTTCTTCTTTCTTCCTCCCCCAACAAGTGGTATTAGAGTACAACAACCTCTTCCTCTTTCTCTTAAGCTCTCCACACCCTCTCCCGATCCTCTCCTCCACTTGTCCGAGAGTTGGGCATTCTCGATTTCCATGCCCAAGAGTTAGGCATCTTCTTCCTTCTATATGCAAGATTTGGATTGCTGATTTGAGAGTTCTCTCATCTTTTTCTTCCTATTTTGAAGATTGCTTGCTGGTTTCTTGGTGAAGAAATAAAAGAAGAGCTTTTCTAGACCTATCACGTAGATATCTGTAGAAGTCGGACACTTGTGTAGCTCAAAGAAATCGAGAAGCTATCCACGATCATCAATTATGGTGAATATCAATCCGTGCAAAGGTGAAGATGAGATCTTCATAGCTTTTGCTTTAATAAAATTTTATTTACTATATGTAGATTTTAAGAACATGCTAAGGATGATCTCATAAGATGAGATTTAGAAGATGCATGTTAGATTAAATATACTTTCATTGTTTTTATAAAATTTTTGTTGTTCTAGCATGCATGTTGCTCTAGATTTTTCTTTAACTAGTATCAAAGCATAGATTGC
Organism: Elaeis guineensis; assembly: GCF_000442705.2. NCBI lineage: Eukaryota > Viridiplantae > Streptophyta > Magnoliopsida > Arecales > Arecaceae > Elaeis > Elaeis guineensis. Next base: position 19,320,033 of record NC_026008.2, on the reverse strand, counting down.
ATGATCATGTTCCTAGATCTAAAATTCAGATAAGATCTAAATTATTTTGCTTATGATTAGATCTCTGCTTCAAATTGGATCTAAAAATTCATGTCTATCAATTATATATGAAATTTAGATTAGATCTGAATTTTATTTTTTCAAATAAGCATGATTGTTAGATTAGATCTAATTTTCTATTTTATTTGGATCTAATTTTTTATGCTATGATCTAAAAATTAGATGAGATCTAAAATATTAGATCAGGAATTTTAATGAAAAATCAAAAAATATAATTGATAAACATAGGATTAATCAAGGATCATCCTGACATATGATTGCCCTGGTATAAAGTTGGTTATGCTGAAAGGTTGCCCTATGAAGATAAGTGATCAACCCCTTTAATCATAAGTCATCTTTTGAGAAAAAAAAAACTTAATTAGATTATGAGATAATCGTGATGTGGTTCATTGATATATGTGGTGATCAAATCGAGTCACTGCGACTCTTGGTGTAGGGTTGTATCATGAATTCACTTAGATGGTTGTAACAGATCAATTTGTGGTGAGGAACCAAAAGCCATAGCCAATTTGGATGAGAGCAACCTATTAGTGTCTAAGGCAAGTGCGTTGAAAGGTAGTTATTTAATTAGGACCGTTGCACCAGCAGTGGGGAGCCTCCCATCGATCTTCACTTATTTGATCAATTTGATTGACTAAATCTGATTTAGAGTGCTTAACATTGAGTTCACCATGATTGCGTTGAAGTGAATTTCAGTGCAGGGGTAAAATGGTAATTTTAAAATTTTTTCAAAATTATAATTTTACAGTAAAAATTATTAATTAATCTAATTAATTAACATGTATTAATCCAACATAAAGATCTAAATATGATATATATAGCATGCATTTAAATTTAAAATTTTGAATTCTATAGTAAACATTTTACTGTTATGTGTTCAGAACACATTATCTTCGTGCAGATAGTCGATCGCTGCAGTCTGATCACTGTCAGAAAGGTCTGATCATCGTAATGCAGCCATACAGTATGTCTGGCTTCTGTGGATCATCCATACGAAGCTTTCGATCTGATCGGCTCCTCACGAATGTTAGTTCATTGCAGAACCCTTTCGACGGCTGATGCTGATCGAACTCCTTCGATCGGTGTCTGCCGACTCTTCAGATACTTCAGATCATCAGCAGAGATACTTGAGAGGTTGATGAAGCTCTCCCTAAAATCTGGTGGGCTCATGACATTCGTAGCTCACTTTCTCACTTTTCGAACCCTAGGCAGAAACCCTAGGGTACTCACAGAAAATCCTGCGCCCACTTTCTTTCTTTTCTTTTCTCTCGAAAGTTTTTTGAACTTTGATCTCATGCACAAAGCCTTCTCACACCACTCTTTCTTTCTCAGATAAGATCTTTCACATGTCCCATTTTCTTTTTTCTTTTAAAACAGTACAACCATGTCTTTATCGCGTGAGAGGATAAAGCTAGGTGGTTGCTCACTTGAATTCAAATCGAATTTGAATTCAAATGCCAACCAACCTATCCTTATCCACTCAAGGCATGAGAAGAGAAGGGGCGTGGGTTCTTTGTGCGTGGAGAGTCTACACGAGAAACTTTTTCTCGGGTAGAGGAAGGGGCACACAAGGGATAAGGTGGCGCATGGATTAGTTGCCTATTCAAATTCAAATTTTATTTGAATTTGAATGGCCAACCAACCATCTTTATCCACTCAGATAGTGCACACAGGTGGGGTGTGGGAAGGCTTTTGCATGGGAGAAAATTCACGAGAACTTGTTTCTCGTGAATTCAAATAGGCACAGGTGAGGTGAGGTGGCGCAGGGAGATAAGTCAAGGTGGTTTCAAACCTAATTGAACCAACCTTATTAAAATAGGTTAGGCACAATTAGACTCAATTAAACCCAACATAATTAGGCTTAATTAGGCTCAATAAAATCCTAATCAAATCAGAAATTGACTAAGTCCAACCCCTGATCAAATCAGCGACCAAACCACCTCGGTGATTAGGTCAACTCTTAACCTAATCGGGTCAAACCTAACTGAATCCAATTCAATTGGACTTGATCCAAAAATAATTACTCAATCAAATTGATTTAATTAGTGATCAAATTACTAATTAAATCTTTCATAAATACTGAGTCCAAATCTGATGGGCAATCGGGCATCAAAGTCCATCAATATGAAACCTTGATCGAAGAGTCCCAAATCAGTGGGACTCTTGACCCCGGTACCCAAAATATGTGGAACTTATAATTAGAGAGTCCTGATTCTTGATCACAGAGTCCTAGACACATAAGACTCAGAGTCTCCGAGCATTAGGACTCTTGGTCGGAGAGTTTCAGTCCAGTGGGACTCTTCACCAGCCATCAGATCAGATAGGAATCTCTAATGTGTGTGACCCCACAGGTTCGAACCTAAGCCAGTAGCACAGGAACCAATTCCTGTACTAATCAAAGTGACCATCTAGCAATGGTATCCGATATCCGGATAGATCGAATAGTCATAATCGCAACATTCAGAACCTACGCGAATATGGTTACTGTATAATTCATCCCTTTTGACCCCTGTGTATAGGACAACTCAGGGTTAAACTGTCAACCCTGATTAGATCATCCGAATCATGCTCAACTCAAACAGTCTTGTGACTCCTCATTAGGACTACCCTGGCCAAGATTTTGCTAAATTGAAACACGACTGTACACAGCTCCTGAACTAGAGTGGTCAATCTCATCTTGACACACGCACCGACAAGTCAAGTACTTGACTACACCCAGCAGCCTTCCGTCACTGAATTAGAAATTTAGATAGTTCAGTGCCTAAGTGCAATGAGTTGCTTGTAAGTCACCATGGCGGTCTCAGATCGGAGGGATGGTTATACCCAAATCCCATCGGAGCAAATCTTGACAGCAAAAAATGCTCCGAAATCGGTCACATTCAGTGCAGATGTACCCTTACATCTCACCTGTATGCCATACCAGTGTCTCCACACTCCTTGGTTAAGAGGACAACCAACCCATATGGCACACAATGACCTATGCTTGATAAACATTGTTGTCCTTGGTAACAATGTATCATTTGGTCGCAAACAGGTTTAAGGACTAAACGACAAATCTTCCTTTGTCGAGTCTAAATAGTCCTAAGGACTTCACCACAATACAAGAGTTCATTAGAAGATGAAACAATTTATGATGAAAAATACCAAAATAACTTTTATTTATTTATAATTTATATACTAATATAGGAAAGAGCACAACCGTCAACAGGCTGATGATTGACTTTGGGACACTATTCCTGATAATCTCTCACTTGGCCTAAAGCCAATCAGTGCAGTATCTAATACCCATCTTCGACTTGAAGTCGTCGAACTCCTTCACTGCAATGGCTTTAGTAAATGGCTCAGCCAGGTTCTCCTTTCCGTCGATCTTCTGAAGGTCGACATCACCTTGATCCATGATTTTTCGGATGAGATGGTAGCGACGCAGAATATGCTTCGTCCACTGGTGTGCCTTCAGTTCCTTTGCCTAAGCAATGGCTCCAGAGCTGTCACAATAGAGCAGAACTGGACCAACAAGGGAGGGTGCTACTCCGAGCTCGGTGATGAATTTTTTTAGCCATAATGTTTCTTCGGCAGCATCTGATGCAGCGACATACTCTGCCTTGCAAACTGAATCTACCACAGTGTGCTGCTTGGAACTCTTCCAGCAGACAACTCCATCATTAAGGGTAAAAATAAATCCCGACATACTCTTGCTGTCATTGTGATCAGATTGGAAATTGGAGTCTATAAACCCCATAAGTCTCAAGTCCGATTCACCATAAACAAGCCACTGGTCCTTAGTATTTCTTAAATACTTCAGGATGGTTTTAACAACCTTCCAGTGATTCTCTCCTGGATCAGATTGGTATCTACTTACTACCCCTAGTGAGTATGCCACATCTGGTCATGTACATATCATGGTGTACATGATAGATCCCACTGTCGAAGCATATAGAATTCTACCCATACGCTTTCTCTCTTGAGGTGTTGTCGGACAATCCCTCTTCGAGAGAGAAATTTCATGGCCTATCGGTAGATAGCCTTTCTTGAAATTCTCCATGCTGAACCTCTTCAGCATAGTATCAATGTACGTGGACTGGAATAAGCCAAGCAAGCTTTTAGATCTATCCTTATAGATCCTCATCCCTAGGATGTAGGAAGTTTCTCCCAGATCCTTCATGGAGAACTGTGACGACAGCCAAATCTTTATTCCTTGTAATGCAGGGACATCATTCTCGATTAAGAGAATATCATCCACATACAATACAAGAAATACCACTACTAGACCATTCGCCCATTTATAAATACAGAGCTCTTCTCCGTTCTTAACGAAGCCATACATCTTGATCATCCTATCAAAACATATGTTCCAACTCCGGAATGCCTGCTTAAGTCCATAAATGGACCTCTGTAGCCTGCACACCTTAGACTCATCTGTGGATGTGAACTCTTCAGGTTGTATCATATACACCTCTCCGTCCAGCTCTCCATTTAGGAAAGCTATCTTCACATCTATCTGTCAGATTTCATAGTCCAGATGGGCAGCTATCGCAAGCATAATCCGAATGGATTTGAGCATTGCCACAAGAGAAAACATCTCGTCATAGTCTATACCATAACGTTGACGATATCCCTTGGCAACCAGACAGACTTTATAGGTCTCCACCTTTCGTCTGTGCCCCTCTTCCTCTTGAAAACCCACTTACACCCTATGGGTTTTACTCTTTGGGTGGATCAACCAATGTCCACACATCGTTGACCTTCATGGACTTCATTTCGGATTTCATGGCATCTAGCCATTTCTCAGAGTCAGGTCTCTGCATTGCATCCATGTAGGTGATCGGATCCTCATCATTTTCATCAAGATCGACAGGATCGCCGTCCCGGATCAAGAAACCATAGTATCTGTCCGGTTGACGTGGTACTCTATCAGACCGCCTTAAGGGTGCAGGAACAATGGGCTTCGGATCTGATCTAACCAAATCTGGTTCAGGTTCAGCAACTTGTGTCAATTTTTTCACCTGTCGAACTTCCTCAAGTTCGACCTTAGAGGCAACAGTCCCTTCACCAAGGAACTCCTTTTTCAAAAAGATTGCCTTAAGGCTGACAAACACCTTTTGCTCATCAGCTAGGTAGAAATAATACCCTTTGGTCTCTTTTGGGTACCCTATGAAATAACACTTGTCAGACCTAGGTCCAAGCTTATCCGTAATTAAACGTTTAATATAAGTCGGACACCCCCAAACCCTAAGGTGCGAGAGTACTGGCTTACATCCTATCCATATCTCATAAGGCATTTTGGTTACAGACTTACTCGGAACCCTATTTAGAAGATAACAAGCCGATTCGAGTGCATATCCCCAAAGAAAGATCGACAGACCAGCAAATCCCATCATGGATCGAACCATATCCAACAAGGTCCGATTCCTCCTTTCAGACACACCATTATGCTGTGGTGTTTCAGGAGGAGTCCACTGAGAGAGAATCCCATTCTCTCCAAGATATATTAGAAACTCATTGGAAAGATATTCACCTCCTTGATCAGATCGAAGAGTTTTAATATACTTTCCAATTTATTTTTCTACCTCATTTTGGAATAGTTTGAACATTTCAAACGACTCCGACTTATGCTTCATTAAGTAGACATACCCATACCTCGATAGGTCGTCTGTGAAGGTTATGAAGTAGAAATATCCACCTCTTGCACTTGAGCTCATAGGTCCACATACATCAGAATATATCAGACCCAAGAGTTCACTGGCTTGCTCACCTTTTTCAGTAAAAGGTGATTTGGTCATCTTCCCAAGAAGACAGGACTCATAGGTTGGAAGTGATTCACAATCACCAACTTCAAGAATTCCTTCTTGAGCCAACCTGTTTATCCTGTTTTTATTGATATGACCTAGTCTACAGTGCCAAAGGTAGACTTCTGACATATTATCCATTCTAAGGCATTTATCAGAGGTTTGAACCATATTAACAGGCTATGATAGTAAGTAAATTTCATTATTTAGTTGTCCAACAAACATTGTAACACCATTCAAAATGATATTACAAATATTTTTTTTTATTAAAAATTCATAACTGTACATGGCCAAAAGGCCTACAGAAATAATATTTAATAAAAAACTTGGACAATAGTGACATTCACTCAGAATTACATTGCGAGAGTTGATTACAAGGTTCATGATTCCTAAAGCTAGAACTGGAACTTTGCTTTCATCTCCAATGCTCAGGAACCTCTCGCCTTCATCAAATCTCCTACTGACCTGCAGATCCTACATCGAATTACAGATATGATAAGGACTTTCAGTATCCAATATCCAGGCAGTAGTATCACAAATGAAAAAGTTGCAAGGTGTTATCATATAATTACCTTGCTTCTTCTTCAGCCTGTTCGGGTCCAAGGAGGCAATGTATAGAGGACAGTTCCTCTTCCAGTGCCCCTACTTCTTGCAAAAGAAGCACTCCGCCTGGCTCTGGTCAAGCTTGCGCTTCTTGGTCTGACCCTGTGCTGACGTCCCAACATGTGGCTGCACCTTCTTATTCTTCTTCTTCTTGTTCTTCTTCCCTTTCTTAAAGGGTCGACGACCAGAAGAAGACCCTCCCACAATATTCACCGACTCCTTATCGAGCTGGTAGTCCTTCTCAAAGTACTGCAGCAACCCCAACAAGCCGTGGTAGTTCACTGCAGGCTTTGTCATCCGAAAATGAGTAAGGAAGGGGAGGAAGGACTTGGGCAAAGAATTAAGGATTGCATCCTTACCGAGCTGCTCGTGCAAGGAAAAGCCCAGTTTACTTAGGCGCTCAATCATTTCGATCATGTACAGTACATGATCAATGACTGAGGCCCCATCCCTCATCCGAGCATTGAAAATGGCACAACTAATTTTGTGCCTTTCAACGTCGTCAGGCATGCCAAAGGAGTCGTTCAACATTTGAAGCATCTCCTACGGCTGGGCGTTCTCGAACCTATGGCTGAACTCATCATTCATTGCCGCCAGCATCATGCACTGAACGGTGGTGTGATCGTTGAGCCATTTTTGGTAAGTATCTCGGACCGTCCCTCTAGCATTCGGGGCTGGCTCCTCAGGTACCGGATCTGTTACTACATAAAGGATCTGCTCATGCTCAAGGATAATTTTCAATTTTCGATACCAGCTATCGAAATTAGGTCCCATGAGCTTGTCATTATCTAATAATGATCGGAGCGAGAGAGTAGTGGCCATAGCTGCATAAAGAAAAACCAGACCTTTATTAGTATATAAATTATTAATACTAAAGACTTGGACTTTAGTCTAAAATTTCTTCTAGTATTTTTACGAACTAGTAGCCTCAACCTCCAATTCAAAGAATTACTTTAATTTCTTAGTGGGTACTAGAATCCACACAGACCACACACGAGCCCAACTATAGTTGGTCAACCCATGTGCATCTATGGGTAGGTTCATAACCAGTTGTTTCTCTAAACAACTTCTAGTAATTAATTTTATCCCCGAACCTAATCAGTAGGCTTTGGCCTCCACTGAAAAGATTTGGTTAGGTCCAACCATTAACATGATTAGATTTGGTGAATCGGACCAATAAATGATCAAGTCCGACTTTGGCCGGCCAACCTGACCACCATCAGAAAGACTCAACCAAATTATCATATTATGAATGATAATTCCATTAGTCAATAAGCACCAGGCCTTTGGGCCTCCAGTGATTATTAAACTAATGGACTCATTATCACTCACTTAATGGGAGGCTATGACTTAGTTATCACTATAACTTAATCATTTTAGGGACCTAATAATTTTTGAGAATTTTTATTAAAGGATAGAAGAGAAGAAATTAACCAGCTAATTTCAATCCTCCCACTGTCTTCACCAAGTCAGTTTAAAAAGGATTTAATTAAAGTCGGCATTAGGAGCACCTAAATCAGTCACACTGATTTACCTAATGACATGGGTGAGCCCTAATCATCAAGTGATCTAATCAAAACCTAACTCACCAGGTTGGCTAGATAAGTGAGATCAGCGAAAGGGATATGCCATTAACTCGTCAGAGATCGAATCAATGCGAGTAGCTCCCAGTTAAAAACCACTGGTCAACTTTTGATTAGATTTAACCAATTACTCTAATTTAGTCCATTTCTTTAAGCTAACCTTAGGTCTAACCCTATTATGGATCTAATCCATCTAACCCATTGACCCACAAGTTTATGCAATTGTCTTAGGTCTTAATTCATAATTCTAGACCAACTAGACAACACTTAATTCTTTTAATTAAGTATTTGGACTGATGGGTCAGGGTTTGGTATTTTAAAAATAATTTTTAAATTTGAAAAATTTTATTTTCTGTTCACCAAATGTGTTGACTCATTTCACAAACGGATCAGCACATTTCATAAACAGCAATCCTATTGCTAATTACATAACAAAAAATAACTCAATCAAAATAAATCATAAATATTCCTTTAGATCTAATCTAACACATTCATGATAAATTTTATAATTAAACCTTTACAATTAAATCCTTTCGCTGCTTCATCTGCATGGGATATAATCGCATCGGCACCCCTACCGCCATAGGAGAACCCCATCGAATGGGAGGAGAGGGCCTTTAAACCCTATTTTTCTCCTATGATCGGACGACCATGGTAACCAACCCAATTAGACTACTTGCTACTTGGATCAAGTATATCTAAATATACCAATTTCAAAATTTAAATTTCTAATTTCTAATTTCAAATTTCAAATTTTGAATTTCAAATTTCAAACAAATTTTAAATTTTAAATTTTAAATTTTTAAATTTTAAATTTTGAATTTTAAATTTTGAAATTTAAATTTTGAAATTTCAAATAAATTTCAAATTTTAAATTTTAAATTTTAAATTTCAAATTTTTAAATTTTGAATTTCAAATTTCAAATTTTAAAATTTAAATTTTAAATTTTGAATTCCAAATTTTAAATTTAAATTTCAAATTTAAACTTTTAGATTACTACTTAATCTATGCATGCAAATGTATATCATATTTTAGAACCTGCTCTGATACCATTTGAAGTGAATTTCAGTGCAGGGGTAAAATGATAATTTTAAAACTTTTTCAAAATTATAATTTTACAGTGAAAATTATTAATTAATCTAATTAATTAATATATATTAATTCTATACAAGGATCTAAATATGATATATATAGCATGTATTTAAATTTAAAATTTTGAATTCTACAGTAAATATTTTACTGTTATGTGTTCAGAACACATTACCTTCATGCAGGTAGTCAATCACTGCAGTCTGATCACCGTCGAAAAGGTCTGATCATCGTAATATAGTCACACAGTATGTCTAACCTCTATGAATCATCCACACGAAGCTCCCGATCTGATCGACTCCTCACGAATGCTAGTTCATTGCAGAACCCTTTCGATGGCTGATGCTGATCGAACTCCTTTGATCGATGTTTACTGACTCTTCAGATGCTTTGGATCATCAGCAGAGATACTTGAGAGATTGATGAAGCTCTTCCTGAAATCTGGTGGGCTCACGACACTCGTAGCTCACTTTCTCACTTCCCAAACCTTAGGCAGAAACCCTAGGGTACTCACAGAAAACCCTGCGCCCATTTTCTTTCTTTTTTTTCTCTCGAAAGTTTTTTGAACTTTGATCTCATGCACAAGGCCTTCTCACACCACTCTTTCTTTCTTAGATAAGATCTTTCGCATGCCCCATCTTCTTTTTTCTTTTAAAACAGTGCAACCGTGTCTTTATCGCATGAGAGGATAAAGTTAGGTGGTTGCTCACTTGAATTCAAATCGAATTTGAATTCAAATGCCAACCAACCTATCCTTATCCACTCAAGGTGTGAAAAGAGAAGGGGTGTGGGTTCTTTGTGTGTGGAGAGTCTACACGAGAAACTTTTTCTCGTGTAGAGGAAGGGGCGCACAAGGGATAAGGTGGCGCATGGATTAGTTGCCCATTCAAATTCAAACTTTATTTGAATTTGAATGGCCAACCAACCATATTTATCCACTCACATGGCATACACAGGTGGGGCGTGGGAAGGCTTCTGCATGGGAGAAAATTCATGAAAACTTATTTCTCGTGAATTCAAGTAGGCGCAGGTGAGGTGAGGTGGCGCAGGGAGATAAGTCAAGGTGGTTTCAAACCTAATTAAACCAACCTTATTAAAATAGGTTAGGCACAATTAGACTAAATTAAATCCAACACAATTAAACTTAATTAGGCTTAATAAAATCCTAATCAAATCAAAAATTGACTAAACCCAACCCCTGATCAAATCAGGGATCAAACCACCTCGGCGATTAGGTCAACTCTTAACCTAATCGGGTCAAACCCAACTGAATCCAATTCAATTGGACTTGATCCAAAAATAATTACTCAATCAAATTGAGTTAATTAGTGATTAAATTACTAATTAAACCTCTCATAAATACTGAGTCCAAATTCGATGGGCAATCAGGCATCAAAGTCCATCGATATGAAACCTTGATCGAAGAGTCCCAAACCAGTGGGACTCTTGACCCTGATACCCAAAATGTGTGGAACTCATGATCAGAGAATCTTGATTCTCGATCATAGAGTCTCAGACATGTAGGACTCAAAGTCTCCAAGCATTAGGACTCTTGATCGAAGAGTCCCAGTCCAGTGGGACTCTTCACCAGCCATCAGATCAGATAGGAACCTCTAATGTGTGTGACCCCGTAGGTTCGAACCTAAGCCGGTAGCACAGGAACCAATTCCTATACTAATTGAAGTGACCATCTAGCAATGGTATCCGACGTCTGGATAGGTTGAATAGTTACAATCGCAACGTTCAGAACCTACGCGAATATGGTTACTGTATAATTCATCCCTTTTGACCCCTATGTATAGGACGACTCAGGGTTAAACTGTCAATCCTGATTAGATCATCCGAATCATGCTCAACTCAAATAGTCCTATGACTCCTCACTAGGACTACCCTGGTCAAGATTTTGCTAAATTAAAATACGACTGTACACAGCTCCTGAACTGGAGTGGTCAATCCCATCTTGACACACACACCGACAAGTCAAGTACTTGACTACACCCAGCAGCCTTCCGTCACTAAATTAAAAATTCAGGTAGTCCAGTGCCTAAGTGCAGTGAGTTGCTTGCAAGTCACCATGACGGTCTCAGGTCGGAGGGATAGTTATACCCATATCCCATTGGAGCAAATCTTGACAGCAGAAAATGCTCCGGAGTCGGTCACGTTCAGTGCAGATGTACCCTTACATCTCATCTGTATGCCATACCAATATCTCCACACTCCTTGGTTAAGAGGACAACCAACCCATATGACACACAATGACCTATGCTTGATAAATGTTGTTGTCCTTGGTAACAACGTATCATTTGGTCATGGACAGGTTTAAGGACAAAACGACAAATTCTCCTTTGTCGAGTCTAAATAGTCCTAAGGACTTCACCACAATACAGGAGTTCATTAGAAGATGAAATAATTTGTAATGAAAAATACCAAAATAATTTTTATTTATTTATAATTCATGTACTAATACAGAAAAGAGCACAACCATCAACAGGCTGACGATTGGCTTTGGGATACTATTCCCAACATGCGTTGCACCATGAGTCTGATTTTGATGAGTCAAGATGCGATCTCACTAGTAGATCTAATTAATTATGAATTTACATGCGATGTAAATAAATAATTAAACCTAAAGAAGACCTAAATTAAATCTCCTTATAAAATATTAAGTCGAGTGGTCTTCTACCGTTGTAGATGTGCGGACCCTTTCGAGTGTTGACTGTTCTCAGCTGGAAACAGTAGTTCAATTACATTAAGAAAGATGCAACCACTCTATTAGCATGAGATGCTGTGGGGTGGCGATGGGATTGGGCCCAATAACTGTCAGATGAAGGTCTAAATGATAGCCTCACTTTCGTAAGAACGGTGGGTCTGACTTAACTAAGGAATGAGACTAATAACTATCAAGTGAGGCTTCAAGAATTAGAGACTGGTGACCACTATAATTTGCTTGAGAAGCATTGGATAAGAGTTGTCCACTCATTGGTTGACATATCATCAATAACTATCAAATAAGATGGTATGCCAATTGGTGGGATCATAGTACCCGCTTGAAATCTTAATCGTGGAGGTTTTCATTTCCCTACTCGAGGAGTATGGAAGATTCAAAGAAATAGTAGGAGTTAGTTTGTTTTTAAAATAAAAATCTTAAAACAAACTAAGAAATCAATTACCAAATCTAACTAGAATCTTCTTCTCTCTGTAGGAAAATATCTGCTTCAAATCCTCTGGCTCAAATCTTAGAAAACAACCGATTGACTGGATCCAATTATAAGGATTGATTTAAGAACTTAAATATTGTCTTGAGTTCTGAAAAGCTAAGCTATGTTCTTAACCAGGACCTTTCTGCACTACCAGCCCGTTCGACCCCTAATCAAAGAGCTATCCACGAGAAGTGGTTAGACAATGACAATAAGGCATGATGCTATGTGCTGGCTTCTATGTCCAATGAGCTTCAATACCAGTGCGAGGATATAAAACTTGTCAGAGGTATGTTAATCCACCTATAAGAATTATACGGTGAGCAGAGTCGCACAGCTCACTATGAAGTATCCAAGAGACTCTTCAAAATGAAAATGCATGATGGGCAGTTAATCCATGAGCATTATTTGACAATGATCAAGGACTTTGAGAAGCTCAAGATGTCCATAGACAAAGAGTTGTAGATTGATTTAATCCTATAATCTCTTACCGATTCATATGTGCAGTGTATAGTAAACTACCATATGAATAAAATTGAGTGCACCAAGATCGAATTACTCAATATGTTGGTGACTACAGAAAGCACATTGAAGAGTTCAAAGGACACTATTATAACTATGGAGCGAACTAAAAGAATAATATCCTACAAGCCAATCACATATGGGATGTGATAGGGTGTTTATTGTAATTTATCTTTCAGACTCATGTAATTAACATTTATGTTATTAATAAAATAGATATTTTTGATTCATTATATGCTGCATCCTATTGTTCTTAAGATTATAAAGAATCCCATAGGTTCGGACAATGATTTTAAGGTCATAATGAGATCATGCTAATGAGACCTAAATCCTTGATAGTCCTAACCTAAAATATTTCTAGTCATTGGTACATTGAATCGGGGATCAATAATACCGATAAGACTGGCATGTCTTATGTATGCTCAGAAATAAGGATAGTTGATCTCACAACCACTTGTGTGGTGACACTAATACAAGGATATGAGTGCTCATTAGAGAATGAGTTCACTGAATTGACCTACGAGAGAATATCAGATAGAGTCTTATTGACATGTCAACTGATGTTTCTCTAGTGAGAGTTGTGTAAGTGATCCTTTGACTTGAGATCACCATCATACCTTATGTACTTGGATCCATATTTTGATCCACTTCCTAACTTGGTTCTTTGATCCTTGTATGGGGTATTCTGGATATGATGAAGAGTGCATGAAGGTTGTGAGTGATCAATAAGGGATCAGTCACTCCTAATAAGGGAAGCGAATATCCTATGTGATCTCATAGGTCGGTGATTCGGAAGTCTTTGGTCAAAGTAGGATGATAATTAGAAAAGAATTTCTAACGTATCATCATAGAATCATTGCCTTCAGATCAAGATACATAAAGATAAATGATTGGGTTTGATATATTTTCATACCGACAGCTCATCTAAGATATTGTTTGACTAAAGGATTGAATTACATGGTAACTTATCACTGAAAGATATTTTGATAATTTTTTATCAAAATTCTAAATCTTTTGGATAGTCATGACATATTGCTAGACATCAATCTTGACTTATGGATTCATCAAAATTAAAAGAATTTATTTCTGAAAATAATTTGGAAGAATCCAAGTTGATTGGGACTCTTTGGGTGACCTAATCTCATCGGATTAGGGTTACGTCGAAAGTCTTGATCCACTGCTACCTAGATTTGGAACCCAATAGATCACACACTTTGAGCTTTAGCCTTGATCTGATCTAATTAGAGTTTAATATAAATTTTATGGGTTAATTTGATATGCTAGCACCTTGTATTAACCCAAGTTCCTAAATTGGTTTAGATTAAAGTGTTTGAGCTAACCTAGACCAGTTGCCTTTGATCTAATGGGATTGGATCAATTTAAATTGGATCCTTATCCAACTTGAAATAATTTTAAGTGTAGAAGGACTCCTCTGTGCCCACTAGAAGCCATACCAAAAAATAAATGCTGCCCACCTCTTTTCAGCATGTGAAGTTGAAGAGTCCTTCTTCATGAAAGCTCTTAATTAAATGCATTGCCTTAAAAGATAAACCAGAACTCCTATAATTTAATGTCAAAATTAAGTGAAATTTTTATGGCACGTAGAGGAGGAAGAGTCCTTCTATTATAAGTATTTGATGCACCAAAAATTCCACACAATAAATTTATTCACTACATGAGAAGTTGGAGCGCCAAAGGTTGGTGCCCCTTCATCTCATATGACGTCCTTTGGTCCCCTATATATTTGGGATGTCCCACATAGCTACCTACTATGATTTTGGGCTGAAACTAGATAGGAGGGATGTAAAAATAATATAAAAAATCTGAAAAATATTTGAGAAAAAGGCAAGAGAAAATTGAGGGGCAAAAGTTGCAAGAAGGGTGGTGAGATTTTTAGCAAGTGTTGCTTGTACGCCCTAGGATTTGGTTTTTCCATGTGTTAGAGTCAAAAATTAAATCTTAGGTTATGAGACATCTGAAGAGTATCTTCTTGGTGTCATTCTGGTGGTGAGATCAAAAGTAATTGGGCTTTGACGTGATTGTACCATAAGTTCGAAGCTGACAGTGTTCTTCAGGGGACTAGGATGTGGCAGCGCACTAATTAGAAAGGTCCTTGGCTAACTTCTGTATGGATCATCATTGGAGGACTTCTATCTTGGGGTCTTATGGAGAACACTAATGTGCCATTTTTTTTATTTTGGTAAAAGTATAAAATTCTATCTCTTTTGCATACTTATTTTTATTTTATCGATATCGGCAAGGTGATTCTAGGGTTTGGATTCCAGCTTGATAGTTTTATTTGATAAAGCTATTAACTTGTTTGATTTTAAAATTTTTAAAAATTATTTTTCGCTGCATGGTCAAAATCCAACAATAGTATCAGAAGCCACCCTTGTTTGATTCGATCAAATAGGTGCAAACTTGTTGCATAGAATTGTTATTGATCACATATCCTGCCAAAAGTATTGCATTATTTTTAGCATCGATTTTTAAACTCAAAAAATATTTTTGACTTTATTTTGATCATGATGTTAAATTTTAATTATTAAAATTATGAATTTATGATAATTTAAAATTTTTATTATTATGGTAGCATGATGCTTAAATTGATGTATGTTTAAGGGTGTTATTCATGCCAAATAAGATTAGGGTTTGTTATATTATTTGAATATGCTTGTCATGTGTTATGACTTCAAATTGCACCCTTGTTTGTTTTTGGCATGATTATATGATTGCTATTATATTTTATGATTATATACCAATTTGTATAATTTGTAATATATATTTTATGTAGTCGTAGTTAGGATGTGTCGAGACCAGTTCAAAATTCTTCTTAAAAATTATATTAAGTTGTAATGTCAGGATTTACTTTCAATTCAAAAATCAAATTCTTTAGATCAATTAATGTCGAGGAAAGTGTGAAAGGTAGTTTTTTAATTAGGTCCATATGCTGGCCTGATCAACTCTGTTGGTATCTAAGAAAAGCTACGGGATGCCTCTGTTGGAGTTTTATGGTTTCATGCATGCATGATTTTACAAAATAAGTATGCAGTGAAATTTAAATTTTTTTAGATTAAATCTAATTTAATCTAAGTATGTATAAGATCAAATTTTTAAATCATAAACAGGATCATCATATATGAGATAAAATTTAGATATAAAAATTAAATAAAAAAATAAATATAAAAATATACCTGGATATGGATCAATCTTCAATGCGAACAGATAATCATGGATGTCTTCCAAAGGTCCCTTATAGCCGCACAATCATCCGGTCTCTACGGGTATCCACATGAGACTCTGATCTGATCAGAAGTCTTTTGATCTCATCAGAGTGCTAGCTCCCTTGTAGAGATCGCATCTTGATGGTTGAAAATCTTCTTTTCTCCTAAGATACTCTTAGAGAACAAGAAGATGTAGGAGAATCTTGACCTCTATGCTAGAGATCAAGAGAAGAACCATTTCTTCTCTTTTCTTCCTAAAATCCATACAACAAATCTCTACAATAGGGATGTAGAAATTTTATCCAACTTTTGGACAAAGGAAAGAGGAGACATCCATGTCTAAACATGGACAAGAAGAAGAAAAGATGATGTCCTAACAACCAACTCTTGGTTGTTGCAAGAAAGAAAGGATGTTTGTAACAAACCTCATGCCATGGTCCCATGATGCCGTGCCCTCTCTCCTTGCTTTTCTCCACATGAACTCCTCTCCTTTAGGATGTGAAAACCTGATGATTATCCCTATTTCAATGTCCCACAAGTCTCATGTATTTATAGGCTAAGAGGATGCCCTAACTTGGATAGGAAACAAGAGTCCATGTAACCTTGGACTCTCCCCTTTTTTTATGCCGCCAAACCACTAATTTCACACCCAGGTTTTTACATGCTAAAAAGGGATTTCTCTACTCTCTTACATGCTAATAAGGTGAGGAAAGGGGGCATGAAAAGTGGCATCCAAAATAGATTTGGCGTGGGATTTTTGTGGCACATGGATAGGAGGGTGTTTTATGATCATGTGACTCTTCATTAGATGGCTGTTTTAGATTAAATAAAATCTCAATGAATCCTAATCATATTAGGACCAGATTAAACTCAAAAAGATGAAAAATCAAATCTGATTTGGAGCTTAATTTATTTAGATTAGATGTCTCCTAATTGGAGGAGAAGTCTTAGACCAATTGAACTCTTTCTTGGTGCTTGAGTCAAACTCAATTTTTAATTCTAATCCTTGGTGCATCCAAGAAAATGAGGATTCCTAGTCCAAATAAAAATTCATATATTCTAATCTAATTAAGAATTGGATCAAATCCAAATCCTAATTCAATTGGGATGAATCATCCGATCCTTTTGGGGTTATCCTATAACCCTATTGGGATTGATCAAACCAAATCCATAAAGAGTCAAATTAAATCCAATCATATTGGACTTAATGCAAGCTCTATTGCTCAATCAAATTGAGCCAATTAGCAATTCTATTGCTAATAAATCCTCCTATAACTCACTAACTCTTTAGTAAGTTACATAATACAATATTTGCATTAGATCAATTATCAATCAAATTAATAATCAAATCCTGTTACGATTCATAATTGTAATTCAACTATCTGATTAGTCAAAAGCCTCTTTTATGTGTGATCCCATAGGTTTTATTTTGTATAGTAGTGAGATATATTGTGATCTCTATCACAATATCATTGAAACTCTTTTCAATGAATTGGAATAATTTTAATTCTATCCACCAAGGATCATTGATCATCAAGATGATCCTCATGAGTCTTACAATCCACCAGTGACACCTAGAAGTATGCAGTGGCAACCTAGTAGAATAAAAAATGAACCTCTAGATGCAGTTAGCATATGATACAATCCTTCTATCGTGAGTTCCGACCAGATGATAGGTCATGGATGAATCATCAAACCTCAATATCGATCATATGATAGATTCAATCAGCTTGAGTCCATATGTGATTCTATGAAAACTTTTTTTCATCAATCACACTGCTATGGCCATAGACTTAAGGACTCAGTCTCTTAAATTTCATAGGACTACTCTCTTCTGCTAAGATTGATAGATCACATCTTGATGCACACCCCACTCCTACAATGGACCAACTGTCGCCAACATCCACTACAAGGGCTCATTGAGATACATGTTGATGTGTTAATCAAACTCCAGTAGCCTCACTGCAAGCAGTAGTGTCATCTCAGATCAAAAGACCAGTCATACAACTGCAACATCGAGAAAGTCACTAACGAGTGAGTAGACATCCATGTGACTTCTCGTATTGATCACGCTCAATGCTAGTTGTTCTCTAACAACCATCTGCACTCTCACTCCAGTGTCTCTACACTGCAAACTCGAGACCCATCTACCTGAAAGAAGCAATTCGTGCACTGATCTATCCAGATCAATCACCATCCCCATGATGATTCTATAACCAGGAGTAATTTATGAACTAACCATCAATGACACATGTCTTAAATTCTCCACTCTTTGAGAATATATGTCATCATCTTGTTAATCCCTTGAATGATTCATGAACACATAAATATGAATGGTAATATAACTATCCAATAAGCATAAAATCATATCCTAGAGATATGAAATGCATCTGCCAGGATTGGCTTCTAGAGCATACATCCAACAATCTCCCACTTGCACTAAAGCCAATCTGCCATGTACTAGACTCTATCTTCACAAGACAGGCTATAGTCTTAGGCTAGCTGAGTGACTTACTAGAGACTCAACCACATCACACGTGGAGTTTGCTCTCTGCACCTCTATGTATTTCTACTCGAGGTAGTCACATGTTCTGCTGCTCTATATGCTTAAATATCTGATGAGACCTAGGCTCCTTAGCAAGGGCTACGGTGCCATTGTCTTTGCAGTATAGTGTCACGGCATCTGATGGCATGACAACCAATTCTGCAACTAACATTAGAATCAGAATGCATCCTACATATCTATAGTGTACTCAGCTTTAATTGAACGATTATTTAGAATCCTTCCAAAATATCGATATAGGAACATACCCATGATGTAGACATTCTACTATCAACATCAGACATAAAATCTGAATTGGTGTGTCCTCCCACTCCTAGCTTTGATCCTTCTTCAAATTAAGAACATATCCTTAGTTCTTCTCAAAAGCTTAAAGATGTTTTCACAGCAATCCAGCGCTCACAACCTGGATACAACTGATATCTACTCGTGACAATCACAGTATTATCTATATCAGTTCAAGTACATTATATGACATACATCTATGTCCGAAAAGGTAGCAGACCCCTCTTCGAGATTTCTATACTGAACCTTTTCAGCATATACTTTCTGTACTCTATCTGTGAAAATATAAGCATCCAATTACATCTATCATTGTAGATCTTTAGGACACTCGCTTTATATCTTTTATGAAAAAATCTATATTCAACTATATTTTAATCGATGTCAGTTCTGGACACTCCCACTGACCCTTTTGAAATCCATAATTTCTCATGTTTGATTAAACAATTTGATTATATCATTAAAATGACTATTCCAACTCTAAAATTATTATAGACTTTATGATCTCCTATCACAAGAAGTGAAACCATAGGCTATTCCATATAGAAATCTTCATAAGATCTCTTCTCAGAAAAGCTATTTCACACCTCTTTCTTAGAGTCGATGTCTTACATCATCTCATTGTAGGTTTTTAGGATCATCTCTATGCTCCCATCTCCCATGACAAAAGACTTTCTCTACATCCTCTGTTAAGTATACACGAGTATCTTTTGAGAGGATTTGAGATCCTACTATATATACGGGGTGGAGGAGGAATATATGTCTACTGACTCATGATGATAAATAGGTTCTTAGGGTCCTGTGGCTCGTTGCTCTTCAGAGACATTCTCTTCGAGCTTAACTTTTTGCTCACTGCTTCATCTTGGTTAAATAATTTTTTAAGAAGATAGCGTGTCAAGTCACAATCACATTATGATCCTTTCAGAAAGTAGTATCTCAAACTCTTTTAGGATGAGCTTTATAGATCTATCCTCTAACATATCCACCTACTGCTCTAGACACAGGCTGGACATCCTTGAATCTCAGAATAATCAAGATTCAGTTCTCACCATGTCATATCTCATATGGTGTGGTAGGAACGGGTTTAGAGAGAACCAAATTTCATAGAAATAAAGTATGTCACTAAAGAAATATAAATCAGTGATATTCATCATGGACCAGACCATATCTCATATAGTCCCTTGACTCTTCTTATCTCGTTAAGCTAAGATGTACTAAGAACAATCCAATATGAAACCATGCCATATTATGAGATAATCGAAAAAAAATTTTCAATGGTATTGCATCGTCGATCCGATCGAAGTACCTATAAAAATTTTTTGATTTATTCTTCTACTTTATATCTGAATTCTTTGAACCTTTCAAAAATTTTAAATTTATATGTCATATATGTTGGGTATAAAATACCCCCCGGTAGAAGTTTGTAAAAGACCGACCCTTTCAGGGCTTTTCTGGCTTCCGACCTTGTGTGGCGTCTCTCTGAACCTCCTCGACCGTCCGAGCTTCCAGACTTCTCCGACAATGAGCTTCTCCATCCATCTATCGGGCCGCTCCAAAGGCTCTCTAGGCCTCACTATCAGTCGACCTTCTACAGTGATCAGCTATTCTCCGAACTTCTTTCGGACTTCATCAATATCCGAGCTTCTTCGATAATGAGATTTCTATAGTAATCAGACTTCATCCAAGTTTCTACGACGGTCGACCGTCTTCAGGATTCCAACCGAGCTCCTGTGAGAGCCGAACTCCTACGAGTGGTCTACTCCGAATTTCTACTACGAGCGGTCTACTCCGAACTTCTACTACGAGCGGTCTACTCCGAACTCCTACTACGAGCGGTCTACTCCGAACTTCTACTACGAGCGGTTTACTCCGAACTCCTATAGTGGGCGGTCTACTCTGGATCTCTACTGTAAGCAAATTTCATTCGAGCCTTTACTGTAAACACATTTCTTCCGAACTTCTATTACAGGTAGACTTCAGTCGAGCTTCTTCGTAGCCGGATCTCAGATGAGCTTCTACAATGGGCAGGACCCACTGGCCAGGTCGCTACTCCAATTTCCCACGACAACCGATTTTCGATCGAGCTTCTACAAAAAGCAATTTTCCTTCAGCCTTCTACAAGAACCAGACTCCGTCCAAACTTCCATAGCGGATGGATATCGGACGAGCTCCTATGACGGATGGACTCTGACAGCTAGATTTCTACAACGATCGATCACCTCCGATGTCTGCCGAACCTCCCCAACACCATTCGAAATCCACCACCGGCTGACCCTCCGTCAGATTCTTCATGAAATCAGACTTCTCTGACAGATAATCTTCAGACGAGCTTCCACATCAGGTGAATCTCAGACGGACTTTTCTAGCAACCGGACTTCACCGATGGAAAGTCTTCATCTGGGCTTCTACGGCAGATGACTCCCACCTGTAGTATCAGTGCCTAAGGTATCTGACAATATTAGACTCATCAGCAGCTTCGAAAATATCCAAGCTTCTCCTAGATCGACAGGATAGAGAGCCATCCGCTCCATCAAATATCCCAGTCGAGCTTCAGCCGATAGATCCGAACTCTCTGATAAGTCATGATAATGGCCACTACCCTGCTCCACTCTCTGCAATGGATTCCGTGTGGCTTCACCACTCTCTGGCAAGTCGTGACAATGGATACCACTCTACTCTCCGGGCTCTACCACTCTCTGGCAAGTCACGACAACAGACACCACTCCACTCTCCATAACAAACTCCACGTGGCCCTGAACGACCTCTGACGCCACTACTCTCCGTAACAAACTCCGTGCGGCTCTGAACAGCCCACTACCAGGCGGTTACAGATATCGCTGTCAATCAATTATGCTCTCCATCTATAAAAAGAGACCCCTAGATACGTTCTTCTCTAAGCTCTAAACTCTATCCCAAAACTCTGCTAAAATTTTCACTCAGGCACTCCATTTCTTTTGAGGCAGAGTACTGACTTGAGCGTCGGAGGGTCTTGCCGGAGCACCCCCAACTCCGGTTTAGATTTCCCTTGCAGGTTTCGATGACGATCGCGATCATTTCAACTCCAGCAACTCCAGCTTCAGCGAAATTTTCCACCAACAGAATTGGCGCTAGAGGAAGAGCGCATGTCTTTGCAGTACCCTTGTTCTTAAAGGAGTGCTCAATGGGACTGTCTCCGGTCATCTTCTTTGATGTCCTCTTTTCCTTCTCCTACTAGATCTCCACCTGATAGCTCCCTGAAAGGCATCCATCAGGCGATCCACAGCCTCTGCAGCCAGATCTCAGGCTCCGACCTCGCCTCCAATTTTTCAGGCTCCTCCTCCTCCTCCGACAATGGCGGTCGATATGGAGCAGTTCAACCTACTGGTTCAGTAGGTTAGAGGCCTCACCAAAGCAGTGCAGGCCATGCAGCAGCAGCATCAACAGTCGCAGGCATCAGTGTGGTTGGAAAGAGCATCGTCGGAGTTCCAAGATCCGACAGTAGGGTGGGCCACTTGGGCGAGTCATCCTGTCTTCCCCGGAAAGGAGAATCCGAAGGTGGAGAGCCCTCAGTCTGATCATGATTCTACTCTTGGAGGATCCCTACCTCCACTCTACCAGAAGACCCTCGAGACTCGCAGTCGAGAGGACCTCCTGGATCAAAGGCTCCAGGAGATGAACCGACGGATCGAAGAGCTCCACCACGCTCCCCCTACTTATACTGAGGACATCTGTACTAACCCTCCTTTCTCTCAAATGATCATCAACACCATCTCTGGAGGGCCCCCGAAGGGAGCGACCGGTGGATCGGCCGGACCGCTCAAGCGACAAAGAACTGAAGGATCTATAACCTTTACTGAAGAAGACGCTCGAGAGATCCAATTCTCCCATAATGATACGGTCGTAGTTTCTTTAAATATTGCTGATTATGATGTATGCCGCATTCTTGTTGATAGTGGAAGCTCGATCGATATTTTGTTTTACGATGCATTCTCAAAAATATCCATCCCTGATGGTCGGTTAGGGCCGGTGAGCTCCCCGTTGGTAGGGTTTACTGGCGATGCAGTGCCAGTGGAAAGAGTAATAACCTTGACTATAGTTGCAGGTCGGTATCTAAAATAATCTAGAGCACTGATGGATTTCCTAATAGTGAGGGCGCTGTCTGCCTACAACGCAATCCTTGGCCGACTTGGCCTCAACGCCCTCTGAGCTATAGTATCAACCTATCATTTGAAGTTAAAATTTCCTACTAGCCAGGGGGTCAGAAAAGTCAGAGGAGATCAAGCCCTAGCAAGACATTGCTACAACATAGCCCTTCAGAGAAAGGGACAGTCCGACCCCTGCCCGGTTGATGGATTGGACACTCGTGACGATCTTGCTGAAGAAAGGGGTTAGCCAATTGAAGATCTTGTCTCAATTCCTTTGAACGACGGAAATTAAGAGCACGTGGTGAAGATCGGCTCCAACTTGGGGGAAGAGGTGCGGACACAGCTTATCAACTTTTTACAAAAGAATGCGGACATTTTCGCTTGGGCTCCGACGGACATGCCAGGGATCGATGCTGAAGTTAAGGAACACCGTCTGGCTGTTGATCCCGAGCACCGACCGACGAAAGAAAAAGTTTGAAGTCATGCACCAGAAAGGCAGATGGCAATAGCTGAGAAAGTTGATAAACTCCTAAAAGTCGGATTCATCAGAGAGGTCAACTATCCGAGCTGGGTTTCCAATGTGGTCTTGGTTAAGAAGGCAAACAGTAAATGGAGGATGTGCATAGACTTCAAAAAGCTAAATAAAGTCTGCCCGAAGGATAATTATCCTCTGCCCAGAATCGATCAATTGGTGAATGTAACCTCGGGCCACGAGCTTCTCACTTTCATGGATGCGTTCTCCGGCTACAATCAAATTCGGATGGCACCAGAGGACGAAGAAAAAACTGCTTTTATTACTAACCGTGGCCTTTATTGTTACAGGGTCATGCCCTTTGGCCTCAAAAATACAGGGACGATCTATCAACGGTTGGTAAACAAGATCTTCAGGGAGCAAATCGGCCGCAACATGGAGGTCTACGTAGACGATATGCTCGTAAAAAGTAAATCCTCGATGAACCACGTCGCCGACCTTGAGGAGACCTTCAGCGCCCTTCGAAAATACAAGATGAAGCTAAACCCGACCAAGTACGCTTTTGGAGTAACCTCAGGAAAATTTCTGGGCTTTATGGTATCGGGGCACGGGATCGAAGCAAATCCGAAAAAGATTCACGCCATCCAGGAAATCACCATCCCAAAGTCAATAAAGGAAGTTCAGCGCCTTATTGGGAGAGTAGCGGCCCTAAATCGCTTCGTCTCAAGATCGGTCGAGTGGTGCCTGCCTTTCTTTAAGACTCTCAAGCAGCCGAAAAACTTCTGTTGGACCTCTGGATGTCAGCAAACATTCGAAGAGCTGAAGAACTACCTCAACTCATCTCCACTATTGGCAAAGTCCGAGCCTGGAGAGGAGTTGTTCCTATACCTGGCGGTCTCCCCTGTGGCCCTTGCAGCAGTTCTGATTAAGGAAGAAGTAAAAATTCAACGATCGATCTACTACATAAGCCGAGTATTGAGAGACACTGAAACCAGGTATACTAAGTTAGAAAAACTAACTTACGCCTTGTTGGTTGAAGCTCGGAGGCTTCGACCTTACTTTCAGGGATACACCATAATACTGCTCACCGACCAGTCGATCAAGATAGTTTTGCATCGAGCGGACGCCTTTGGGAGGATAGCGAAGTGGGCAGTCGAGCTCATGGAGTTCGACATCGACTATCGACCTCGATCGATAATAAAAGCTCAGATATTAGCAGACTTCGTGGTGGAATGCACTATCCTGAAAGAGGCCGAACTTGGACAAGATGAAGCTGACAACCCAGGGCTCTAGCCGAACTCCCCAGAAGAAAGAACAGATCTCCCTGATGGTTTTTGGGCCCTCTACGTGGATGGTTCTTCCAACATGTCAGGCGCAGGAGTGGGCCTGGTCTTGGTCAATCCGGATGAAATTATCGCGAAGTATGCGCTGCGCTTCGAATTCCCTGCGACAAATAACAGAGCAGAATACGAAGCTCTGATTGCGGGACTAAGGATCGCCAAAGAGTTAGAAGTAGATCGGCTTCAAGCCTATAATGACTCCCAATTAGTAGTGGGATAGGTCAGCGGAAATTATGAAGTTCGGGAGGACAGTATGGCCAAGTATCTTGAAAAGGTAAGGGAGATCATCCCTACCTTCGACAGCTTTAATATCAGGCAGATCCCAAGAGCAGAAAATATCAGAGCCGACCTTCTCTCCAAGTTGGCTACACTGGCCCCGACCGAACTGCCTAGAGAAGTCATCTTCGAAGTTCTGAAGCGCCCAAGTATGGAAGAATCACAGCTTGTGATGGAGATCAGCCATGAACCCAGTTGGATCGACCCCCTGGTTGCATACCTCAAAGATGGGGTTCTTCCTTCTGATGCAAAAGAAGCTCGAAAGCTTAGGAACCAGGCCTCCCGATATATCCTTTACGAAGGCAACCTATACAAAAGGTCGTACTCTTTGCCCCTCCTGAAATGCCTCCGACCTTCTGAAGCCAACTTCGCCTTGAGGGAGGTACATGAGGGAGTCTGTGGAAGTCACCTGGGAGCTAGATCTTTATCCCATAAACTGCTCTGACAAGGCTATTACTGGCCTACCATGTACCACGACTCCATCGAATATGTTAGAAGGTGTGATCGGTGTCAGAGATATGCAAATATCCAGAGGCAACCTGCCTCCAAGCTTACACCATTGAGTGCCCCATGGTCGTTTGTGCAATGGGGGATGGATATCCTCGGACCTTTTTCCATGGCATCCGGACAGCGAAAGTTCCTCCTGATGGCAATAGACTATTTCACCAAGTGGGTCGAAGCTGAGCCTTTGGCAAAAATCACAGAAGCTAAAGTGCAGGACTTCGTCTGGAAGTCAATTGTCTATAGATTCGGCCTACCCAGAACCCTCATTACTGATAATGGGTGGCAATTTACTGAGCAGGGTTTGCTGAATTTTGTGAGGACCTAAATATCTCCCATAACTTCACTTCAGTAGCCCATCCGTAGGCAAACGACGAGGTCGAGGTGACTAACAGGACTCTGTTGCAAGGAATCAAGGTGAGACTTAAAAAAGCAAAGGGAACTTGGACAGATGAGCTTTATCATGTGCTGTGGGCATACCGAACTATCCAAAGATTGCCCACGGGGGGGACCCCTTTTGCCTTGACCTTCGAGACAGAGGCCGTGATCCCGATTGAACTCAAGCTCCCATCGGCGCGAGTCGTGGCATTCGACGAGCAGCGCAACCCACAGGATCTCAAGGCCAACCTCGACTTGTTAGAAGAAAAGCGGGAGACAGCTCAAGTTCGGATGGCGGCTTACAAGCAGAAAGTAGCTTGCTACTACAATTCTCGGGTCAAAAGCAAAGCTTTTAGAGCAGGGGACTTGGTACTTCGGTGAGCCGCTGTCTCACAACCTCAGAATCAAGGAAAACTTGCCCCGAACTGGGAAGGCCCGTATGAAGTTAAGGAGGTAGTTCAGACCGAAACATACTATCTAAAAGAGCTTGGGGGAGTGGAGCTTCCATGACCATAGAATTCAAAAAATCTACGGATGTATTACCAATAACTTTGCCTTCAATAAAAGTTTTATATTTGCATATTCATCCTTTTAGCATGAGCTTGTAACGACAGGAAGTAACTCCCACATTCAGTCGAAATTAAGCGTGTTAGGAATAGGAGGAGAATCTCATCCTAACACGAGCAAAGTCGAAAGCCCGGTTACTTAAAGATCGGATGGGGGGAGAGGCCCTCGCAACGGCCCTTATGTGCCCCCACAGCCTTGTTAGGAACAGGAGGAGAACCTCATCCTAACATGAGCAAAGTCGAAGGCCCGGTTATATAAAGATCAGATGGGGGGAGAGGCCCTCGCAACGGTCCTTATGTGCCCCCACAGCCTTGTTAGGAACAGGAGGAGAACCTTGTCCTAACATGAGCAAAGTCGAAGGCCCGATTACTTAGAGACCAGATGGGGGGAGAGGCCCTTGCAACGGCCCTTATGTGCCCCCACAGCCTTGTTAGGAACAGAAGGAGAACCTCGTCCTAACATGAGCAAAGTCGAAGGTCCGGTTACTTAGAGACCGGATGGGGGGAGAGGCCCTTGCAATGGCCCTTATATGCCCCCACAGCCCTATTAGGAACAGAAGGAGAATCTCATCCTAACCTGAGCAAAGTCGAAGGCCCGATTACTCAGAGACCGGATGGAGGGAGAGGCCCTCGCAACGGTCCTTAGGTGCCCCCACAGCCTCGTTAGGAACAGAAGGAGAACCTTGTCCTAACATGAGATGAAACTGATTGTCGGGAACAAGAGGAGAACCTCGTCCTGACACAAACAAAGACCCAGTCGATCAAGATCGGACGAGGAGGGAAGCCTCCTCAATGGTGCCTCTACGCTCTCACGACCCCATTAAGAGCAGAGGGAAAACCCTCACTCGAACACAAAAAAAAAGAGAAGATGAAAAGGAAAAGCGACGAACTACACCAGCGATAAGTGAAAAACAAACTACATCGAAGACCCGAGGGACCTCGTCTCAACAAAGAAGGATACTCCTATCAAAAATTTCTCAGCCACTAAAAGAGAACTTGGCACAGGCCGAGGAGAAATCGACTTTCTCAAAGTAACGAGAAGTTTGAGTCCCCAAGCTCGAGCATCGGGAGGAAGCGTCAAACTCAAATGGCCTTGAAAAGACCTACGGTCATGAACGAAAAAGATAAATCAACGCGGCGACGATCGAAAACCTTCAAACAACGTCGGCATCGAACAAGACAAAAGATAAAAGAAGTTCGGTAAACAATGACTCAAAGCACGAATAGATGAGGAATCACAAACAACGCCGACGCCAAACAAGATGGAAGATAAAAGAAGTTTGGTAAACAATAATTTAATACAAGAATGGACAAGGCAATAGAAAATCTCCTTTTCATTTCATTAGTAAAGTGTACTTTACAAAGCCTTAAAGGCCAAAGAGAGAAACAACAAGAAAGGAAAGGAATACAAGGTGAAAGAGCTCCAAGGAAGCTCGGTACCATCAAACTTTGAACTCTCAATTTCAGCCATCGTCGAGGATTGCTTTAAGTGCCCGACTTCTTCTTCCAACCCCCCTTTGGATTGACAATTACTCTAGCATTATCTTCAAAGTACATGTAGACACCGTCTTTTTTGCGCCATGGCTTCAGCTACCTCACAATGACGGCGAGCATGACCTTCTTCCTGAGATCGGGTTTCCCCTTCTTTCTGACTTCTTCTTCCAGTCCCCCTTTGGCTTCCCCCCTTCGCAGTATCGAGAAGTACTCACGCTCGAGGATGTGTCACCAACGCGGGCTCTGGGCGATCAAGGCGAAATGCGGCCGGATCTGTCTCTTCTACCCTCGTCTTCTTCGCCAACCCGGAAGCTGCAGCGCCTTCCCTCTTGTAGGCTTTGAGACTCTTGGCTGACATCCAAGCCACATCCGCATCCATATCGACGATGAAGGAGGGACCGAAGGAACTCCCGTGTAAGGTGAGATCTCCGAAGGAGGGAGGCGGGTTTAAATAGGCAACGGGGTCTGGTGCAATAATGACTGCAGGACTCCTCTGACCAATCTATAACCGCCGCATGGCCCACTCACCGTGGCAAACGACCGAAGGTGGCCGACAGTTGGTAAAACCATTATTGCATCGTACCTGGAGCAGTGCTCCAACGAGAATTTCAAAAAGAAAAAATCTTTTTCTATGAGGCTCCAGTACCGACGTGCCGAATATCAAAATATCTGGCAACCACCGAGTGCAAAAATCGAGGGGGGCAACTTCGGTCGTGAGAATTTCTCTGTACTTCCTTCATTCGGGACCCGAACTCAGAAGTAGGGGGACTGGTGTTGGGTATAAAATACCTCCCAACCGAAGTTTGTAAAAGACCGACCCTTTCAGAGCTTTTTCGGCTTCCGACCTTGTGTGGTGTCTCTCTGAACCCCCTCGACCGTCCGAGCTTCCGGACTTTTCTGATAATGAGCTTCTCCATCCATCTACCGGGCTGCTCCAAAGGCTCTCTAGGCCTCACTATCAGCCGACCTTCTACAGTGATCAGCTATTCTCTGAACTTCTTCCGGACTTCGTCAATATCCGAGCTTCTTCGACAACGAGATTTCTATAGTAATCAGACTTTATCCAAGTTTCTACGACGGTCGACCACCTTCAAGATTCCAACCGAGCTCCTACGAGAGCCGAACTCCTACTACGAGCGGTCTACTCCGAACTTCTACTACGAACGGTCTACTCCGAACTCCTACTACGAGCGGTCTACTCCGAACTCCTACAGCGGATGGTCTACCCCAGATCTCTACTATAAGCAAATTCCATTCGAGCCTCTACTGTAAACATATTTCTTCTAAACTTCTATTACAGATAGACTTCAGCCGAGCTTCTTCGTAGCTGGATCCCAGACGAGCTTCTACAATGGGACAGGACCCATCGATCAGGTCGCTACTCCGAGCTCCCACGACAATCGATCTTCGATCGAGCTTCTACAAAAAGTGGTTTCCCTTCAGCCTTCTACAAGAACCAGACTCCGTCCGAACTTCCATAGCGGATGGATATCGGATGAGCTCCTACGACGGACGGACTCCGACAGCTGGATTTCTACAATGATCAATCGCCTCCGATGTTTGCCGAACCTCTCCAACGCCATCCGAAGTCCACCGCCGGCCGACCCTCCGCCAGATTTTTCATGAAACCAGACTTCTCCGACGGATAATCTTCAGATGAGCTTCCACATCAGGTGAATTTCAGATGGACTTCTCTAGCAATGGGACTCCTACCGGACTTCACCGACAAAAAATCTTCATCCGAACTTCTACGGCAGATGACTCCCATCTGTAGTATCAGCACCTAAGGTATCCGACAACAGTAGACTCATCAATAGCTTCGAAAATATTCGAGCTTCTCCTAGATCGATGGGATAGAGAGCCATTCCGCTCCATCAGATGTCCCAACCGAGCTCTAGCCGACAGATCCGAACTCTCTGGCAAGTCACGACAATGGCCACTACCCTGCTCCACTCTCTGCAACGGATTCTGTGTTGCTCCACCACTCTCTGGCAAGTCGTGACAACGGACACCACTCCACTTTCTGGGCTCTACCACTCTCTGGCAAGTTGCGACAACGGACACCACTCCACTCTCCGTAACAAACTCCACGTGGCCCTGAACGACCCCTGATGCCACTACTCTCCGTAACAAACTCTGCGCGGCTCTGAACAGTCCACTATCAGACAGTTACAGATGTCGCTGTCAATCAGTTACGCTCTCCGTCTATAAAAAGGGACCCCCAGATACGTTCTTCTCTAAGCTCTAAACTCTATCCCAAAACTCTACTAAAATTTTCACTCGGGCACTCCATTTTTGTTGAGGCAGAGTACTGACTTGAGCGTCGGAGGGTCTTGCCGGAGCACCCCCAACTCCGGTTTAGATTTCTCTTGCAGGTTCTGGCAGCGACCGCGGTCATCTCAACTCCAGCAACTCCAGCTTCGACGAAATTCTGCACCAACAATATACAAAGTAGAGATAACTCCTTGGTTAGCACATCACATAGGCTACACATATCAAATGTGTACAAGGATAAGTATCTCAGTGATTTTTTTCTCTTGTCCAACAAGAGTAGCTTGGTCATATTTCTTCAAAGAGATGATATACAAACTAGATATGACTCAACAGTCAATGAGTCCAAAGGCCCATAAGTCTCCAGTTTATTAATCATTTCTTCTCCAATATAACTTTGTCTAAGGGTCCACATATACTTTTAGCTTATCTCAATTCTAGATCTCTCAGATCCAATGGCATTCACTGATTGCTCAATTAAGTTCATATATGCATCACCATGTAAATAATAGAGATGATCTCTTAGAACTAAATCCAAATGATGATCACGAAGGACAGATACCCATGGCCGCAGCAGTAACTGTTGTCCTATAGCCAATTCAAGGATTACTTCCTCAGCCTTCTATCTTTCCATCGACTCTACACTAGAGTCCACAGCTCAATTGGAAGAAGAAAAAATCATAAGAATAACATTGAGCAATTTTGACATACCTACTCTAGGTATGTCTTTGTTTATTTAGGCTCTTCAGGTATTCACCTCTGAGCTCTTTCAAGATTCTTTTGTTAGCAACAATTTGAACAATTCAGATAAGGTGCTATGATAGTCCTTCATATGGTAGTTTACCATAAACTATTTATATAAACTAATCAGGGATTGCAGGATCAAATCCACAAGTAATTTCTTGTGCATGATCATGTCGAGCCTTTTCAGGCTGTTTAATGCCCTTGATCATTATCAAATAATGATCATAAACAGACTGCCATCATGCATCACATGCGCTGTGCGACTTTGATCATCTCACAATACTTATAGATGAATCAACGTATCGTTGGCAGTGTACATGTGCTCATTCATAGCATCTATCTTTATTGTCATTATCCATATACTCATCAAGTATAGCTCGTTGACTATGAATTGGACGGGTTGTTAACATTAGAATAATCTGGTAGAGAACATAGCTTAATTTTTTAAAATTAAAAATAATTCTTAAGTTTGTGAGCCAGTCCATGTAATCGATTTCAATTAATCGATTGATATCTAGGATTTGAGCTAGAGGGTTAAAAGCTGACACAATGAACAACAGAGAGCAAAGATTCTAATTGGATATTTGTACTTATTTTTATAATTTACTTTAGAGACTTTTAGATGCCAAAAGAGACTCTCACTATTTTATCAGATCTTTCAAACTCTTCGAATGGAGAAATAAAAATTCTGATGCGATAATTGGATTTCTAGTAGGTGCTACGGTCCCACCGATGTCGTGCACCTCACCTAACAGTTATAAGTAACATGAATGAACATGGTTGCGTGGACAACTCTTTGTCCAGATGCTTCTTTAAGCATGTTGCAGCTACTTGATCTCTAAGTCATGTGGGCTCACTTAACAATTATTGTCCGTACTTTCTAGTTAAGCCAGATCCACCGTTCACAAGCAGATGCAAAGCCGTCATTGGGTCCCTCACCTAACAGTTATTGGGTCCAACCCCATCTTTACCCCGCAGCAACTCTTTGCTAATAGAGTGGTTGCGTGTTTTCGATGCAACTGAACAATTATGACCAGTCGAGAACAATCAACACCAATAGCATGCCCACACATCTATAATGGTGGAAGACCTTGGACTTAATATTTTGTAGAGAGATTTGGATTTAGGTCTCAACTAATCAGTAATCACATGACTGATGTAATTGGCATAGGCTAAATCAAACCATCAAGCAACCATATTTGAGACTCAATCTTCCAAATTGATCAGATAAGTGGAGATTGGTGGGGGTCCCCTGTTGCTTTCCTTAGACATTAATAGATTGGTCAGATAAGCGAACAGAATCAATTAAATAACCACCTTTCAATTACTTGCCTTAGACACCAAATGGACAATTGATCCGAATAGGTTAGCTTAGGTGAATCAGACTCGAGCCACAGAGCCGAATTAGGTCCTTAGGTTAATCGATTCTACATATGGGTGTCGGTTGATTCAATCAATAATAATTGTATGATCTTAAACTCTATTGACCTCATCCTAATCAAAACTTGATTTAATTTGATCAACTGCTAAATCGATTTAGATCCAACATGATCAAATCAGAAGTCCTTTGATGTAATCCAATTACATGACCTAATTTGATCTACCCATGACCAATCTCCCATGTACAAACACTAATTTCAGATCTTAAATCAAAATTTTTATATCTAAATTCTTTGTATGAAGAGTAAATTTTGATCTCAAAATGATTTCAGATCATGCATATAAATATGTATCATATACATAAAGAAGTTCATGTCATAGAAACAAATTTCAGCCCTAAACATACTTTCATATAACATATAAATGAATCAAAACAGATCTCAAAACTCTTTTCAGATCTAAGTAACAAAACATATATCACATATATACTAAAAAAATTAGATCTAAAAATCCAAACTAATTAAAAATTTTAACATCATTCTAAAACAATCATGCAGCATAACAAATTATGCCAAGACAACCTTATGTCAGAATGATATCAAAATCTTTCAGATCTGAATTTTTTCTCTACATATTTCAAATCTAAATTCTAATCTCATGTATATGACGTGGCTCTGATACTACTGTTAGAGTTTTATGGCTTCATGCATGTATGATTTTATAAAACAAGTACGTAGCAGAATTTAAAAATTTTTTAGATTAAATCTAATTTAATCTAAACATGCATAAGATCAAATCTTCAAACCATAAACAAGATCATCATATATGAGATAAGATTTGGATACAGAAATAAAATTGAAAAAAATAAATATAAAAATATATCTGGACATGATCAATCTTCAACACGAACAGATGATCATAGATGACTTCCAAAGGTCTTTTGTAGCCGCACAAGCATCCGACCTCTACGGGTATCCACACCAGACTCTGATCTGATTAGAAGCTTTTTGTTCTCACTAGGGTACTAGCTCTCTTGCAGAGATCGCATCTTGATAGTTAAAAATCTTCTTTTCTCCTAAGACACTCTTAGAGAACAAGAAGATGTAGGAGGATCTTGATCTCTACGCTAGAGATCATGAGAAGAACCCTTTCTTCTCTTTGCTTCCTAAAATTCATGCACCAAATCTCTATAATAGAGATGTCAGAATTTTGTTTAACTTTTGGATAAAGGGAAGAGGAGACATCCATGTCTAAACATGGATAAGAGAGAGAGAAGATGATGTCCTAACAACCAACTCTTGGTTGTTGTAAGAAAGAAAGAATGTTTGTAACAAACCTCACGCCATGGACCCATGATGCTGTGCCCTCTCTCCTTGCTTTTCTCCATGTGAACTCCTCTCCTTTAGGACATGAAAACATGATGATTATCCCTATTTCAACATCCCACGAGTCCCATGTATTTATAGGCTAAGAGGATGTCCTAACTTGGATAGGAAACAAGAGTCCATGTAACCTTGGACTCTCCCTTTTTTTTATGCCACCCAATAACTGATTTCACGCCCAAATTTTTACATGCTAAAAAGGGATTTCTCTACTCTCTTACATGTTAATAAGGTAAGGAAAGGGGGCATGAAAAGTGGCATCCAAAACAGATTTGGCGTGGGATTTTTGTGGCGTATGGATAGGAGGGTGTTTCATGATCATAGGACCCTTCATTAGATGGCTATTGTAGATCAAATAAAATCTCAATGAATCCTAATCATATTAGAAGCAGATAAGACTCAACAAGATGAAAAATCAAATCTAATTTGGAGCTCAATTTATTTAGATTAGATGTCTCCTAATTGGAGGAGAAGTCCTAGTCCAATTGAATTTTTTCTTGATGCTTGAGTCAAACTCAATTTTTAATCATAATCCAATTAGGATTTGGTGCATCCAAAAAAATGAGGATTCTTAGTCCAAATAAAAATTCATATATCCTAGTCTAATTAAAAATTAGATCAAATTCAAATCTTAATTCAATTGGGACTAATCATCCGATTTTTTTGGGGTTATCCTATAACCCTATTAGGGTTGATCAAATCAAATCCATAATGAGTCAAATTAAATCTAATTATATTAGACTTAATACAAGCCCCATTACTCAATCAAATTAAGCCAATTAGCAATTCTATTGCTAATTAATCCTCCTATAACTCGCTAACTCTTTAGTAAGTTACATAATGCAATATTTGTATTAGATCAATTATCAATCAAATTGATAATCAAATCCTATTATAATTCATAATCGTAATTCAACCATCTGATCAGTCAAAAATTTCTTTTGTGTGCGACCCCATAGATTATATTTTGTCTGGTAGAGAGATATATTGTGATCTCTATCACAATATCATTGAAACTCTTTTCAATGGATTGGAACAATTTCAGTTCTGTCCACCAAGGATCATTGATTATCAAGATGATCCTCATGAGTCTCACAATCCACCAGTGACACCTAGCAATATATAGTGGCAATCCAGCAGAATAAAAAATAAATCTCTAGGTACAATTAGCATATAATACAATCCCTCTATCGTGAGTCCCAATCAGATGGTAGGTCATAGATGAATCGTCAAACCTCAACATCGGTCATATGATAGATTCAATCAGCTTGAGTCCATATATGATTCTATGAAAACTCTTTTCTATCAATCATACTACTATGGCCATAGACTTAAGGACTCAGCCTCTTAAATTCTATAGGACTACTCCCTTCTGCTAGGGTTGATAGATCCCATCTTGATGCACACCCTACTCCTACAGTGGAACAACTGTCACCAACATTTACTACATGGGCTTATTGAGACCCATATTGATGTGTCAGTCAAACTTCAGCAGCCTCATTATAAGCAGTAGTGTCATCTTAGGTCAAAAGACCAGTCATACAACTGTAGCATCGAGAAAGTCACAACGAGTGAGCAGACATCCATGTGACTTCTTGTGTTGGTCACACTCAGTGCTAGTTATTCTCTAACAACCACCTGCACTCTTGCTCCAGTGTCTCTACACTGCAGACTCGAGATCCATCTGTCCGAAGAAAGCAATCCGTGCACTGATCTATCCGGATCAATCACCATCCCCATGATGATCCTATGATCAGGAGCAATTTAGAAACTAACCATCAATGACACATGTCTCAAATTCTTAACTCTTTGAGAATATATGTCATCATCTTGTTAATCTCTTGGATGATTCATGGACACATAAACATGAATGGTAATATAACTACCCAATAAGTATAAAATCATATCCTAGAGATATGAAATGTATTAGTCAGGATTGACTTCTAGGGCATACATCCAACAGCCTCCCACCTACTGACCTGGCCAATTTGGTCTTATTGAATTTTGGACTTAGATTGAACAGTGATGTAGACATTACAAGGACCTTCCTTCAAACTTGGTCAATAGAGTATGTCAAGATCTTAGTTAGCTTGTTGTGCTATCCACAAGGCTTACTATAGAAATTGATGTGATGTTGACCAAGTGCATTTTGATACTTATGGCATATTTTGAATAGTATTGCTTTATTGTGCTATCCACAAGGGCAGTATTGTTTAAATATGACCATATAGGATTGAAGGATCAACCTAACTAGAACACTATAGTTTGTTGTGCTATCCACAAGGCTATATGTGTTCTAGAGGCCAGAGAGAAAATGTTGAGAATTGTAGTTGTGCAATTGGTAAAGAGTTACCTACTCTTGAACTCATGAATACTTATTGTACTATCCACAAGGTGTTTGTGAGGAATAGAGATCTCAACCCCACTAAGAAACATTAGTTTGTTTCTCAATTTTCACAGATGAGGACTATGAAGTTCGATAAAATAGTGGGAGACACAATTAGATAAACATCCTAGTCTAGTTGTGAATGTCATCTTGAGTTATCCGCTTATATTATGTTCTTGTTATTTTAGATTAACGACACACATAGCATCCTCACTTTCACTTAGAGGCATACTAGATGCAAATAAGTTGTCCGAACCTAACTATGTCGACTGGTTAAGGAACTTGAGAATTATTCTCACTCAAGTGAAAGTCTCCTACATTCTGGATACACATGCACCAGATTTTCTTGAGGAAGATGCTACCGAGGAGGAAAGAGCCACATATAAGATATGAAAAGATGACAGTGTGACTGTCAAATACATCATGCTTGCCTCCATGAGCAACGAGCTTCAAAAGCAGCATGAGGACATGGATGTTCCCTCTATACTCCTTAATCTTAAGGAGTTATATGGAGAATAAAGTCGAACTGCTCGACATGAGATATCAAAGTAGTTATTCCGTGCCTGCATGTCTGAAGGCACCTCCGTGCAAATGCATGTCCTGAAGATGATTGATTTGATCACTCATCTGAGACAGCTGGGTTTTGCCATGGATGGTGAATTGATCCAGAAATTGATCCTGCAGTCTCTTCCTGACTCTTTTTCTCAGTTTGTCATAAATTATCATATGAACAAACTGAACATCAGCCTGCCAGAACTACTGAACATGTTGAAAACAGTAGAGAGCCATTTCAAAGGTGAAAAGGCTCCAGTACTTCTTGTTGATAAGATCAACAAGAAAAGACAAAGAAAGATTTGAAGAAAAAGATGAACCTTAAGGCTGGCATCTCCAAGAAAAAGGTGAAGAAGGTCTCCGCCAAAGGTACTTGTTATCACTATGGCAAGGAGGGCCATTGGAAGAGAAATTGCAAGGATTACCTTGCAACCGTGAAACTGACAAACATTGCTAAAGGTGTGTATATAATATAAACTAATTTATCATTAAGTACTTCAATATCAGATTCTTGGATATTGGATACCGTCTGTGGTCCACACCTTTGCAAATTGTTGCAGGATCTGCAGAAAATAAAGAGTCTGAATAAAGGTAACTTCGAGCTGTTCAACGCTAGTAGAGAGTCCATTCAGGTCGAAGCCGTAGAAACCAGAGTTTTGAAGTTACCTTCGGACAAAATTTTGGAACTGAAGACCTGTTATTATATCCCTAATATTGTTAGAAATATTGTTTTTGTACCATTATTATTGGAACAATGTTTTGAAATAAAAGCTAAGAACAATGGTTGTTCTTTATATTTTTCTAATGAATATTATGCAAGTGCTTATGTTGATAATAGTTTTTTGCTACTTTCACTTAATGATAATATACTTCATATTGATAATATAAAAAAAGAAAGAAAGAGGATATGAATGTCACATACCTCTGGCACTGCCGACTTGACCATATAAATGAGTCAAGAATTAATAAGTTATTCAAAAATAATTTTTTTGATCCTTATGATTATGAATCATTGAAACTTGTGAATTTTATCTTATAAAAAAAATTATCAATACTCCATTTACTGGACAAGGACAAAGAGCAAGTGATATTTTTACATACTGATGTATGTGGTCTAATGTTGACCCAAGTCAGAGATGGATACTCTTACTTCATCACATTTACTGATGATAGGTCTAAGTTTGGATATGTGTATTTAATGAAATACAAATCTGAAGCCTTTGATAAATTTAAAGAGTATCAAAGAATGGTTGAGAAACAAACTGGTAAAAGTATTAAAACTCTTCGATCTGATCGAAGAGGAGAATACTTGTTTAGTGAGTTTCTCAATTATTTGAAATAAAATGGAATACTCTCTCAATGGACATCTCCTTATACTCCATAATTAAATGAAATTATGGAAAGGAAGAATCGCACCTTATTAGATATGGTGCAGTCCATGATGCATTTCACGGATCTTCCGATATCCTTCTAGGGATATGCTCTCGAGGCCACAGCGTATATTTTAAATAAAGTGCCTTCTAAATCTGTTTCTAGTACTCCATATAAAATATGAGAAGGAAAAAGATCCAATCTTAAGCATCTTAAGATTTGGGGTTATCCAGCTTATGTGAAAAATTTTGATGGACATAAGCTGAATGCTAGATCAGAAAAATACAAGTTTGTAGGTTATTCCAAGGAGAGTATAGGATACTACTTCTATAATCCTACTCAACAAAAGGTGTTTATTGATAGGCATGCTGTTTTCTTGGAGAAAGAGTTTATTCAAGAAGGAGGCAATAGGAGGTCTATTGAACTTGAGGAAGTTCAAAATCTACAACCCATCCAGGATTCATAAAATGATTCTCAACTAGATGTGTCCATTGTTGAGGCATAATCACTACACACACCTCCTCTCCAAAGGTCAATGGGAGGTCTATTGAACTTGAGGAAGTTCAAAATCTACAACCCATCCAGGATTCACAAAATGATTCTCAACTAGATGTGCCCATTGTTGAGGCATAACCACTACACACACCTCTTCTCTGAAGGTCAAGTAGAGTGCATAATGTACCACTCAGATATGGATTTGTCATTGAGAATGACAACACATCCTACATCATTGAGAATGATGATCCCACGACCTATTCAGAAGCTGTCATGAGTAGTGACTCTAATAAGTGGCACAATGTCATGAAATCCGAAATAGACTTCATGTATGCCAACCAAGTATGGACTTTGGTTGATGCGCCTGAGGGTGTGACCCCAATAGGCTGCAAATGGGTCTTCAAAAAGAAGATTGGAGCAGATGGCCAAGTAAAGACCTATAAGGCCAGACTGGTGGCAAAAGATTTCAAACAAAAATAAGGTGTTGATTATGAAGAAACCTTTTCATCGATAGCCATGCTCAAGTCTATTCGGATAATGCTTGCTATTGCGGCATACCATGACTATGAGATCTGGCAGATGGATGTCAAGACTGCCTTCCTCAATAAAAATCTTGAGAAAAAAATCTATATGACTCAGTCAGAGGGATTTGTCTCAAGTGAGAGAGCAATTTAGACAAATCCGATATGCAAGCTGAATAGATACATTTATGGATTAAAGCAAGCATCAAGGAGTTGAAACATCTATTTTGATGAGACAGTCAAATCGTTTGGCTTCATCAAAAATATGGATGAACCTTGTGTGTACAAGAAGAATAGTGAGAGTGCTATTGTCTTCTTGATCTTATATGTGGACGACATACTGCTCATTGAGAATGATATCCTGATGTTGCAATCGGTCAAAATGTGGCTATCACAAAAGTTTTTCATGAAAGACTTGGGTGAGGCATCCTATATACTAGGTATAAAGATCTATAGGGATAGATCGAAAAAGATGCTAGGCTTGTCCCAGTCTAGGTATATTGACCTAGTGTTGAAGAGGTTCAACATGGAGGAAAGTAAAAGAGGTTACTTGCTTATAGGTCATGGCATACAACTATCTAAGAAGATCTCTCCTAAGACACCTGAAGAGAGAAATAGAATGAGTTCTATTTCTTATGCTTCGGCTTTAGGATCGATTATGTATGCTATGTTATGTACCAGGCTTGATGTAGCTTATGCCTTAGGCATTGTAAGCAAATTTCAGGCTGGTCTCAGGGAGGATCATTGGAAAGCTGTGAAAAATATACTCAAGTACTTGAGAAGGACTAGAGATATTTTTCTGATATATGGTCGATCTGATTTAAAATTGGAAGGTTATACTGATTCTAATTTTTAATCTGATTCGGATGATAGCAAATCTATATCTAGGTATGTGTTCACCTTGTATGGTGGTGCAGTAAGTTGAAAAAATTTCAAACAACAAACTATTGCTGACTCGATCACTGAGGTTAAGTATATTGCTGCAAGTGACGCTACTAAAGAAGCCATCTAGATGAAGAAATTCATCTCTGAGTTGGGTGTGGTTCCAGAAGTTGAACACCAGTACCCCTTTACTGTGATAATACTGGGGCAGTTGCTCAAGCCAAAGAACTAAGGTCTCACCATAAATCCAAGCACATCCTAAGACGGTTCCATCTCGTTTGGGAGATAGTCGAAAGATGCGATATAATCGTGGAGCGAGTTGACACCAAGAACAATATAGTGGATCCGTTCACTAAGGCCTTGTCAATGCAGCAGTTTGACTTCTATCTTGATAGCATGGGTATCAAGTATAGGGGCGATTGGCTTTAAGTGCAAGTGGAAGATTGAAAGAATAATGTCCTATAAGCCAATCGCACATGAGATGCGTGTTGGAAATAGTATCCCAAAGTCAATCGTCAGTCTGTTGACGGTTGTGCTCATTTTTGTATATGTACATGAATTATGAATTAATAAAAATTATTTTGGTATTTTTCATCACAAAATATTTCATCTTCTAATGAACTCCTATGTTGTGGTGAAGTCCTTAGGACTATTTAGACTTGACAAAGGAGGATTTATCATTTAGTCCTTAAATCTATTCGCGATCAAATGATACGTTGTTACCAAGGACGATAATATTTATCAAGCATAGGTCATTGTGTGCCATATAGGTTGGTTGTCCTCTTAACCAATGAGTGTGGAGACACTGGTATGGCATACAAGTGAGATGTAAGGATAAATCTGCACTGAACATGACCGACTCCGGAGCTATTTCTGCTGTCAAGATTTATTCCGATGGAATATGGGTATAAATATCTCTCCGACCTGAGACCGCCACGGTGACTTGCAAGCAACTCACTGCACTTAGGCACTGGACTATCTGAATTTCTAATTCAGTGACGGAAGGCTGCTGGGTGTAGTCAAGTACTTGACTTGTCAGTGCGTGTGATAAGATGGGATTGACCACTCCAGTTTAGGAGCTGTGTATAGTCGTGTTTCAATTTAACAAAATCTTGGCCAGGGTAGTCCTTATGAGGAGTCACAGGACTGTTTGAGTTGAGCACGATTCGGATGATCTGATCAGGGTTGACAGTTTAACCTTGAGTCGTCCTAAACACAGGGGTCAAAAGGATAAATTATACAGTAACCATATTCATGTAGGTTCTGAGTATTGCGATTGTGACTCTTTGACCTATCCAGATGTCGGGTACCATTACTAGATGGTCACTTCGATTAGTACAGGAATTGGTTCCTGTGCTACCGGCTTAGGTTCGAACCTGCGGGGTCACACACATTAGAGGTTCCTATCTGATCTGATGGCTGGTGTAGAATCCTTCTGGTTTGGGACTCAGTGATCGAGAATCAGGATTCTCTGATCACGAGTTCCACACATTATGGGTACCGGATCAAGAGTCCCACTGGTTGGGACTTTTCGATCAGGGTTACATGTCGATGAATTCTGATGCCCGATTGCCCATCAGATTTGGACTCAATATTTATGAGAGCTTTAATTAGTGATTTGATTATTAATTAACTCAATTTGATTGAGTAATTATTTTTGGATCAAGTCCAATTGAATTGGATTCAGTTGGGTTTGACCCGATTAGGTTAAGAGTTGACCTAATCGTCGAGATGGTTTGGTCCCTGATTTGATCAGAGGTTGGGCTTAGTCAATTCCTGATTTGATTAAGATTTTATTGAGCCTAATTAAGCCTAATTTAGTTAGATTTAAATTAGTCTAATTGGACCTAAATTATTTGGTTCAATTAGGTTGGTTTAAATAATTAAACCACCTTGATCCAATCTCCTTGCGCCACCTCACTTCCATTGCACCCATTTGAATTCATGAGAAGGAACTTCTCATGAATTATTTTCTTACACCAAGCCCTCTCCACGCCCCACTTTAATGTGCCATATGAATGGATAAGGATGATTGGTTGGCCATTCAAATTCAAAATAAAGTTTGAATTTGAATGGGCAATCAATCTTTGCACCTTATCCTTTTTTTTACGCTCCATTTATTACATGAGAAAAGGTTTCTCATGAAATCACTCCATGCATAATTTAAGCTACATCTCACACCTTTAGTGGATAAGGGATGAGTTGGTATCCATTTGAATTCAAAATTTGATTTGAATTCAAATGTGCAATTACTCATCTTTATCCTTTCTTTTGGATAAGACATTTGATGTTGTTATAAAAGGAGGAGAAGAGTGGGGCGTGCAAGAAGAAGAAGATTTTTGGAAAAAAATTTTGGGGCATGAGAACTCTTGTGCATGAGAAGGAAGTCCATAACCTTCCAAGAGAAAAAGAAAGAAAAGAAAGAAAAGTGGGTGCAAGGTTTCCAGTGAGTTCCCTAGAGTTTTAGCCTGGGGTTCGGAAGTGAGAAAGTGAGCTACGAGTGTCGTGAGCTCACAAAATCTTAGGAAGATCTTCAACATCCTCTCAAGCACATCTGTTGATGATCCAGAGTATCTGAAGAATCGATAGATATTGATCGAAGGAGTTCGATCAGCATCGGCCGTTAAAAGGGCTCTACAACGAGCTAGCACTCGTGAGGAGTCGATCAGACCTGGAGCTTCGTGTGGATGATCCACAGAAGCCAGACATGCTGTGTGGCTGCATCATGACGATCAGACTTTTTCGACAGTGATAAGATTGCGGTGATCTACTACCCGCACAAAGGTATTGTGTTCTGAACACATTACAGTAAAGTGTTTACTGTTTGAATTTGAAATTCAAATTTAAATGAATGCATGCTATATATCATATTTAGATCCTAGTGTAGGATAAATTCATGTTAATTAATTAGATTAATT
Organism: Elaeis guineensis; assembly: GCF_000442705.2. Taxonomy (NCBI): domain Eukaryota; kingdom Viridiplantae; phylum Streptophyta; class Magnoliopsida; order Arecales; family Arecaceae; genus Elaeis; species Elaeis guineensis. Next base: position 19,277,073 of record NC_026008.2, on the reverse strand, counting down.
AATATTTTTCTGCTGTAAAATCATAGTTTTGAAAAAGTTTTAAAATTACTATTTTACCCCTGCACTAAATTTTTCCAACAAATGATATCAGAGCGGGTTCTTAGATATGATATATATATTTGCATGCATAGATTAAGTTATAATCTAAAAGTTTAAATTTAAAATTTGAAATTTAAAATTTAAATTTTAAATTTTGAAAGTTGTTCGAAATTCAAAATTCAAAAATTTGAAATTCAAAATTTAAAATTTGAATTTTGAAATTTGAAATTCGAAATTCAAAATTCAAAATTTAAAAATTTGAAATTTGAAATTTGGTTTAAATTTTAAATTTGAAATTCAAATTTTAAAATTCAAAATTTGAAATTCAAAATTTGAAATTCAAAAATTTGAAATTTGAAATTTAAAATTTATTTGAAATTTGAAATTTGAAATTTAAATTTTGAAATTGGTATATTTAGATATACTTGATCCAAGTAGTAAGTAATCGAATTGGGTTGGTTGCCACGGCCGTCCGATCATAGGAGAAAAGTAGGGTTTAAAGGCCCTCTCCTCCCATTCGATGGGGTCTCCTATGACGGTAGGGGTGCCGCTGCAATTATATCCCATGCAGATGAAGCAGCAAAAGGATTTAAGATGTAAAGGTTCAATTATGAAATTTATCATGAATGTGTTAGATTAGATCTAAAGAAATATTCATGATTTATTTTGATTGAGTTATTTTCTGTTATGTAATTAGCAATAGGATTGCTATTTATGAAATATGCTGATCTATTTATGAAATGAGTCAATATATTTGGTGAACAGAAAATAAAACCTTTCAAATTTGAAAATTATTTTTGAAATGCCAAACTCTGACCCATCAGCCCAAATACTTAATTAAAAGAATTAAGTGTTGTCTAGTAGGTCTAGAATTGTGAATTAAGACCTAAGATAATTGTATAAACTTATGGGTCAATGGGTTAGATGGATTAGATCCATAATTGGGTTAGACCTAAGGTTAGCTTAAAGAAATGGACTAAATTAGAGTAACTGGTCAAATCTAATCAAAAGTTGAATTAGATTAGGTCAAGGATACTCTAGACTCAACTCCAATAGTTGTAGTTGAATGGGTCCATGTCTTTAACTAGACCAAGATGGACTTAATTCATGGCTACATGGTGGAACCCTATTTACTAAGTTGATCAAATTAAAACTAATAAATCGGTTGGTGTCTAAGGTAAGTTTGGCAGTTTGACCAGTGGTTTTTAAGTGGGAGCTACTCGCAGTGATTCGATCTCTGACGAGTTAATGGCTTATCCCCACCACTGATCTCACTTACCTGGCCAACCTGATGAATTAGATTGATTAGATCACTTGGTGATTAGGGCTCACCCATGTCATTAGGTAAATCAGTTTGACTGATTTAGGTGCTCCTAATGCCAGCTTTAATTAAATCTTTTTTAATCTGACTTGGTGAAGTCAGTGGGAGGATTAAAATTGGCTGAATATTTTCTTCTCATCTATCCTTTAATAAAATCCTCAAAAATTATTAGGTCCCTAAAAATGATTAAGTTATATTGATAACTAAGTCATAGCCTCCCATTAAGTGAGTGATAATAAGTCCATTAGTTTAATAATCATTGGAGGCCCAAAGGCCTGGTGCTTATTGACTAATGGAATTATCATTCATAATATGATAATTTAGTTTGAGTCTTTCTGATGGTGATCAGGTTGGCCGGCCAAAGTTAGGCCTGATCATTTATTGGTCCGATTCACCAAATCAAATCATGTTAATGGTTGGACCTAACCAGATCTTTTCAGTGGAGGCCAAAGCCTACTGATTAGGTTCTGAGGCAAAATTAATTTCTAGAAGTTGTTTAGAGAAACAACTGGTTATGAACCTACCCATAGATGCACATGGGTTGACCAACCAAAGTTGGGCTCATGTGTAGTCTATGTGAATTCTAGTACCCACTAAGGAATTAAAGTAATTCCTCGAATTGGAGGTTGAGGCTACCAATTCGTAAAAATACTGGGAGAAACTTTAGACTAAAGTCCAAGTCTTTAGTATTAATAATTTATGTACTAATATAGGTCTGGTATAACTTTATGCAGCTATGGCCACTACCTTGTCACTCCGGTCATTATTAGATAATGACAAGCTCATGGGACCTAATTTCAATAGCTGGTATCGAAAATTAAAAATCATCCTTGAGCATGAGCGGATCCTTTATGTAGTAACGGATCCTGCACCTGAGGAGCCAGCCCCGAACGCTAGAGGGACGGTCTGAGACACTTATCAGAAGTGGCTCAACGACCGCACCACCGTTCGGTGTATTATGCTGGCGGCAATGAATGATGAGTTCAGCCACAGGTTTGAGAACGCCCAGCCACAGGAGATGCTTCAAATGTTGAACGACTCCTTTGGCACGTCTGACGATGTTGAAAGGCACAAAATTAGTTGTGCCATTTTCAATGCTCAAATGAGGGATGGAGCCTCAATCACTGATCATGTACTGTACATGATCGAAATGATTGAGCGCCTAAGTAAATTGGGCTTTCCCTTGCACGAGCAGCTCAGTAAGGATGCGATCCTTAATTCATTGCCCAAGTCCTTCCTCCCCTTTCTTACTCATTTTTGGATGACAAAGCCTGTAGTGAACTACCACGGCTTGTTGGGGTTACTGCAGAACTTTGAGAAGGATCACCAGATCCATAAGGAGTCGGTAAATATTGTGGGAGGGTCTTCTTCTGGTCGTCGACCCTTTAAGAAAGGGAAGAAGAAGAATAAGAAGGTGCAGCTGCATGCTGGGAAGTCTACACAGGGTCAGATCAAGAAGCGCAAGCCCGACCAGAGCCAGACGGAGTGCTTCTTTTGCAAGAAGCAGGGGCACTAGAAGAGGAACTGTCCTCTATACATTGCCTCCCTGGATCCGAACAGGCCGAAGAAGAAGCAAGGTACTTATATAATAACACCTTGTAAATTTTTCATTTGTGATACTACTGCCTGGGTATTGGATACCGGAAGTCCTTATCATATTTGCAATTTGATGCAGGGTCTGCAGGTCAGTAGGAGATTTGATGAAGGTGAGAGATTCCTGAATGTTGGAAATGGAAGCAAAGTTTTAGTTCTAGCATTAGGAATCATGAACCTTGTAATCAATTCTCGAAACGTAATTCTGAGTGAATGTCACTATTGTCCAAGCTTTTTATTAAATATTATTTCTGTAGGCCTTTTGGCCATGAATGGTTATCAATTTTTAATAAAAGAAAACGTTTGTAATATCATTCTGAATGGTGTTACAATATTTGTTGGACAACTTAATAATGGAATTTACTTTCTATCACAACCTGTTAATGTGGTTCAAATCTCCGGTAAACACCCTAGAATAGATAATGTGTCAAAAGTCTACCTTTGGCACTATAGGCTAGGTCATATCAATAAGAACAGGATAAACAAGTTGGCTCAAAAAGAAATTCTTGAAGTAGGTGATTGTGAATCACTTCCAACCTGTGAGTCCTGTCTTCTTGGTAAAATGACCAAATCACCTTTTACTGGAAAAGGTGAGCGAGCCAGTGAACTCTTGGGTCTGGTACATTCTGATGTATGTGGACCCATGAGCTCAAGTGCAAGAGGTGGATATTTCTATTTCATAACCTTCACAGACGACCTATCGAGGTATGGGTATGTCTATTTAATGAAGTATAAGTCGGAGTCATTTGAAATGTTCAAACTATTCCGAAATGAGGTAGAAAAACAAACTGGAAAGTGTATTAAAACTCTTCGATCTAATCAAGGAGGTGAATACCTTTCCAATGATTTTCTGACATATCTTGGGGAGAATGTGATTCTCTCTCAGTGGACACCTCCTGGAACACCACAGCATAATGGTGTGTCTGAAAGGAGGAATCAGACCTTGTTGGATATGGTTCGATCCATGATGGGGTTTGCTAGTCTGTCGATCTTTCTCTGGGGATATGCACTCGAATCGGCTTGTTACCTTCTAAATAGAGTTTCGAGTAAGTCTGTAACCAAAATGCCATATGAGATATGGATAGGACATAAGCCAGTACTCTCGCATCTTAGGGTTTGGAGGTGTCCGGCTTATGTTAAACGTTTAATTATGAACAAGCTTGGACCTAGGTCTGACAAGTGTAATTTTATAGGGTACCCAAAAGAGACCAAAGGGTATTACTTCTACCTAGCTGACGAGCAAAAAGTGTTTGTCAGCTTTAAGGCAATCTTTTTGGAAAAAGAGTTCCTTGGTGAAGGGACTGTTGCCTCTAAGGTCGAACTTGACAAAGTTCGATAGGTGGAAAAACCGACACAAGTTGCTGAACCTGAACCGGATTTGATTAGATCAGATTCGGAGCCCATTGTTCAAGCACCCTTAAGGCGATCTGGTAGAATACCACGTCAACCAGACAGATACTATGATTTTTTGGTCCGGGATGATGATCCTATCAAACTTGATGAAAATGATGAGGATCTGATCACGTACATAGATGCAATGCAGAGACCCGACTCTGAGAAATGGCTAGAGGCCATGAAATCCGAAATGGAGTCCATGAAGGCCAACGATGTGTGGACATTGGTTGACCCATCCGAAGGAGTAAAACCCATAGGGTGTAAGTGGGTCTTCAAGAGGAAGAGGAGCGCAGACGGAAAGGTGAAAACCTATAAAGCCCGTCTAGTTACCAAGGGATATCGTCAACATTATGGTATAGACTATGATGAGACATTTTCTCCTGTGGCAATGCTCAAATCCATTCGGATTATGCTTGCGATAGCTGCCCATCTGGACTATGAAATCTGGCAGATAGATGTGAAGACAGCTTTCCTAAATGGAGAGCTGGATGAAGAGGTGTATATGATACAACCTGAAAGATTCACATCCACAGATGAGTCTAAGGTGTGCAGGCTACAGAGGTCCATTTATGGACTTAAGCAGGCATCACAGAGTTGGAACATACGTTTTGATAAGACGATCAAGACGTATGGCTTCGTTAAGAACGGAGAAGAGTCTTGCATTTATAAGTGGGCTAATGGTCCAGTAGTAGTATTTCTTGTATTGTATATGGATGACATTCTCTTAATCGGAAATGATGTCCCTGCATTACAGGGAATAAAGATTTGGCTGTCGTCATAGTTCTCCATGAAGGATCTGGGAGAAGCTTCCTACATCCTAGGGATGAGGATCTATAGGGATAGATCTAAAAGATTGCTTGGTTTATCTCAGTCCACGTACATTGATACTATACTGAAGAGGTTCAGCATGGAGAATTTCAAGAAAGGCTATCTTCCGATAGGCCATGGAATTTTTCTTTCGAAGAGGGATTATCCGACAACACCTCAAGAGAGAGAGCGTATGGGTAGGATTTCATATGCTTCGACAATGGGATCTATCATGTACGCCATGACATGTACACGACCAGATGTGGCAAACTCACTAGGGGTAGTGAGTAGATACCAATCTAATCCAGGGGAGAATCACTGGAAGGTTGTTAAAACCATCTTAAAGTATTTAAGAAATACTAAGGATCAGTGGCTTGTTTATGGTGAATCAGATTTGAGACTTATAGGATTTACAGACTCTAGTTTTCAGTCTGATCACAATAATAGCAAAAGTGTGTCAGAATTTATTTTTACCCTTAATGGTGGGGCTATCTGCTGGAAAAGTTTCAAGCAGCACACAGTGGCTGATTCAGTTTGCAAAGCGGAGTATGTCGCTGCATCAGATGCTACGAAAAAAGCTGTGTGGCTGAGAAAATTTATCACCGATCTCGGAGTAGCACCCTCCCTTGTTGGTCCAGTTCTGCTCTACTGTGACAGCTCTGGAGCCATTGATCAGGTGAAGGAACCAAAGGCACACTAGCGGACGAAGCATATTCTGCGCCGCTACCATCTCATCTGAGAAATTATGGATCGAGGTGACATCGATCTTCAGAAGATCGATGGAAAAAAAAATCTGGCCGACCCATTCACTAAAGCCATTGCGGTGAAGGAGTTTGACAACTACAAGTCGAAGATGGGTATTAGATACTGCACCGATTGGCTTTAGGCCAAGTGGGAGATTGTTGGAAATAGTATCCTAAAGCCAATCGTCAGCCTGTTGATGGTTGTGCTCATTTTTGTATATGTACATGAATTATGAATTAATAAAAATTATTTTGATATTTTTCATCACAAAATGTTTCATCTTCTAATGAACTCCTATGTTGTGGTGAAGTCCTTAGGACTATTTAGACTCGACAAAAGAGGATTTGTCGTTTAGCCTTTAAATCTGTTCGCGACCAAATGATACGTTGTTATCAAGGATGACAACGTTTATCAAGCATAGATCATTGTGTGCTATATAGGTTGGTTGTCTTCTTAACTAATGAGTGTGGAGACACTGGTATGGCATACAGATGAGATGTAAGGGTACATCTGCACTGAATGTGACCGACTCTGGAGCTATTTTTGCTGTCAAGATTTACTCCGATGGAATATGGGTATAAATGTCCCTCCGACCTGAGACCGCCATGGTGACTTGCAAGCAACTCACTGCACTTAGGCACTGGACTATCTGAATTTCTAATTCAGTGACGGAAGGCTGCTGGGTGTAGTCAAGTACTTGACTTGTCGGTGCGTGTATCAAGATGGGATTGACCACTCCAGTTTAGGAGCTGTGTATAGTCGTGTTTCAATTTAGCAAAACTTTGGCCAGGATAGTCTTTATGAGGAGTCACAGGACTGTTTGAGTTGAGCATGATTCTGATGATCTGATCAGGGTTGACAGTTTAACCCTGAGTCGTCCTAAACATAGGGGTCAAAAAAATGAATTATACAGTAACCATATTCATGTAGGTTCTGAGTGTTGCGATTGCAACTCTTTGACCTATCCGGACGTCGGGTACCATTGCTAGATGGTCACTTCAATTAGTACAGGAATTGGTTCCTATGCTACCGACTTAGGTTCGAACCTGTGGGGTCACACACATTAGAGATTCCTATCTGATCTGATGGCTGGTGTAGAATCCTTCATATTTGGGACTCAGTGATCGAGAATTAGGATTCTCTGATCACGAGTTCCACACATTATGGGTACCGGGGTCAAGAGTCCCACTGGTTGGGACTTTTCGATCAGGGTTACATATCGATGAATTCTGATGCCCGATTGCCCATCGAATTTGGACTCAATATTTATGAGAGGTTTAATTAGTGATTTGATTGCTAATTAACTTAATTTGATTGAGTAATTATTTTTGGATCAAGTCCAATTGAATTGGATTCAGTTGGGTTTGACCCGATTAGGTTAAGAGTTGACCTAATCGTCGAGATGGTTTGGTCCCTGATTTGATCAGGGGTTGGGCTTAGTCAATTCCTAATTTGATTAAAATTTTATTGAGCCTAATTAAACCTAATTTAGTTGGGTTTAAATTAGTCTAATTGGACCTAAATTATTTGGTTCAATTAGGTTGGTTTAAATAATTAAACCACCTTGATCCAATCTCCTTGCGCCACCTCACTTCCATTGCACCCATTTGAATTCATGAGAAGGAACTTCTCATGAATTATTTCCTCACGCCAAGCCCTCTCCACGCTCTACTTTAATGTGCCATATGAATGGATAAGGATGATTGGTTGGCCATTCAAATTCAAATTAAAGTTTGAATTTGAATGGGCAATCAATCTTTGCACCTTATCCCTTTTTTTACGCCCCATTTATTACATGAGAAAAGATTTCTCATGAAATCACTCCATGCATAATTTAAGCCACGCCTCATGCCTTTAGTAGATAAGGGATGAGTTGGTGTCGATTTGAATTCAAAATTTGATTTGAATTCAAATATGCAATTACTCATCTTTATCCTTTCTTTTGGATAAGACATTTGATGTTGTTATAAAAGGAGAAGAAGAGTGGGGCGTGCAAGAAGAAGAAGATTTTTGGAAAAAAATTCTAGGGTGTGAGAACTCTTGTGCATGAGAAGGAAGTCCATATCCTTCCAAGAGAAAAAGAAAGAAAAGAAAGAAAAGTGGGTGCAAGGTTTCCAGTGAGTTCCCTAGAGTTTTAGCCTGGGGTTCGAAAAGTGAGAAAGTGAGCTACGAGTGCTGTGAGCCCACAAAATCTCAGGATGATCTTCAACATCCTCTCAAGCATGTCTGTTGATGATTCGGAGCATTCGAAGAATCGATAGATATTGATCGAAAGAGTTCGATCAGCATCGGCCGTCAAAAGGACTCTACAACGAGCTAGCACTCGTGAGGAGTCGATCAGACCTAGAACTTCATGTGGATTATCCGCAGAGGCCAGACACACTGTGTGGCTGCATCGCGATGATCAGACTCTTCCGACGGTGATAAGATTACGGCGATCTACTACCCGCACAAAAGTATTATGTTCTGAACACATTACAGTAAAGTGTTTACTATTTGAATTTAAAATTCAAATTTAAATGAATGCATGCTATATATCATATTTAGATTCTAGTGTAGGATAAATTTATGTTAATTAATTAGATTAATTAATATTTTTTTACTGTAAAATCATAATTTTGAAAAAATTTTAAAATTACCATTTTATCCCTGCACTGAATTTTCCCAATAATGCGATAGAATATTTATTGTAATTTATCTTCCAGACTCATGTAATTAATATTTATGTTATTAATAAAATAGATATTTTTGATTCATTATAAACTGTATCTGGTTGTTCTTAAGATTATAATGAACCCCATAGATCTGGATAATAGTTTTAGGGCCGTGATGAGATCACGCCAGTGAGATCTAAATCCTTAATAGTTCTGACTTAAAATATTTTTAATCGTTGGTACATTGAGTTGGAGATCAAAGATACCGGTAAGACTGGCATGTCCTATGTATGCTCAGAAATAAGGGTGGTTGATCTCACAACCACTTGTGTGGTGATACTAATACAAGGATATGGATGCTCATTAGAGAATGAATTCACTGAATTGATCTGTGAGAGAATATTAGATGGAGTCTTATTTATATGTCAACTGATATTTTTCTAGTGGGAGTTGTGTAAGTGATCCTTTGACCTGAGATCACCATGGTACTTTGTGTACTTGGATCCATATTTTGGTTTACTTCTTAACTTGATTTTTTGATCCTTGTATGGGGTATTCTGGATATGGTGAAAGGTGCATGGAGGTTGTGAATGATCAATAAGGGATCAGTCACTCCTAATAAGGGGAGCGAATATCCTATGTGATCTCATAGATCGGTGATTCAAAAGTCTTTGACCAAAGTTGGATGATGATTAGAAAAGAATTTTTAATATATCATCAACTGAATTATTGCCTTCAAATCGAGATACATAAAGATAAGTGATTGGATTTGATATATTTTCATGCCCACGCTCATTTGGGATGTTATTTGACTGAAGGATTGAATTATACGGTAACTTACCACTGAAGGATATTTTGATAATTTTTTATCAAAATTTTAAATCTTTCAGATAGTCATGACACATTCCTAAATATCAATCTTGACTTATAGATTTATTAAAATTAAAAGAATTTAATTCTGAAATTAATTTGGAAGAGTCCAAGTTGATTGGGACTCTTCGGGTGACCTAATCTCATCGGATTAGGGTTACGTCGAAAGTCTTGATCCACTGCTGGTTAGATTTGAAATTCAATGGGTCACACACTTTGAGATTTGGTCTTTATCTAATCTAATTAAAGTTTCATATAAATTCTATGGGTTAATTTGATATGCTAGCACATCGTATTAACCCAAGTTTCTAAATTGGTTTAGATTAAAGTGTTTGAGCTAACCTAGATCAATTGCCTTTGATCTAATAAGATTGGGTCAATTTAAATTGGATCCTTATCCAACCTAAAATAGTTTTGAGTGGAGAAGGACTCCTCTATGCCCACCAGAAGCCACACTAGAAAATAAATGCCGCCCACCTCGTTTCAGCGTGTGAAGTTGAAGAGTCCTTCTTTATGAAGGCTCTTAATTAAACACGTTGCCTTAAAAGATAAACCAGAACTCCTATGATTTAATGCCAAAATTAAGTGAAATTTTTATGACATGTAGAGGAGGAAGAGTTCTTCTACTACAAGTATCTGATGCATCAAAAATTCTACATGGTGAATTTATTCACCATGTGAGAAGTTGGAGCACCAAAGGTTGGCGCCCCTTCATCTCATTTGACATCCTTTGGTCCCCTATATATTTGGGATGTCTCACATGGCTACCTATTATGATTTTAGGCTAAAACTAGAGAGGAGGGACATAAAAATCATTAAAAAAATCTGAAAAAAAATTAAGAAAAAGGTAAGAAAAAATTGAGTAGAAAAAGTTGCAAGAAGGGTGGTGAGATTTTTAGCAAGTGTTGCTTGTGTGCCCTAGGATTTGATTTTTTAATGTGTTGGAGTCAAAAATTAAATTCTAGATTATGAGACATCTTAAGAGTGTCTTCTTGTTGTCATTTTGATGGTAAGATCGAAAGCAACTAGGCTTTGGCATGATCGTACCATAAGTTTGAAGCCGGCAGTGTTCTTCAGGGGACTAGGTTGTGGCAGCGCACCAGTTGGGAAAGACCTTGGCTAACTTCTGTATGGATCACCATTGAAGGAGTTCTACCTTGGAATCTTATGGAGAACACCAATGTGCCACTTTTTTATTTGGGTTAAAGTATAAAATTCCATCTCTTTTGCATGCTTGTTTTTATTTTATCGATATTGACAAGATGATTCTAAGGTTTAGATTTCGACTCGATAGTTTTATTTGATAAAGCTATTAACTTGTTTGATTTTAAAATTTTTAAAAATCATTTTCTGCTGCATGATCAGAATCCAACACGAACTTCTTCTACCAAGAGAAAGTCTAATGGAAAAAAAAAAGAAGTTCATGAAAAAGCAGAAGGTGGAGAGCAGGCCAGAAAAGGAGGTTTCCAAAGAGAGAGGAAATTATTTTTACTGCAAAAAAGATGGCTATTAGAAGAGAAACTATCCTGACTACCTAGCGAGCTTAAAAAATAAGAAGGACGGCATACCTTCTGAGGGTATGTTCGACCTATTCGTTATCGAAACTAACCTTACGATTTTTTCTACATCTAGTTGAATTATAGACTCTGGTTCAAGTGCTCATCTGTGCACTTCTATGTAGGATCTTAAGAAAAATAAAAGGCTGAGGAAAGATGAGATCACCCTACGAATCGAAAATAGAGCAAGAGTTGCTACTATGGCTATAGGGACATACCCTCTGCGACTACCGTGAGGATTTAGTTTAATTCTTAGAGACTGTTATTTTATATCCATGGCGAGCAAAAATTTGATTTCTGTCTCTTATTTAGTGCAGGATAACTATACAATTAGTTTTTAAAAAGACTACTATACCATTTATTTTGGAAATAAAATGGTTAGAAGTGGTTTCTTGATTAATAGTCTCTATCAGTTATATGTTGATGTTTCTGTGAATATAACCAAACAAGATGTGAATGCCATAGGAACAAAACGACCTAAAGATGATGTTAACCTCGAGTACATGTGGCACCTTAGGCTAAATCGTATAAGAGAAGAAAGAATTAATAGATTGGAGAAAGATGCATTCTTAAGCTCATTGGCCTCTAGGTCTTATCCGATCTGTGAGTCCAGCCTTCAAGAAAAAATGATCGAGCTATCCTTTGTGAGATAAGAGGAAAGGACCACTGAGATACTTGTCCTAGTACACAAAGATGTGTGTGGCCCATTTGATGTGGTGACTAGAGGAGGTTATCACTATTTCATCACCTTTATCGATGATTACTTATGGTACGGATATGTATATCTCATGAGATATAAATCTGAAGCCCTTGAAATGTTCAAAAAATTCAGGAATAAAGTAGAAAAGCTGACTGAAAAACTCCTTAAGGTTCTTCGATCAGATCGAGGAAGTGAATATCTTAGTGAGAAATTTTTTAGTTATCTCAAAAAATATGGTATAATCTCATAATGGACTCCACCTAGAATGCCTCAACTCAATAGGATTTCAAAATGGAGAAACTGAATCCTATTAGATATTGTTCGATACATGATGAGCTTCACAGACCTTCCTACATTTCTTTGGAAAAATAGTCTATTAACAGCAAATTATATGTTGAAGAGGTTCCTTCAAAAATCGTTCCTACTATACTGTATAAGATATGGTTTGGTAAGAAATCAAGTCTGGATCATCTCAAAATTTGGGGTTGTCAGGCCCACGTTAAGAGATAATAGACGAACAAGTTAGAAGCCAGGTCTCTTAAAGCTCGTTTCATCGGATATCCCAAAGAGTCTTTAAAGTATTATTTCTATCTTTCAGATGATCATAATGTGATTATAAACTAATATGCTATCTTTTTTAAAAAATAATTTATTCAAGATGGAGGCATAGGAAGACAAATTGAGCTCAAAGAGAAAGTCTCTAAAGACCAATAAGCTTCAGATTCTGAAGAACCCATTGATATTGAGCCAATACACACATCTCCTCCACCTCATAGATTTAGTAGAATTTTTCATCCTCTTGATAGATACATGGATATCATAACAGAGGATATAAAGAAAATATTCTTCATAGGAAATGGGATTCATGTTGATGATCCTAAGATCTATAATGAGGCAATATCAGATATCGACTCCAAAAAATGGTTAGAGGCAACAAAATTGAAGATTAACTCAATGCACTCAAATCAAGTCTGGATCTTAGTAGATCCATCAGAAGATATTGTATTTATCAGGTGTAAATAGATCTATAAAAGGAAGATAAGTTCGGATGTAAAGGTAGAGACCTTTAAGGCAAGGCTCGTAGCGAAAGGTTATAGTTAATGAAAGGGCATTGACTATCATGTTACCTTTTTTGTCGATAGTCATATTGAAATCTATTCAAACATTGCTTGCTGTTGCAACATATCACGATTATGAGATATGGCAAATAGATGTGAAAACTGCTTTTCTTCCGATGATAGAGATCATAAAGTCTGCAAGCTGCAAAGATCCATTTATGTACTTAACCAAGCATCTCGGAGTTGGAACACTCATTTCAATGATGTCATCAAATCATTTAGTTTCATCAAAAACAAGGAGGAACCATGTGTGTTCAAAAAGGTCAATGAGAGTGATGTCACTTTTCTCGTACTGTACGTGGATGACATACTCCTAATTGGAAATGATATTTCCATGCTGATATTAGTCAAGTTATAGTTGTCTAAGGAATTCTCCATGAAGGACCTTGGAGAAGCATCCCTTATTTTGGGAATTAAGGTCTATAGAGATAGATCTAAGAGGATGCTGGGACTTTCATCAAGGATGTACACAAAGGAGCTGCTGAAAAGGTTCAGCATGAAAAACTCCAAAAGAAGACATGTATCCTTTAGGCATGAAATTTATCTCTCCAAGAAAATATGCCCCAACACATCAGAAGAGATAGAACATATGAGCAAGATCCCTTATGCTTCAGCTATAAAGAGCCTTATGTATACCATGCTATGTACATGACTTGATATAACCGATGCTGTGAGTGTCATGAGTAGATATCAGTTGAATCCATATGAAGAGCATCGAACATCTGTGAAATATATCTTTAAGTACTAGAGAAAAACTAAGGATATGTTCCTGATATTTGGAGGTGGAGAATTAAGGATGCAAGGATATACTACTTCAGACTTCACATCTGACATTGATGATCGAAAGTCGACATTAAGTAGTGTATTCTTATACAATGGTGGGGCTGCGAGCTGGAAGAGTTCTAAGCAGCCTATCATATTAAACTCCATCATGGAAGCAGAGTATATCATCGCATCGAAAGCTGCAAAGGAGGCATTCTGATTCAAAAAATTTATTGTGAAATTGCGTGTGACGCCATTAGATGCCATTTTCCTCTACTACAACAACAATGGTGCCATAGTGCTTACTAAGAAATCGAGGTCTCACTAGAAGTCTAAGCACATCAAGCGACGATTCCACTTGATCCATGATTACTTCGAGAAGAAATATATTGAGGTACAGAGAGTAGACGCCATGGACAATACGGCTGACCTACTGATGAAGCAACTGAGCCAATAAAAGATCGAAGTCCATCTTGAGAAGATGGAATTTAGATTTATGGCCAATTGGCTTTAGTGTAAGTGTGAGATTGTTAAATGTATGCCCTAGAAGTTAATTGGACTGACATATGTAATCTTTCTAAGGATATAGTTTGCAATTTTGACTTAATAATAAAATAAAATTTAGGTTATTTATCCATTCATATTGTGTAATGTGCTTATGAATTGTCCAATGAATTAGCAAGATGATGATACATATTCTCAAGAGTTAAAAATTTGAGGTATGTATTATCAATGGTTAATTCATAAACTGCTCCCGATCGTAGGATCATCATGGGAATGATGATCGATCCAGATAGGTTGGTAGATGAATCACTTCTTTATAGATAGATGAGTCTTAAATCTACAATGTGGGAACATCGAGCGAGAATGCAGATGCTTGTTAGGGAACAAGGGTGCTGAACATGACCAACACGAGCAGTCACTTGGATATCTACATTCTCATCGTGACAGTAGTATAAATAATTTTTTGATCTGCGGTGCCTCGATTATTCACAATGAAGTTGCTGGAGTTTGATTGTACCATAACTCATTCTCCTAGTCATACGAAACTTTAAGGTGTCTGTTGGCTGCAGAAGGTTCATTGTAGAAATAGGGAGTGCACCTATGTAGGATCTATCGATCCTAGTAGTTAGGAAGAAGTCTTATGAGAATTATGAAACTAAGTTCGAAAGTCCATGGCCATGATAGGTGTGAATGATGGAAAGGAGTTTTCATAAGAATTCACTTAGAACTCAAATTGATTGAATCTTACATATGACAAGATCATATTAACGAGTTATTGATGACTTTAGTCTTATCGAGACTCACAATAGAAGAATCAGACCACACGACAACTGCACCTAGAGATTTATCTATTTAGTTAAGTTAGATTACCACTACATACTGCTAGATATTACTGATAGATCTTAGGATCAATTGAGAATCAATATGACGATCAATAATTCTTGAATTGGCTAAATTGGAAGGGATTTCAATCCACTAAAAGGAGTTTCAATGATATTATTAATGGAGATCACAATATATCCTACTACTAGATAGAATTAAACTTTTGGAGTCACATAATAAGAGACTTGATCTAGGATCATACAATTAGGCTCATGTGATTCCAATTATTTTGGATTTGAGAAATCCTATTGAATTTAGGAAAACCATGCTAGCACATGATAAACCCAAAATCTTCTCTAGACTTGAATCTTTATAAGATGGTGATTGGACCAAATCAATTGCAAAAAATATGGACAGCCAAGAGTTGATTTTTTCTTATTAGTTAAGTTGTAAGAAATTGGGCTTTAACCCAATTGGATTGGATCCATGGGGCGCCAACTATTGGCACCCCTTAAACCCATTGCAACTAGGAAATGGAGAGAAAGATGGGGTGCACGAACCATCTGGTTTTGACATCAAAGAGAGCAAGTGGAAGTCCCTCAAGAGTCCTAATTAAAGTTGGTTTTGGATTTTTTATGAGATAAGGATCTAAGTTGATAGAATTTCTAAACTAAATAGGATCCCATTTTAGCCTATAAAATGAGCTTGAGATGAGATCTCCATGCCCTAAGCAATCAAAGCAAGTTAGTCCCAAGCCTCCAAGCCTCTCCCTCTTTCTCTTAAGCTCTCCATGCCCTCTCCCTCCCCTCTCCTCCTCATGCCCAAGAGTTGGGCATCCTCGGTTTCCATGCCCAAGGGATGGACGTCTTCTTCCTTCTATACACAAGGTCTGGATTGCTGATTTAAGAGGAGTTCTCTCATCTTCTTCTTCCTCCTTTAAAGATTGCTTGCTGGTTTCTTAGTAAAGAAATAAAAGAGAAGCTTTTCTAGATCTATCCCATAGATATCTATAGAGATCGAACACTTATACGGCTCAAAGGAATCGAGAAAATATCCACGATCATCAATTACGATAAATATCAGATCGCTGTCGTGAGCGGTCAAAAATAAAATCTAACTCAAACTATATAGGTAAGGTGAGTCAAAATTGTATCCTCAAAGATCAAAGGGCTGAGTTGCATTCAAGTTAGAAAATAAAGTAAAAAATTTATATTTTAAAATTTTTAAGAAAAATAAAAGAAATAAATTTGACAGAAATAAAGTTGAAAAAAATCAATACAAGAAAATGCCTCAGATTTTTGAATCCATCCTTTGATCACAGGTTTGTATTTTAATTAAAATAATCTAGACCACTAAAAATCATAAGTCTTGGTGATAGAAAAAAGATAAATTCATGATTAAATTTTAAGCATTACTTATCTCGCTGGACACAAATCGTATCCTTAGATCATAACTCGTCTCCACGTAATCATAAACTATTCAAAAATTCATCTCATGAAACAATGAAAACTACTACTTGAACATATAAATAAAATCACAGAAACTATTCTTATTTGCTAAATATTTAATATTATTCAAAAATAAAGAAGCTTTACAACATTCAAGTAGTTGATTGCATAATAAAAAAATACATAATAAGATCAAAAAATAAAATATAAATCTAGATTAAAGGACTTCATCTACTCCCCTGAAGATGAAGAGTTCAGTTGCTTATGGATTGGAACTCGCTCACCATCAAAAGATCCATCTTCTTTGAAAAGCTAAAGAAGAACTTAAAGAAGATGATGTAACAGAATCTCCTTATGTCACTCCAAAACTCTTTTCCAAAGCTCCAAACTCTTGCAACCTCCCTCTCTTCCTCTCTCTTTTTCTCTATAATTTTCTCTCAAATTTTATTCTATTTTTTCTCTTCTCCTTGGACCGCTTTTTAGAGCTTTTCTAGCCCCCTTGTATCAAATCTCCTTGCTACCCATGGAATATCTCGCATTATAGGAGTCTTGGCCATGTTAAACTTTTCAAATTTGCATTACAAATACATCCCAAGTGAGAACAAGTCTTTTGACCATTGGATCTTGATCAAATGCCCCAAATCATGCCAAAACAATGGCTTTATCAAGTCGGAAATCATGTTGGCTATCGGATCTCACTAAAACCTAGTTCTAGATCATCGAATGGTGCAAAGAAAGGCCTCTACTTAGTTCTTCCAGTTGGCATAGCTCCTCACCGTTGGATCGCGTACAAGATCACTTCCAAACATTTGATCATGCCAAATAAGTAGGCCACCATCGAAGTATATAGAAAAATGCATTCTTAGCCATCCAATTAGGTGTTCAAATTCCTCTCACCCATCCGATGGTGCAAAAATGTTTCTGCCTCCCCTGCACCACATGTAGACCGGTGCCTATTCTTGTGAATCGTCAATGGACTGACCGACTGGTCTATATTACATCGAGTGCTATTTTGGATTGATTTTGGATCAATTTGGGTTCCATTTTAGGTGCAATTTATTTTCTTTAAGCCTGTGAATCGAGCTCTTTATAATGATGAGCATCTTACCCACAAAAAAATAAATAAAGACAAGGCATATTGGTGATAATGTGTGTTATGAAATACGCCTCAATATTCGATCTACATTAAGCCCACAGCGAGGTTTAGGACGACGAACGAAGTCTGACGAGCCTAAGAACAGCCCAAACGAAGTCCAAATGGTGAAGATACGTATGAAAGAAGCTCGAAGTAGGTGGCATAGCGCACGAGGTAGTGGAGGCCGGCGGGCAGGCCGGTAGTGGTGCAATCGGGCCCGGTGGAGACGAGCGCGCACAGGCGTGCACTACCCAGCGCATGGCAGGCCCAGTGCGGGCACGCACGTGGGTCGGCCTGGCGCATGCAAGTGCCCAGGCCCAGCACTTGTGCAGTCCACTGTGGATCGTAGGGTGCTGGGTGGTCCATGGAGGCTGTGTGGACTGATCACGCAGTCCACACGCAGTCCACTAGTGTTTCTGCATGATTCGATGGCTCTAGAGCAGGCCATTCATAATTGGATGGCTGCGAATGCTCCAAACATGATCAAGCTTGATCTAAGGCTATAGTGCATGATCAGATGGCTCTGTGCAAGCCGGTCACGATCGGACGGCCATGCATGGTTCTAGGGTTGATTGGAACTCAATATTCTTAGTGTAACAGTATTTTTGAGATTCTGAAGTCTATATAGCTCCGATTGATGAGTCGTTTATTGTGTTGGATAGTTGGTGACATCTTAAAAATGTAGAAAGACTTTAAGAGAAGTTTTAAATAGCTTTTGTGAGGATTTTAGGGCTTCTTGTTGAGAGACTCTTGTATAAAGGTTAAGTGATGAGTTTCTCTTATATTGATTGTATTTTATTCTCTCATAGTGAGACTTGCACGCCCCATTGAGATAGGCTTGAAGCTGATCCATGTATTTATATAGTATTTCTTATTTTGTTTCTTCTTTTTTTATACTGTACCATGGGGTATCGAATCCTACACAATAATTGATATCAGAGCAAGGTGGCACCAGAGCATAGATTGCGGTGGTGGTGATCGAGATAGAAGATGGAGAAAACAAGCATAATCAAGATGGAGATCAACAGATTTGATAGAAAGAGTAATTTCTCCTTGTGGCAGGCGAGGGTGAAGGACGTGCTCATCCAATAAAGGTTGATCAATGCTCTCTTGTGCGAGAAAAAGCCGACTATCATGGAGGTACAAGATTGAAGGCAGCTCCAGATGTAGGTGGTGAGTACGATCTGCTTATATCAGCGAATGAGGTGGTGATCCATGTGCTTAGTGAGACTTCTTCGATAATGCTATGGTCGAAGCTCGAGGAGTTGTACATGACGAAGTCTCTCACCAACACTCTCTTCTTCTAGAGGTAGTTCTACTAGCTACGGATGACTGAGGGATAGAGAATGCAGAAGTATCTCAGCTACTTTTAGAAGATCCTCACCGACCTCCGCAGCATTGGTGAGAAAGTTGAGAAGAAGATCAGGGTATTGATCTTGCTAGCATCGCTTCCCCCTTTGTATGAGTCCTTAGTGACTGCTCTTCTAGTGGAGAAGAGCACCATCAAGATGGATGAGGTCACTATGGCGATTCTTCAAAACTAGGTTCTCAAGAGGGAGAACCTAGCTTCGAGCTCGAGTGGCGGCAGCTCAGCTTTGATAATTTTTAGAGGAGCAGGAGGTGGCAGACAGAGCGATAAAAGATCATGATGAGGGCGATCCAAATCCAGGATGAGAGACTTGAGCAAGACCAAATGTTACAGGTGTGACGATTTAGGGCATCTAGCCAAAGATTGCCCTTAACTAAGGGATCGGATGAGGGCTATGAAGGAACCAGATCTAGGGTTTCAGGGTTAGATCTTGAAACTTTTTCAAGATCAGGCAGCGGATGAATAAAATAAATTAAAATTTATCTTATAAAATCAGACAATCCCTAGATCTAAGATCCTATTACATGATTATTATATGGTATTAAATCAAAAATTAAAATATAAAGAGCAAGAACTACACGTTGATCATATCAACATATTTCTATACTACATCTAATATATGTAAAATATAATAGATCAGATCTATTGGCATCAATTTCTAAAGAATAAGAATCAATTAGTCTACATTCTGATCTATCTTATTAATATATTTATAGTATTTATTATTGGAATTTCAAGTCAGGGCATGCATGTATGTTTTAAAATTTTTTTTCTAGACAACACAATGGAATAGAATATTAAAATATCTTTTAATCTTACTCATGCATGCATAAAATATAGAATACAAGGATCTACTTTATATGCTGAAATTGAACATATGCAAAATTTTACGCTGAAATTGAATACGTGATCGAATCATATACTTATTTCGTAATTTTTTTTTTCAAATCTGAATCTGGAAGAGAGCAGGTTCTTCCTTAGCCATGCAAGTGCTCAGTCTTTATGGGTATCTACTCAGGATCAACCTGGAATAACCCTCTTTGATGTTGATCCTTCTTCTCTAAGAACAATCAACATGCGGATCTGAACGAAGTCTGGATCACGATCAACTCTTTGATCCTTTCCTTGATCTTTTCTTCTTTTCTTCTCTTGCTTTTCTTTACTTGATTATGAAGCAATCAAGAACTAAAAAATCAGCAAGCAAAGGGATGCCCAAGCTCCTCTTGGATGTGGAGAAGTGGGACGCCCAACACCTAAGGCATTGGACTTCAAGGAGAGAAGGGGAGGGGGCGTGGGGAGCTTTTAAGGGAGGCATGGGCTGCTGAAATTCAGAGCTAAGGAGTCTTAGAGAAGGCTCCTTTAAATAGGCATAAGGTTTAAATCCTATTCAAAACTAAACAACCGCTTAATACAAGTCCTACTTGCATTAGGAATCTTTATTCTTTTAGTTATTTGACCCCTTTTAGGAGATCCTTTAGGCGCCAACTTTTGGAGCCCTTGTACCTACAAATACACATGCCGCACGGCTACCATGGGATGCCCCAATCAAGTCCACATGCCCTCTCTAGTGTGTGCACGCCCGACTTGATCAAATCAAGTGGCGTCCAATCAAAATAATCAAGAAAATTGATTAAGGGTTTGATCCTTTAATCTATATGATCCAAAACCCTAGGCACCCAACAATTGAAGCCCAATGAATCTAATTCATTTAGATTATTAGTAAATAATTAAACTTGAACTAATCTTATCAAATAAGAAATCCAAATACAAAGAAGAAATTGGGTTCAACCATGTGCTAGCAAGGTTACCATGAATCCAATAGGGTTTTCCTAAATCCAATTGAGACTTCATAAGCCTAATTGCTTATTCTAGATCTAATCTTTTTATTGTGTGACCCCATAGGTTCAATTCTATCTAGTAGTAAGATATACAAAAAACTTTATCATAGTATCATTGAAATTTTTTTTAATAGATCGAAACAGTTTCACTCTAACTCATTAAGGATTGTCGATCCTAAGCAATCCTAATAAGCTCTCACCATCCACCAATGACATCTAGCAATATGTAGTGGCAACCCAGAAGAATCGAAAAAGAACCTCGAGGTGTAGTTTATATGTGATTCGATCCCTCTATCGTGAGTCCCGACTAGATGGCAGGTCATGGATAAATTGTCAAACCTCATCATCAGTCATATGATAGATTCGATCAGCTCAAATCCAATTATGATTCTTATGAAAATTGTTTTCCACCAATCACACTGCTGTGGCTATAAACTCTCAGACTTAACCTCTCAAATCTTATAAAACTACTCCTTTCTATTAAGATCGATAGATTCCATCTAGATATGCATCCTACTCCTACAGTGGACCACCTGTCGCTAACATCCACTACAAGGACTCATTGAGATCATATTTATGTGTCAATCAAACTCCAGCATCTCACTACAAGCAGTCGTGCTATCGCAGGTCAAAGGACCACTCATACAACTATAGCATCGAGACAATCACTGATGATTGAGTAGAAATCCAAGTGATCTCTTATATGATCATGCTTAGTACTAGTTATTCTCTAACAGCTTCCTGCACTCGTCGCTCATATCTCTATACTATAGACCAGAGACTCATCTATCCTGAAGGAAGCGATCTATGCATCGATCTATCTGGATCAATCATCATCCTCAAGATGATACTATGATCGAAAGCATTTAGGAATTATATACATATCTCTAATTTTCAATACTTTGAGAATATGTATCGAAATGTTAATTTCATGGACGATTGAAGGACACATCACACTTGAATGAAAATTAAACTTGCCTTTTATTGATCAAATTAATGAATTAAGTACAAAATTGTGCTCTAAATTTTTTACAACGTGTCTGTCAGATTGGCTTCTAGGACATATATCTAACAATCTCCTACTTGGACTAAAGCCAATTAGCCATTAATCTAAGTCCCATCTTTTCAAGGTGGACTTCCATCTTTGGCTAGCTCAATTGCTTTATCAGTAGGTCTACCACGTTATCCACAGAGTCTACTCTTGGTACCTCGACATATTTTTTTCGAGGTAGTCGCGTATACTGCTACTCTATGTGATTGGATTTTTTATGAGACCTAAGCTCCTTAGCAAAGGCTATAGTGTTGTTGTCTTTGCAGTACATTATCATAGCATTTAATGGTATGATATTTAGTTTACAACTAATATTAAAATCAGATTTCATCCTACACATCTATTGCGTACTCAACTTCCATGGATCGATTGTTTGGAACCTTTCCAACATACCGAACCAACATTGCATAAGAATACACCCTAATATAGACATTATATCATCAGCATCCGTGTATCCTCCCACTCCTAACTCTGTCTATTCTCTAGAGATCAGGAATAATTCTTAGTGCTTCTTAAATACTTAAGAATATATTCATAGCAATCCAGCACTCCTAATTTGGATTCGACTGATATCTGCTTGTGACACTCACAGCAATGGCTATATCAGATCGAGTATATAGTATGGCATACTCCTATGCCCAAGAGATAGAAGTCCTCTTTTAGAGTTTTTTATACAGAACCCTTTCAGCATCTCTTCTTTGTACTGCTTTTTGTGACAGGCCTAGTATCCTTTTAGATTTATCCCTATAAATCTTTATTCCAAGAATATAGGATGCTTCTCCTAGATCTTTCATGGAGAATTCTTTGGACAACCATCTTTTGGTCATGGTCAGTTTGGGAATATCATTCCCAATGAGGAGAATATCATCTACATATAATACGAGGAATGTTATTGCGCTCCCACTAAATTTTTTGTATACACAAGGTTTCTCTTCATTCTTGATAAAATCAAATGATTTAATCACATCATCAAAATGAAGATTCCAACTTCAGGAAGCTTGCTTTAATCCGTATATGGACCTCTACAGCTTGCAGACTTTGTGATCACCCTCACCAGATGTAAAACCCAAAGTCTGCTCCATACAGATATCTTCCTTAAGATATCCATTCAGAAAAATAGTTTTCACATCCATCTGCCAAATTTCATAATCATAATAAGCTGCAATAGCAAATAGAGTGCAGATGGATTCAGTATGGCTACAGACGAGAAGATTTTCTGATAGTCAATGCTCTCGCACTGACTATAACCTTTTGCCACGAGCCTAGCTTTATAGGTCTCTACCTTACTATCAGTATCTATTTTCTTTTTGTAGATCCATTTACATCCAATGGGTACTATATCCTCAAGTAGATCCACTAAGGTCCATATTTGGTTCGAGTGCATCGAGTCAATCTCTGACTTCATTGTATCTAATCATTTCTTAGAATCGATGTCAAACATCACCTCATCAAAGGTATTATGATCATCACCATGACCCTTATCTCCTATGAGAAATATTTTTTTATTTCCTTCATAAGCATACCCATGTACCTTTTAGAAGGTCGGGAGATCCTAATAGATTTACGAGGTGGTAGAGGAACATCAACTACTGGCTCATGAATAATGGATTCTTGAAAATCCATAGCTCTTTGCTCTTCAAAGACCTTCTCTTCAAGCTCAACTAACCTCTCACTACTACCATCCTGGATAAACTATTTTTTTAAGAATATGGCATTTCGACTCACAATCACACTGTGATCTTGTGGAAAGTAGAAGTAGTATCCCATTGATTCTTTTGGATATCCTATAAAATGAGCTAATACAGATTTATTCTCTAATTTATCAGCCATCTATCTCTTGACATAGGTCGGACATCCTCAAGTCTTAAGATAACCTAGACTCGACTTCTTTTTGTACCATATCTCATATAGTGCGGTAGGATTAGATTTTGATGGAACCCTATTCAATAGGTGAATTGCAGTTAATAAAATATCTCCCCAAAGATATAAGGATAAATCAATGAAGCTCATTATGGACCTAACCATATCTAATAGGATTCTATTCCTCCTTTCGGATACTCCGTTGAGCTGAAGCGTTCCGAAAGGAGTCCATTAAGAGACTATGCTATCGTTTTTAAGATATCTCAAAAATTTCTAACTAAGATATTCACCTCCTCGATCAGATTGAAGAACCTTAATAGATTTACCTATTTATTTTTCTACTTCATTTCTGAATTTCTTAAAATTTTCAAACGCTTCATCAGATACACATACCTGTACTGAGATAAATCATCGATAAAGATGATGAAGTAGCTATAACCATCCCAGACCTACACATAAAATGGCTCACACACATCGGTGTATAACAGAACAAGTAACTCGGTGGCCCTTTCCCCATGCCCTACAAAGGGTAACTTGGCCATTTTTTCTCGAAAAAAGATTCACAAGCTGGGTATGACTCTAGATTAAAAGAACCAAGGATCCTATCCTTTTTCAATTTGTTTATCCCGTTCTCTCCAATATGGCCTAGTCTATGATGCCTCAAGTATTTCTAGTTAATTTCGCCTCTGGGTCTCTTTTGACTTATGGCACTCACTATTTGCTCATTCAAATTTACATTCGTATCAATATGTAAGTGATATAGACTATCAATTAAAAGATTACATGCAATCAATTTATTTTATAAATAAATGAAACAAAAATTTTTATTGAAATTAAATTCAAAACCATCTTGTGCTAGGACAGACACATAAATCAAATTCTGACTAGCTACAGGAATAAAATAATAGTCTTTTAAATCTAATCTAAATTCCAACGACAATTGAAGAGGATCAGTGTCAATAGCTTCTATAGTAACTTTTGCTCTATTACCGACAAGAAGAATCATGTCATCTTTCCTCAACCTCCTACTTTCTATTAGATCCTGTATTAAAGTACATACATGAGCACTCGAACCAGAGTCCAATACCCAACTAGAAGTAGGAGAAACTATAAGGTTAAATTCAGTTACGAGCATACTTTCTGAAGGTTTATCACCTCTTTTGATCTTTAGGCTCTCCAGATAGAGTGGACAATTCTTCCTCTAATGGCCATCAGCATCATAGTGGAAACACTTTTTCTTTGCTTCAGCCTTCTTTGGAACATCCTTCTTTGGCTTGCTCTCTTTCTTCTGCTTCTTAGTGGATTTATTCTTCTTCTTCCAACCAAATTTTCTCTTGATCAAAAAAGTCTGCTCCACAGCGAGAGCAGTACCCCTTAAACTCTTCAAGATTTTCTTCATAGTGACCAACATATTGACCAGTTCGGGTATAGTGCAATCAAGTTTGTTCATATGAAAATTTATAATAAATTGACTATATGAACTAGTAAGGGATTGAAGGATCAAATATATCTATAATTCCTTTTGCATATCAAGTCCGAGCTTCTCAAGCTCCTCGATGTCCTTGATCACTGTCATATAATACTCATGGACTGACTGTCCTTCACGCATCTTGAGATTAAAGAGTCTCTTGGATACTTTGAAGCATGTCATATAGCTCTGCTCATCATACAACTCTTGTGAGTGATCATAGCCCGGACAGTGGACATATGCTCATGCTGGCTCTGCAACTCATTTGTCATAGATGCCAGTACATAGTACTTGATCTGACTGTCTTCATCCATCCACTTTTCATAAACAGTTTTTTGCTCTACAGTAGGATGGTTTGCTGACACTAGAGATTCCTGATCGAGTACATGACCTAGTTTTTCAGAAGTCACGATAATCTTGAGATTTTTTAGCCAGTATTTATAGTTTATTCCGATCAAATGATTGGATTCAAGAATGCAGGCTAGAGGGTTTGAGGCTGACATTGTTTAACTGTGAGAGTAGAGATTCAAGTTAAACTTTTGTACTTTAAATTTATATTTGCTTCTAGAAACTTTAAAATGCAAACAATAACTCTCACTAATTTTTTATATCCCTCTACTCTCCAGATGAGAAACGAAAGTTCTGACATGATAATTAGATTCTTAATGGGTGCTGCAGTCCCACCACTGTCATGACCTCACCTATCAGTTATTGATAACATGCACACCGATGTATGGATAACTCTTTGTCCAGATGCTTTTCTAAGCATGTTGCAGCAACTTGATCTCTAAGTCATGTGAGCTCACCTAACAGTTATTGACCACATTCTTTAGTTAAGTCTGACCCACCATTCACAAGCAGGTGCAAGACCGTTATTGGGTTCCTCACCTAATAGTTATTGGGTCTAATCCCATCCTTATCCTGAAGCAACTCTTTGCTAATAGAGTGGTTGCATGTTTCCGATACAACTGAACCACTATGACCAGTCGAGAACAATCA
This sequence comes from Elaeis guineensis, assembly GCF_000442705.2. Classification (NCBI taxonomy): domain Eukaryota; kingdom Viridiplantae; phylum Streptophyta; class Magnoliopsida; order Arecales; family Arecaceae; genus Elaeis; species Elaeis guineensis. Next base: position 19,251,020 of record NC_026008.2, on the reverse strand, counting down.
ACACCAGTAATACGTCCGCATATCTACAATGGTGCAAGACCAATGGACGTAATATTTATGAAGAGGTTTAGATTTAGGTCTCATCTAATTAGTCATCTTATGATCAATCTAATTGGCATGGGCTAAATCAAACTGTCAAGCAACCTTATTCAGGACTCAATCTTCTAAATTGATCAGGTAGGTGGAGATCGATGGAGGTCCCCTCGTTGCTTTCTTTAGGTACCAATAAATTGGTCAGGTCAATGAATGGAACTAATTAAAAAACCACCTCTCAATTACTTATCTGAGACACCAATAGGTCAATTGGTCCCAATAGGTTAGCTTAAGCGAATCAGGCTCAAGCCATCGAGTCGAATTAGATCCTTAGATTAATGGATTCTACAGATGGGATTTAATTGATTTAATCAACAATAATTGTATGATCTTATAATTTAATTGATCTAACCCTAATCAATACTTGATTTGAAATGATCAATTACTTAACTGAATTATGTTCAAATCAAAATCCCAAAATGCAATCTAATTACTTGATCTAATTTTGATTTTTTCATGACCAAAATCCACATACACAAACATAAATTTTAGATTTCAAAATTAAATTTTAGATCTAAATTTTTTACATGAAAAGTAAGTTTTAAATCATGAAACTAATTTTCAGATTTAACATACAAACATATATCTTATAAATGTATGCAAAATTCATATATAAACAAAATTCAAATCATTACATGATATCATATATCTCATATACAAATCATGAATCATATTGAAAATAATTTTCAGACCTTAATATACAATCATATATCTCATATATGAATTATAAATCAGATCAAATTAATTTTCAGATTTATGCCTGCATCTACATATCACATACATATGAACTAGAAACCAATATAGAACAAATTTTAGATCTATGCGTGACTTTTCATATCAAATATATAAACTGAAAATTAAATCTAAAATAGATTTCAGATTTAAAGTAATTATCTATATATCTCATGTATCAAGAAAAATCAGATTTTAAAACTTCTTTCAAAATATGTATATCAATTTTATGTATATAAAACCCGTGGCTCTGATACCACTATTCGAATTTCATATCAGGGCATGCATGTATGTGTCAAAAAAAAAATTTCTAAATAACACAGTAGAATAGAAGATTAATATCTTTTAATCTTAATCATGCATGCATAAAATATAGAACACAAGGATCAACTTCATAAACAGAAATTAAACACACGCTAAATTTTATGCTGAAATTGAATACATGATCGAATCACATTTTCATTTCGTAATTCTTTTTTTCAAATCTGGATCTGAAAGAGAGTAGGTTCTCTCTTAGCCATGCAAGTACTAGGCCTATACGGGTATCTACTTGGGATAAATCTGGAACAGTCCTCTTTGGTATTGATCCATCTTCTCACTACAATAGAATAGGGTATTAGGGACAAAAAATTTATCGCTAATACTAAATTTTCGTCGGTAATAGTTATTAGCAACAAAATTATTGCCGCTGATATTTCATCATAAATAATAGCATCATTGATAATTTGTTACGATGGAAAAAAAAATTTATCATCAATAATCGATATCCAAAAATTTTCATCATTAAAAAAAAGTTTTTTTTGAAAACTATTCATGATGAAAAAAATTCATCATAAAAAAAATAATTTATGATAAATTATTACATCACTAATAAAAAAATAATTTAAAAAATTATTTGTAATAAAATACTTTCATCGCTATTAATTTAATTAAAATTTTTTATAAAATTCAGATTTATAAAAAAATATTAGTGATGTAAAAGTTTTGTCGCAAATATGATAATTGCAGATAAAAATTTTCATCGCTACTAAATTAGCAATTATTTACGTTAAAACTATTTTCATCGTTAATAATTTAATATAAAATTTTAATATTTTTAAATTTATTAAAAAAATTATTTATGACCAATTGTTTTCATCGCTAATAGATTTTTTGGTGACCAAAATTTCATCGAGAATAATTCTATCGCTAAAAATTTATACATAATTTTTTAAAATAATTTATGAATATATATTTTTAATTTATATTTATAATATTTTTTATTTATAATCTATAAAATTAAAATAATAAATTTACATAATAAATTTATAAATAAATTTTATCATTTTATTATATTAAATTAAAATTACAAGAGGTCTGAAATAAAAATAAAAAGCAACATAAACAGACTGTCAAGTTCGGCATCTGTAGAAGGGAAATGGGTTGGGGAAGGAGAGCACTCAGAAGAGCTCGGACCAACCTGCTGCTGCCTCATCAGTTGCATCATCCGTTCCATCTATGCCATCCACTCCATTATCTGGTCTGGAACAGCTGGTACTTATCGATGTATGCAGCCAACTCATCAGCTCGCTATTCAGCCCGCTGTCGATCCTCAGTAGCCTGCCTCTGTATCTTCGTTAGTCGAGCATCGTAAGTAACATGGATGTCAGCCCTGGATGAGTATAAGGATGAGGAAACACTGATCCCATGTCCTAGACCTCTAACATAATAGAGTCTTGTACCAAGCACCTGATCATAGATCTCGTCATCTGTGGGTGCGGTTGAGCCCACAGGGGTAGGCTGAGATCTGATGCCTATCATACAATCTTGAAAATTAAAGTTATAGCTATTTTAATTTCATACTAAAAATCAAACTATGAATGAAAAAAATAATTGAAAAAATTTATAAAAAGCTCCTGGCTCCCCGTTGTCCACTCTCCTGACCATCGCTAGTGGATCCGCTGGTAGATATCGATCCTATCAGGAAGCTCGCTACTCTCTGCATCTCTCTGTAATTTGAGAATAATTAATTAAAAATTTTTAAATAATTAGAGAGTTAAAATATGCTAATTAAAAATTACTTATCATCTGCTCCATATGGCGAGCGAACGACCTCGAACCCCCATAATGCGACACAATTTGTCCCGCTCGATTCACGATGTTTTGGACACATCGTCTCTGTATGGTTAGTAGTCAAATTAGTAGGTAACAAACTGAATTTAAGAATAAATGATTCAATCATTAAACTCTAAAAAAAGTTTGGATATGTAACCTGATATGCCAGATCCTCGTAATGCTGAAATACAAGAGTCCAATCATCCATAGTGATGCTGTCACACGGTCGTTGCCACGTTGTCTCCACCCCATAGTCCTGCATCATATGGTACTAGTGCTGATGAATGTGGTGGCGATACTCCTTGAAATGCAAGCATAAATGAGCATCTACAACTCACCGCACGTGATCCTCCTCAAAATCAACAATATCAAATACACCCTATCAAGAATAAATATTAAAAGAATACCGTGTAAATTAAATATTTACAATATAATTTATTTTATCTATAATTGGGTATAAAAAATCTCTCTCTGAGCCCGTATAACGTGACGTCAATTGAAAAATATCATGAGGGCATAGCTATGGCATATGATGCCCAGCTCGATCTGCCACGGCTCGCACTATCTCCTAATGAGTCTGGTGTAGCCGGGTGGTATCTCAATATGGAGATGCTATCTCAGGCGCTCGTGTCTCTAACACTCTAGGATCAGATTCTTCGATGGACCTCGCCCTCACCTCACCACCAGTGGAGACTGACCTGAAATAACAATAAATAAATCATTAGTATGATAGCTATCCAAATAAAAAAATCAAATTTTATTATAAAAAAAATATAATAATACCACTCAAATCTGCCTCACTCGGACCTGCCTCACTGGAACCTGTCAGTGTAGGATCCTCTGGCGACTCTGCTGGTATGGTAGTGGAACTGTGTGAAGGCATCTCAGCTTCAGAGGTAGGCTGCGAACACGAACATCGTCGTCTGTCTCCTAGTGTGATACCTACAATTCTTGACATATAAATGAATATGATATTGAATAATAATAGCAAAAAATAAATTATATTTTAATGAATAGAATTATATTGCATACCATTATTGCAAGAGAAGATTCAACAAAAAATATAGATCTACTCATCAATATCTGTATCTTCTTCGATGTGTAGGTCCTCCTCTAAATCACAATAATTGACTAAGTATTGTCTTCTATCTCATCGTCATTTATGAACTGATCGGCATTCTCTGACTCATCAAGATTAAATACAAAATCAGCTTCAACTTCGTTGGATGGCAGATCAACCCTATTCAAAGGAGCTGTTCTAAGTTCTTCATCAATAAGAAGCTCAGCTAATGTTTGTTCTTCCTCTTAAAAAGCTTCCTCTTCATGTAAATTTGAATTTTCATCTATCTCTAGTCGGGTTGGTATGTCATATACACCTCTAGGTATTATTCTTTGTACGATATACCAATTATCTCGATACTTTAGATCCTTCAAATATATTACTTATTTTGCTTGAGTTACTAATATATACAGCACATTCTAGTACCATGTTCGTGCAAAATTTACACCGATAAAGTGTGGATTGATATGAATACCGATCTTTTTATTGCTAATATCCCACCATTCACATTGAAAGAAGAATACAGAATTACTGGATCCATACTTCAGTTCTATGATATCTATCAGTACACCATAATATTCAATCTCTTCTTTTCCTCCATATCCTATCATAGCAATCCCACTATTCTGAATCCATCATTGCATCTCAAGCTTCCTTGTGTGAAATCTCATTCCTCTAATGATATAGGATGCATAGTGGTTAACCTTTCGATCGGGACCACATGCTAAATCGTACAACTCATCGATCACACCCTCTTCTTTATTGAAATACTTATATTTCATCTACATCATAACATAAAAAATTATATTGGTTCAAATAATTATTTCTATAATTATTAAAAATAACGTATTACTAGTACAACTTACAATATCTCCAAACTATTTGCAAATTTTCTTCTATGTCAATCATCAGCATCCGTATTATTCTCTCTGGATAGTATACTTTTATGCTCACTGTAACAAGTCATAATTTTTAATTTTATATCAATACGAAAAAATTATTTAGAATATTAAACAGGATGCTAAGATGCTACTTACTCTATAAAATTTTTAATTTCTTTACAATTATTTAGAACGTAGACGTGTGCCATAGATAGCTCATTCACGTCCATAAATTCATATCTCCTTCCACCAATAGGTCGAACTATTTGTTTAAATATAGACAGTATCAGTTCATTGTCACTCCATTTATAGTCTGCATTACGATCTGTACCATTGAATCTTATTTCGATATCGTCAAGATACATCGAGCAGAATGTGACACATTCCATAGCTACGTATGCTTCCATTATAAACCCTTCAGCTCTTCCTCCAAAAAAAAAAAATTTCTCTTAAAAAAAATTACATAAAAATATAATTATGATGAAAAATTTAATTTATATCGCTAATAATTATTATAAGAACAGCTCTTTGGCTTCCGTAATGGAATGGACACTATAGAAGATCGATAGCTTTGAGGTCTTCGATCTCCAAAGAGCTCGTCTTCTTCTTGGAGTCCTCATTCTGAAAGTTAAAGTACGAGAATATCGTGGTGATTCTGAGATCGTGAGAGAAATCTATCAAGATTGAGATTTGGAGGATAGGGTACGGATAGAAAGTTAGAGATCCAGAAGCTCGTATATTGCATGTGAGGATCAAGCTTGAGAAATTCAAAAGAAATTATGTGAGCATCAAAGAGCAATTAACCAGATCAAAGCAGACCTACTGGTAGTATAAATTGTGTTATAAAGCACAAGCTCATATTTATGCTTTGCATTACTAGAAAGATGAGTACTCGTATTGTTCATCTTCTCTTGATCGAAACTCCTGGAGAGATATATTTGAGTATCGATTGATGCGAGAAGTACGGTATCTTTCGAGATCGTAGAAGCCATGCTAGAATGTACTGCTTAACTATATAGTTTCTATATAAAAGGAGGCTCCTTTCATACAGCTTAAAGCAGACACTCCATCAGAAAGATTCATTGATATCACTAGTAACAGTGACAGCGATAAATAGATTAATTTTATGTCACAAATAAATATATTGTTCATTTTATTCAAAAAGATCTATTCATTCTACTCCATGAATATCATCTATTTTCATATAATTTTTTTATACAAAAAGTTCGATGTAGATCATAACTCATATTTGCTTCTTTACCATGTAAAAGGACAAAAGATGCATACAGCTGCTACAAAAAATAGATGCAGTTGCCTAACACAAAATCAAAATTTTAAATTTTATAATTTTTTAAATTTTTGATTTTTTAAATATTGGTAAAAAAATATTTTCATCATAAATAATTAAGTATTTATGATATAATTTTTTTCATCATAAATATTTAATTATTTATGATAAAAAAAATTTACTGCAAATAATAAGCAACTTTTAATTTTTTTTAAATTTTTGATTTTTTTAAATATTGATGATGAAAATATTTTCAACATAAATAATTAGGTATTGATGACAAAAAAAATTTTTCATCGACATACTTGATTATTTATGATAAAAAAAAATTATCATAAATAATAAGTAATTTTTTATTTTTTAAAATTTTTAATTTTTTAAATATTAATGATAAAAATATTTTTATCATAAATAATTAAGTATTTATGATAAAAAAAATTTTATCATAAATATTCAATTATTTATGATGAAAAATTTTCATCATAAATAATCAGTATTTTTTTAATTTTTTAAATTTCTTATTTTTTTCTAAATATTGACGATGATAATATTTGCATTGCAAATAAATTTATTGGTGATGAAAAAATTTTCTATCATAAATATTTAATTATTTACGATGAAAATATTTTCATCACTAATATTTAAAAATTTAAAATAAAATAAATAACATATTATTTATGATAAAAATATTCATCATAAATAATAAGTATTTATGATGAAAAATTTTTTTCGTCGCTGATATGCGACTATTTACGATGAAAAATTATTTTCATCATAAATAATAAATTATTTATGATAAATATTTTTATCATCATAAATAGTATTATTGAGGATAAAAATATTTTTATCGTAAATAATTCCATCGTAAAAAGGTTGTTTTCTTGTAGTGTCTTTTAGAACAATCAGTCTACGGATCTGAACGAAGCCTGAATCGCGATCAACTCTTTGATCCTTTCCTTGATCTTTTTTTCTCTTCTTCTCTTACTTTTTTTTTTTGATTATGAAGCAATCAAGGATTGAAAAATCAACAAGTAAAAGGATGCCCAAGCTCCTCTTGGGCATGAAGAAGTGGGATGCCCAACACCTTGGGCGTTGGACATCAAGGAGAGAAGAGAGAGGGGCCATAGGGAGCTTCTAAGGGAGGCATCGGCTGTTGGAATTTAGAGCTAATAAGCCTTAGGAAGGCTCCTTTCAATAGGCATAAAGTTTGAATCTTATACAAAACCAAACTACTACTTAATACAAGTTCTACTGGCATTAAGAATTCTTATTCCTTTAGTTATTTAACCCTCTTTAGAAGATTCTTTAGGCACCAATTTTTAGAGTCCTTGTACCCAGAAATACATACGCCACATGGCTACCATGAGATGCCCCAATCAGGTCCACATGCCCTCTCTAGTGTGTGCATACCCAACTTGATCAAATCATGTGGCGTCCAATCAAAATAATTAAGGAAATTGATTAAGGGCTTGATCCCTTAATCCATACGATCCAAAACTCTAGGCATTCAACAATTAGAGTCTAATGAAAATAATTTATTTAGATTATTAGTAGGTAATTAAACTTGAATTAATCTTATCAAATAAGAAATTTAAATATAAAGAAAAAATTGGGTTTAATCATGTGCTAGCAAGGTTACTCTGAATCCAATAGAGTTTCTCTAAATCTAATTGAGACTTCATAAGCCCAATTGCTTATTCCAAGTCTAATTCCTTTGTTGTGTGATCCCATAGATTCAATTCTATCTGGTAGTAAAATATATAATGATCTTTATCATAGTATCATTGAAACTTCTTTCAATGGGTCGAAATAGTTCCACTCTAACTCATCAAAGATTGTCGATCCTGAGCAATCCTAATGAGCTCTCACCATCCACCAGTGACATCTAACAATATGTAGTGACAACCCAGTAGAACCAAAAAAGAACCTCAAGATGTAGTTCACATGTGATTCAGTCTCTCTATCGTGAGTCCCGACTAGATGGTAGGTCATGGATAAAGCGTCAAACTTCATCATCAGTCATATGATAGATTTGATCAGTTCAAATCCAATTGCGATCCTTATGCAAACTCTTTTCCATCAATCATACTACTGTGACCACAGACTCTCAAACTTAGCCTCTCAAATCTCATAGAACTACTCCTCTCTATCAAGATCGATAGATTCCATCTAGATATGCATCCTACTCCTGTAGTGGATCAACTGTCACCAACATTCACTACAAGAACTCATTTAGATCATGTTTATATATCAGTCAAACTCCAGTAGTCTCACTGCAAGCAGTCGTACCATCACAGATCAAAAAACTATTCGCACAACTACAGCATCGAGACAATCACTGATAATCGAGTAGAAATCTAAGTGATCTCTCGTATGGACATACTCAGTACTAGTTGTTCTCTAACAACTATCCACACTCATCGCTCAATGTCTCTATATTGTAGATCAGAAACTCATCTACCCTGAAGAAAGTGATTGTGTACTGGTCTATCTGGATCGATCATCATCCTCATGATGATATTATGATCAGGAGTATTTAGAAATTATATATATGTCACTAATTTTTAATACTTTGGGGATATGTATCGAAATGTTAATTTCATGGATGATTCAAGGATACATCACACTTGAATAAAAATCAAACTTATCCTTTATTGATCAAATCAATGAATTAAATACAAAATTATACTCTAGACTTATTACAATGTATCAGCCAGATTAGCTTCTAAGATATATATCTAACATTTATCACATCCTCCAATTTGAACTTTGCTAGTCTTTGAGTAAAATAGATAAACTAGCAGTGTGTACTAACTCATCCTTGAATTAAAAGTTATCTTAGGCACTTCTAAAGGTAGCTGATATCCAGCTAAATTATTAAAAGGTACTTTATTGGATTACTAATTTGACCCAGTTAGTGGTTGAGTGTTAGCTATAAAAATTTTTCGAGATCTTTTTTCACCAACTTTCCACTCTACTCTTTAAGTTCTCTAACTTAATATGAGCTGGATTTATTGTCTTCTTACAATTTAGTCCCCTTATTATCTATTTTTCTTTTTTTCTCTCTTTTTTTTTTCTAAAAGAGTCGAGTACAATGTCTCAACTTTTTGAGCCATCTAACTGACTCTTGTAGTAAGCTTTCGACTAATGACTCCCTCAAATCAGTTGACTTTAGGACATTAGATATAGAATATTCCTCGAACTTACTGACTCAAGTCCAAGAAAAGCTATGAGATAAGAGTGACTCTATAACAAGTCTCTTGGTATCTCCACCTTTTGATATGAACCACAACGCTTACTTAGGTGAAGAGGCCAGATTACTCAATGAGACAATGCTAAATCTTTTTTTTTTGGGAGACTTTTGCATACTTCATCCCTTCCACCCATAACCCATGAAGCAGATTCTTCATTGAGATAGCTAGAAAGAGGGTTCTGAAATCACTCAAAAATTTGATCTGATCTAAATTCCACCATTCATTGGGTTTTCTTAATATTTTGTCCCTCAGTATCTCCAAAGTTATCTAGACCGTTAATCACTCATTGATTAAGGTGCCAATTAACTTCTTAATTTAAACAAAGTTTAGGTACATAAAGCTAATTCTTTCTAGCCATACTTGAGGACTCAATTAAATTAGTTTTTCTCCCCCTCCCCCTCACCTTAAATGACATTGTCCTCAATGGAAGAGAGAAATCAAGTGTGATACATAGAAATGAAAAGAAAAGGAAAGATATCACCAAGGAGAAACATGCTTTTGGCTCAATAGGTATTTGTCAGAAGTCCATCGAGCAATTTATTTTCTGATCAATTTGTATTTTAAAGGTAATCTAAAATAAAAAAATTGAGTTGCCTTTCAAAAAGTGCTAAGTTTAATGTCTTCAACCAAACATCATGAAGCTTATTATCATACATATACTAATTCTACCAAATTGATGGAGTCAATTAGTCCTTCATTGCTAATTCCATCCACATATGGCTTCAAACATCGACCATTGACTTTCAATGTGTTGCCATTTTGGGGATCCAAGATTTTAATCATTTCATGAGAGAATATTTAGGTTATAATGAATGGTCCATCCTAACGAGAACGAAGCTTATGGAGGAAGAGGCATAATTTGGAGTTGAAGAGCTACACTTTCTGGTCGGATTCAAATACTTTTCTAGAGATGTATTTATTGTGAAATGCTTTTATTCAAACCTTATAAATTCATCAATTTTCATATGCCTAATTATGGAGCTCTTCTAATTCATTCAATTGGAGCCTCCTATTAGAGCCTGCTTTTTTCATATCGAAATTAAATTTCTTTATGACCCATAGTGCGTAGTATTCTAACTCAATCGATAAGTGATAGGTCTTTTCAAATACTAAGCAATATGGAGACATACCCATAGGGGTCTTATATGCAGTGCGGTGGCCCATAGTGCATCATTTAATCGAAGGGACCAATCTCTTCTGTCAAGCCTAACCATTTTTTCCAAAATATGTTTAATTTTCTTATTGGATATCTCGACCTGACCATTAGTTTGGGGGTGGTAGGGGGTGACTACTTTATGTGTAATATCATATATTCACATCAATGCTTCAAAGTGTCAGTTCACAAAGTGAGTACCCCCATCATTGATGATCACCCTTGGAAAGTCGAAATGACTAAAAATGTTGTGTTAAACAAATTTGATTACCACATGGTGATCGTTAGTCCTAGTTGCCATGGCCTCTACCTATTTTGACACATAATCAACTGCTACCAGGCTATATTCATATCCGTGAGAAGCCAAAAAAGGTCCCATAAAATCAATTCTCCGAACATCAAAGATTCCAACAACTAAAATGGAGGAGAGAGGCATCATGTCCTTTCTAAAAATATTCCTTGACTATTGGAACTTAAGACAATTGAGGCCAAATTTGTGTGCATCCTTGACAAGCGTTGGCTAGTAGAACCCACTCTATAGTACCTTTGCTGTAGTTTTCTTCCCACTGAAGTATCCCCCACAAGCTAGAAAGTGGCAGAAGGTTAGAATACTATGAAACTTACTCTCAGGCACACAATGATGAATTACTTGGTCCAGACAATGTTTAAACAATTTAGGTTCTTCCCAAAAGTAGTGTTTGATTTGTACAAAGAACCTTTTCTTCTCCTACTTGGACCAACGAGAAGGGGTCTGCCCTGTGGCTAAGTAATTAACGATATGGACAAACCAAGGAGGATTGTTGGAAGAGATGTAAAAAGCTGCTCATCAGAAAATCCATCCTTGACCATATCAGTGCCTGGGGTGTGTTCAATTAAGATTCTAAAAATATGGTCTGCTACCACATTCTCTGAACCTTTTTTGTCACTGATTTCTAAATCAAACTCTTGTAAGAGAAGAATCCATTTGATCAACCTTGGCTTTATGTCTTTCTTTGCGAGCAGACGCCTTAAGGCTGCATGATCTAAGTATACGATGACCTTGGACCCTAGAAGATATGAGCTAAATTTGTTTAATTTAAACACAATGGCTAGCAACTCTTTCTCGATGGTGGTATAATTCAGTTGCACATCTGAAAGGATTTTGCTAGCGTAGTAAATCATGTGTGGTTACTTATTTGCTCTGTCCTAACATTGCACTAATCATGAAATCGGATGCATCACATATGATTTCAAATGGGAGGAACCAATCAGGGGGCCTAATGATGGGTGCTGTTGTCACGGCAGTGCAAAGTATGTGGAAGGCTTTGGCACAGTTATCATCAAAGACAAAAGGAGTGTCCTTGGCAAGCAAATTGCACAAGAGTCGAGAAATTTTGCTAAAGTCTTTGATGAATCTCTTATAGAATCTTGCATGTCCAAGAAAGGATCGTATTTGTCAGACCGAAAGCGGGGGTGGTAGTTTAGAAATTATTTCAACATTCGCCTTATCTACTTCAAGCCCCCTCTCGGATACAATGGGTCCCAAAATGATTCCTTCCCGAACCATAAAATGGTTTTCCTCCTAATTCAAGATCAGATTTGTTTTCTTGCAATACTTTAGTACTTCAGACAGATTCTGAAGAAGATTCTCAAAAGTAGTTCTGAATACAGAAAAGTCATCCACAAAGATCTCGAAGAATTTATCTACCATGTCGGAAAAAATGATCAGAATGCATCGTTGAAAGGTAGCAGATGCATTACAAAGTCCAAAGGGCATGTGCCGAAAGGCGAACGTGCGATAAGGACATGTGAAGCTGGTCTTTTTTTGATCATCTAGGAATACAAAATTTTGATTGTCTCTTGAATAGCCATTCAGGAAATAAAAGAAACTTTGGCCTGCCAATTGTTCTAGGATTTGGTCAATAAAAGGTAAAGAAAAATTATCCTTCCTAGTAACGATGTTTAATTTTCTGTAATCAATGCACACTTGCCACCCAGTGATTGCGCTAGTGGTCAATAGTTCACCTTCATCATTCTCCACAGCAATAATATCTAATTTCTTAGGCACTACCTGTGTGGGGCTGACCCATTTGCTGTCAAATATTGAGTAGATAATCCCGACATCTAACCACTTTACGACTTTCTTCTTGACTACCTCCCACATGTTAGGGTTCAATCTCCTCTACATGTCTCTATATGATTTTGCATCAGGCTCGCAGTGAATGTGGCGCATGCAGATGGAGGGGTCTATGCTTTTCAGATCGATAATAGACCATCTATATACTTTTTTATGTTCCTTTAGAACATCAATGAGTTGGGCTTCCTGAGCAATAGTCAAGTCTGATGCAATGATCACCAAAAGGGTGTCATTGGGTCCTAAGAATGCGTACTTGAGGGTCTTAGAAAGTGGCTTTAGTTCTTAAGTGGGTGGTGATTCTAGCGAAGGAGTTATTGGGATGCTAGCTAACTCAGGAAATGGCTCATACTTTATGGTCCATGGCAGAGTGGTCTTTGAAGTGGGTGGTTCTAATAGGGTATTCATTTCGTCAATGTACCCATCTACATCAAAATCATCCATTCTGAAATGAGCCAAACAAACCTCCAAAGGATCTTGTAACAAAATCAAGGGAGTGGCTTCCTCTGTTAGATCTTCATTTATGTCAACTTCGAAACTACTCTCAGTTTGTGGTCCTTGGGAAGCATCGAACACAATCTCAACTTCTTGTTCCCAAATAAAATATCCATAACTCCCATCCTATAATTGATGCATGTGTTGGCTATTGCCAGGAAGGGTCGTCCTAAGATGATAGAGATTTGGCTAGGGTTGCCACTAAATTCCATGTCAAACATTAAAAAATCTATAGGAAAGTAAAACTCATCTACCTTTACTAGAACATCCTAAATCATTCCATGCGGTACTTTGATGGATCTATCAGCTAATTGTAGGATAATCAAGATGGATTTCAACTCATCAAATCCAAAGAGGTCATACACTGAACTAGGTAAAAGGTTTGCATTTGCCCCTAAATCCAATAGGGCTTTCTCGATATATAGATCACCTATAATGCAAGAGATGATAAGGACACCTAGATCCTTAAGCTTAGGAGGTGTAGTGTGTTGGAATACCTCGATATATAGATCACCTATGATACAATACCTGACCCAAATCCTACCCATTGCCATTCCTAATCCCATACGAAAAGATCATTTAAAGAAGTTTGAGTCAACTCAAGATAGAATAGAGTTGACTTCGGCATATTCTGAAACAGGCATGTAGGAATGGCATGACATCGAGCCATCTCGAAACCAAACCGAGTCGACTCCATCTCAGAGAATAGAAGCTAGTTTCTGCAATCTGAGACTGAGTTGACTCCAAGCAAAATTGAGTCGACTTTGTCTTAAAGAATAAAAAACTATAGAGAGCCACATTACTACCGACTGAGAATGAGTCAACTCAAAAATCAGCCGAGTCAACTCAAAATCAATTCGAGTCAACTCATGGAAATCTGACAGCCATAACGAATAGTTCTGTAACAGCCCAAATTTTGCTCAGAATTTTTTTCAACGACTATATTTCGTCTCTAATGTTCAAAAATAACTCTTTCGGGCTTCAAACTATATCAAACTTGCTGGAAATCAAAGGATAATATATAAGACACAAAGGGACAAAAGAAATATATAGTTCAAAGTGAAAAAGAGAAAAATCTTCAGCATTCATTGTGTTCAAGAGAGTTCACCAACTTCCAACCTACTTTCTCTTGACTTTTGTGACATCTTTGAAGAGACATTCAAGAGCTTTAATTACAAGCATTCAAGCACTCAACAACCAAGCTTTTGTTAGATGTATGACCTGAAAAGCCAATTGTTGGTTGACACATTATATTAATTCTAGGATATATTTTTATACTTGATTTATTAAAATTAATAAAAAATAGATAATTATTTTCATTCTAGAGTAATGTATCTTAGAATTGTCCAAGAAGTTAATGGATAATGACACATATTCTCAAGAATTGAGAATTTGAGATATGGTCATTATAGATTAACTTCCGAATTGCTTCTGATCATTGAACATCATGGAGATGATGATTGATCCATCAAGATCGATGCATGGATCACTTTTCTTTCAGATAGATGAGTTTTGAGTCTACAGTGTAGGGACACTGGAATGAGAGTGCAAATGATTGTTAGAGAACAACGGTACTGAGTGTGACCAACAACGAGAAGTCATTTAGATGTCTACTCACTCGTCAATGATTATCTCAATACTGCAGTTGTGTGAGTAGTTCTTAGACCTGCGGTGCCTTGACGGTTCACAGTGGAGTTGCTGTAGTTTAATAATATATAAATATAGTCCTTCATCATTCGGGGCCTAACAATATTTGTTGGCTATAGTAGATTCACTATAGAAGTAAGGTGTGTACTTATAGAGGATCTATCGACCTTAGTAGTTGAGGAATAGTCCTATACGACCGAAGAGGCTGAGTCTTTAAGTCTGTGGCCACAGTAGTGTGATAATAAAAAAAAGTTTTCATAAGATTTATGGTTGGACTTAAGCTAATTAAGTCTTGCATATGACGGATGCTTAGGGTTTGATGAGTTTTCATGACCTGCATCTTGTCGGAACTCTCGATAGAAGAACTTGATCACACGATAACTATATCTAAGAAATTATCTTTCTGTTCTACTGGGTTACGACTACATGCTGCTAGACATCACTGGTAGATTATGAGAACTCATTAGGAATATTTTTAGATCAACAATCTTTGTTGGTTTGAGTTGGAATCATTCTAATCTATCGAAAAGAGTTTCGATGATACTGTGATGGAGATCATAGTATATCTTACTACTAGACAGAATAAAATCTAAGGGATTATACATAAAAGGAGTTTGATCTAATCAATTGCTAAGATCATAATCAAACTATCAATTAGATTGATGGTTTGAATTAAGAAACTGCTAATAATGTAAGGATTACATATTTAGTAACTATTAATTATTAGCAAAAGAACTTAACTGCAAGTGTTGCAATATAATTAGGCTTAATTAAATTATAGATTAAGTCTTAATTAATTTAAATAAAATTTAATTTAATTAGACTTGACTTAATTTAAGGCTAAGTAGATTTTATAATCCAAGTAGGACTTAGATTCAAAGCTTAATAGGATTAGTTTTGAAAGGTTTTCTAATTTGATTCGAATTGGGTTCGAATTGGATTCGAATCAAATCCAAATTCAAATTCAATTTAATTAAAAAACCAACTTACCTTTTACTGAGCTTCTCTCTCTTCTTTCATGTGGAAAGAGAGAAGGCACACGTGAAGACACGCCCCTTTTTGGACTCTATTTCTTTTTGAATTTGATTCAAATAAGGAAGAGAATCCTATCCATATTTGGAAGGGGTGTTGGGGTTATTTTGTGCAACAAAATAAAAGAAGGAATGTGAAGCTGTGCATGAGATATTGGCATGTTCCTCCTTGCCACAATTTTGATCTCCACGCCTTCTTCTCCCTCTTTCTTCCATCTCCACACCCTACCTTCTCCTCAGATCAGATCCGATAGAGAGAGAGTTTAGAGAGAGAGGAAGAGAAGAAGAAGAGTTCTTCTTCCTCTTCTTGGCGTCTTGAATAGATCCTATCAAATCTGCATGAAGGATTCATGCTGCAGCTTCTTCTTCGAGTTTTAGAAGAGGATCTAGATCCAAGCGAGGACCGAGGCCTATAAGGTGCTGGCACTCTGGAGGCCTCGGTGTTTTGATCAAGTCATCTTCGTGTGGATACCAGCAGAGGTTGGACATGTGTGTGGCTCCAACAGAAACCCAAGCATCTGTCGGATCCGATCCGATAACAAAGAAGGAAAGTGATCGAGGTAAGAGTTTTTGAACTCTTTTGATTTTGATTTCAAATATATAGATTTATTTCATAGCATGCTTAAAAAAGATTCTTGGGTGATTAAATGATTAGATCTATGCATGTATTAAAATAGAATTGTTTTAATCTTACTCTTCTGCTGCATACTTTCATGAGATGAAAAATCTGCATGTTTAATCACCTAGAACTCCAATAGTGGTATTAAAGCCACAATTTCTAACATGCATGAAATAAGTTTCAAATCTAATTTTCTTTTAGATCTAAAAGTAATATTGATGAATATCAACTTTGTGTTAAAATAAGGTTATCCTGGTATAAGGTTTACCCCTTATACTACAAAGACTGTCCTAACACAAGACTGATCGATTTTGAAAATAATTTTTGAAATAAATTAATCAATAAACTTTAGATCTGAAAATTGATATATGAGATATGTCATGTTCCTCATTAGATTTGAAATTAAAATGATTAAGATTCGCATCGGATTGATATAAGGTTGTCTTGATATAAGGTTTATCCCATATACTGTAAAAGTTATCCTAATATGATGTGAATGGAGTTTTTGAAAATATTTTAAAATTATTTTAGTCATTAATTTAAATCTGATTTGTATGTATGTGGTATGTGCTTAGTTAGTTTTAGATCTAATTTTTTATATATGTGATATGTGATAGTTAATTTTTAGATCTAAAATAACTATATATGTGATATATGATATTAAATTTAGATCAGAAATTATTTCGAGATCATAAGTCATTAATTTATGTATTTAAATGTAATCTAAAAATTATTTTTAGAATCTAATTTTTAGTTAAGTATGAGGGTATGGGTAGAACAATTAGGTCTAATAATTAGATTACAATTAGGATTTTTGATTAGATCAGATTAGAACCCTTGTCAATTTTGAGTAGTTGATCGAACCTAATCAATAGTTGATTAGGATAAGGTTAAAGGAGTTCAACATCGAGTTTAGTTGTAGTTGGTCACATCAATTCACATTTGATATGTGTTGATTAACTTAAGATCTAATTTGGCTCAGTGAATCGAGCTGGAATAGCTAAGCCAACCCATTCAATTCTAATTAACTAATTGGTGTCTAAGGTAAGTCTCGACCGGTGGTTTTTAATTAGGAGCATGCTTACTTGGCCATTTCGATGGTATCTAAGGAAAACATCGACTACCCTTCCATCAATCTCACTTACTTGACTAACTTGGTCGATTAAGTTTTGAATAAAATTGCTTAGTTATTCATATTCACTCATGCCGACTAGGTTGGTCAGACATGAGATCATGCTGACTTAAATCAGGTTAATCAGATATGAGATTGTGTTGATCTAAATCAGGTTAATCAGACATGAGATTGTGCTAACTTAAATTAAGTTAATCAGACATGAGATTGTGCTGACCTAAATTAACTTAATCAGATATGAAATGTGCTGACCTAAATCAGGTTATTTAGATATAAGATGTGCTGACCTGAACCAGACCACTCATTTACATGAGATGTGACTATGTAAAAGAGATCTAAATCAAATCTCTTCGCATATATTAAGTTTAGCGGTCTTTCACTATTGTAGGAGTGCGGGTATTCTACTGATGTTTATTATTTTCAGCTGGTTACAGTGATTCAATTGCACCAAAAAGATGCAGCCACCCTATTAGCAAGAGATGTTGCTAGGTAAAGTTGAGGTTGGGCCCAATAATAGGGCATGGTAAGAGACCCAATGATGACTTTGCTTATGTATTGAATGGTAGGTCTGACTTAACAAAGGATTGGGTCAATAAACGAGCACGTTAAGGCTTCATGACTTAGAGACCAATCACTGAAACATACTTAAGAAGCATTGGACAATAGTTATCCACTCATTGGTATAGCGTAGCCCAATAATCGAGAATGATGAGGTGCACGTATATCAGTAGGATCGCAGTTTTTGCTAGAAATCCTAATCGCATAGCAGTTTCCGCATCTCAACGAAGGTGAGAGATCTGAAAAAATAGTGAAAGCTTTTATTTGTTTGTCAAAGTTCCTAGAACAAATAGTGATTAATGTTGCCCAGCTATGCAACCCAAGAGGGAGGGGTGAATTAAATTTTTGAAATTTTAAAGTTAATTTAGAACCATAAAGATTTAATAATAATAAGTAAGTTATATGTAGTAAGTAATTTAAGCAAAGTGTAGAAATGAGATGCAAGAATGCAATAAAATAAAAAAATTTAAATAGAGAGCAAGTAAGAACACCACAAACAATCAAGGTTTATAGTGGTTCGGTGCCAATCTTGCACCACATTCACTCTCCAAACTCCTACTTAGAAATTTAAATTCACTAAAACGTATTCAACAAGAATACAACGTTGGTATCTCCGACTGTAACTATCTCAAGCTAGAACACTTATTTTTCGGATACAAGCCAACCCAATACAATCCGATTCAAAGTTTGGATCAATCTATCCAAGTTTTGGAATCCTTCCAAAACTAAAGATCAAGATAGAAACAGAGTATAAGAGTTAATGACAAAGAAATACAAGTTTAGCTTCTTTAATGAGCAAATAAAACTTTAAGTACACTTTACACAATAAGAAGGAAGCTTTTCTGATATTTCTCAAGGTTGTTGAAGACTTGAATGGGCTCTTGAGGGGTTGGTGAACTTGAAATGAAAGCTTCTTTTGCTTGAAGAGGGCTTTTTGCTTAGGGCTGAAATGAATGCTTGAATCTCTCCTCTTTTTCCCTCCTTTAAGTATCTTTATATCTTCAATAGATGGTGGAGAGAAATCTGAACAGGTTTAGAGCCGTTGGAGAGCTTTAAATGAGCATTAAATACGATCAAAATAAGTTAGAAAACTAGCTGTTATGGAGATTTTCCGTCACAGGGGTCGACTCATAGGGTCGTCCCCTGTAGAGGAGTCGATCCTAGGGGTCAACCTCTGTGGTACAAAATAGAAAGTGATTGTTCTATATCTTTGGCTTGCACATACAACAGAGGTTGACTCTGAGGTCAACCCCTAGTACAGGGGTCGACTCATAGGGTCGTCCTCTTTGGGTGTGCCAGTCAAAAATAGAGTGCCATTCAGCCCCTTTTGACAAAGATCGATCCTTATCTTTAAACTTGATTTTCTCTTAAAATATACATCCAAAAAATATAAAATTACCTCCAATAGATCACAAATCTTCTGTTCTTGCTCTTGAGGCTTTCAAATCAGAATTTAATAAAATTATGATTTTGCTCCTGAACTACAATAAATCTTTTTTCAAGCCAAAATCATTAGTAACCCCTTCAAATATTTTGTAATCAATAAAATCAATTCATGAAGCAACAATCTTCCCCTTTTTGATGATGATAAAATACTTGAGCAAAAGCAAAATATAACATATGTAAAGTACTGATTAAGAATTTCAAATTTATGAAGATGCATCACTTAAATATTATAGCTAATTATTTGAATAAAATACATCATGAGTAGTTTGAACATCATGAGTAGTTTGAAGATTAGTTTGAAAATTGCTTATAAGATTATTTTCTTTGACAAATTTGCTTATTGTCCGATTTTATTTCTCTACTCCCTTTTTTGACAACATCAATTAAGATCTTAAGGGGTTTTTAAAGAAAAATGAAAAAGACTCCCTCTCACTATAACAATCATAAAGGACATTTCAATTTGCTCATATAGAAGATATTGCCATCCATAATATTTTATAGCACATATATGAGGTATTTTTCATATCACATAATTAAGACATTTCAATTAATGACTTTTATAAAATCAATCCAAATGACATTCATAGAAGTTAAAAGCATATATATATATATATATATATATATATATATATATATATATATATATATATATATATATATCCAAAATATGACTGAAGAGTTATCAGATACATAAGTGTCACAATACATAAGAATCAAGTCAAAATATATAGGCCATACAAAAGTCATGGATAACAAAAAATACAACTATCCATGAGTCAATCAGCCAACAAATACAAAGGCCATAAGTTAGATCCTAGACATAAAAGACTAACTATGCTAGATCTAAAAAATATCATGGCTAGAGGCATCAGAATCAGAAGAGTCAGAGATATGATGAGGAGACTCGGGATTAAAGCCACGGGCATGCCCTCAACCACGTCTGCCTCGACCATGGGAAGAAGTACCACCATGAGCAGAAGGGTGAGAAGATCTTGGAGCCTGGGAAGATATGGGCTGTGCTAGAAGAGCAAGTCTAATGGTGTCCAATTGTGCCAAAGCTCTCGACATGGACTGTATCAGGATATCAATCTGAGTAGAGACAGCTTCACTGGAGTCTCTGATCTCTCTTCTCAAAAAATCAAAGCCACTCTCCAAAACACCTCAAAGCCTAGCCGCCTCTACAGACAGATTGGAGACCTCTGTGATGTCCTCTTATGGCTGGGGATGAGCTAAGGCTAATACCTGTCTCTGCAAATCTAAAATTCTGCCTGTCAGTCTCAGAATATATCCCTCAAGCTGCTCAAGTTGTGCGGACTGAGTAGTAAGCATTTGAAAGATAGTAGAGATATGAAAGATCATAGTCTGATCAGGATTAGCCTGAGATGTCCTCCTCTGAGCAAAATTTGAGGTGGCAAACTGCTGGGATAAAATGGAAGCAACACACTGGAAAATCAACTCAATCTGATCGTCTGCAAGTCTGATCTTTGAAGGATCTATTCTGCTCCCTGACTATGGGACAGAAGCATCCCTCCTCACTGACTCTGAGGGATCAGCCTCATGATCAGACACGAACTGAATATTAAGAGATGCTCTGTGATCACGAGGAGGTGAAGATGATTCCTCCTCCTCTGCTCTCTCCTTAACACCCTTCGACCAACTGCCATCAGTCTTTGAAAAATCCATTTGGTGCAGTGTGTGGTGGTTGATGGTGTCAGAATATGATAATCTGGTGACTGCCTCCCCCTCAAAACAGACTCCGAACCTCCTAAAGACTAGGGTGAGTGCCATACCATAAGGCAGGTGAGCCTTAGCTTATTTAGGGTCACTCTCATGGCCTCAAACATCAAAGTAGGAAGGTTCAAGGGGTCTCGATGATCACATGATACATGATGCATATATCCCTACTAGATAAGAGGTCATGCCTACCACTCCTAGGGATAAAAAGTTTGATCACCATGCGATGCAAAAGTCTCATCTCTACTGAAATAATCATTACTTTTAATTTATTTAAATTTTCAGTAAATGCTCTCTCTAAAATAACACTTAGTCCCTCTTCTTTAATTGGGAGCTCCATATGAGTATAACCTTCACAAGGTAAGTGTAAGATTTATCCCAAATGCAATGGATCAAGAATAATATCAACACCTTTCACTGAAGACTTTACTATTCTATTGTAGTAACTTAAATTTAAATAGAATTCTCTGACCAAATCAACATAAGTATTTTCATTCAATAGATAGTAAAACTCTCATCCTTGACTTTTAATTTTTGATTCAATTGAGAACTCCTCTTTTTCAAAAAACTTAAAATCTATGTTCTTCCTGGGTTCTACTTTTCGATTTGAGAGTGGTACCTTATTTGGACTAAGTGGGGACTGTGAAGAAGCAAGAGCAGGACCTAAAACTAGGGTTGGAGTAGGAGAGGTCTCGGCTGTCATTATTTTTCTGCGCACTTCCTCCTCTAACCCATGAATAGACTTTCTTCTCTAAGGTAGCTTCAATTTGAGTGCCATTTTGGATAAGAGAGACTTATAAACAGCTTAGGAGACCTAATGAGAGGAGAGTGAAAAGAATTTTAAAAGAAAAATAAGGATTTTAGGGAGATAGACCATCAGTTTGGAGAAGATGGTTTGAAGCTAGGGCAAGCTTGATTTACCCAAATGAAGAAGAAAAAGAAAGGAGATTTAGTTCCTAAAAGGGCAATTTGAAGGGAAAAACATGGTGAGAAGAGGGATTTTAAGAGAACTTTTGCAGTTGAGAGAGCGGAGAGGGAGGGGATTTTTGTTCGGTAGGAAGAGGAAGATGAAAGGCAAAGGGTCGGCTTCTTAACTAATGAAGATTTCCCAATAAAATAGAGCGCTCGATGGATTTTAATGAAAATTACAAGTTTCTCCTAGGGTCGACCTCTGGGGTCGACTCATGGCTAGAAAAATTCAAAAAATAATGGAAAAATTTCGAAAAAATTTGAAACTTGAGGAAAGAGTGTCTATTTAAGAGATTGATCATATGAAGGATGGTTTTGAGCTTTTAAGAAAAGAGAGATGAGAATTAAGCTCAAAATTTGGTTCAATAAAATTTTGATAAAAAGAACTTGAAATCAGAAGGATACTTGAGCTGATGGATCAAGGATTCTTAGTTCTCTCCTAATTTCATAAAATCTATCTTCACTTAAGGCTTTGGTAAAGATGTCAGCCGATTATTCTTCAGTACAAATATAATCAAGAATTATATTATTGATTTGGACACGTTCTCTTATAAAATAATGTCTAATTTCAATATATTTTGATCTAGAATGCTGAATTAAATTTTTAGTTAGATTAATAGCACTAGGGTTATCACATCTTATGGGAGTTTTATTGAGTTTGTTACCAAAGTCCTCAAGCTGTTGCTTAATGTTAGGAATAGTATCCCAAAGCCAATCGTCAGCCTGTTGACGGTTGTGCTCTTTTTTTGTATATGTACATAAATTATAAATTAATAAAAATTATTTTGACATTTTTCATCACAAAATATTTCATCTTCTAATGAACTCCTATGTTGTGGCAAAGTCCTTAGGACTATTTAGACTCAACAAAGGAGGATTTGTCGTTTAGTCCTTAAATCTGTTCGTGACCAAATGATACGTTGTTACTAAGGATGACAACGTTTATCAAGCATAGATCGTTGTGTACCATATAGGTTGGTTCTTCTCTTAAACAATGAGTGTGAAGACACTGGTGTGGCATACAGGTGAGATGTAAGGGTACATCTGCACTGAACGTGACCGACTCCGGAGCTATTTCTGCTATCAAGATTTGCTCCGATGGAATATGGGTATAAATATCCCTCCGACCTGAGACCACCACGGTGACTTGCAAGCAACTTACTGCACTTAGGCACTGGACTACCTAAATTTCTAATTCAGTGACGGAAGGCTGCTGGGTGTAGTCAAGTACTTGACTTGTCGGTGCATGTATCAAGATGGGATTGACCACTCCAGTTTAGGAGCTATGTACAGTCATGTTTCAATTTAGCAAAACCTTGGCCAGGTTAGTCTTTGTGAGGAGTCACAGGACTGTTTGAGTTCAGCACGATTCGGATGATCTAATCAGGGTTGACAGTTTAACCCTAAGTCATCCTAAACACAGAGGTCAAAAGGATGAATTATACAGTAACCATATTCACGTAGGCTCTGAGTGTTGCGATTGTGATCATTCGACCTATCCGATCGTCGGGTACCATTGCTAGATGGTCACTTCGATTAGTACAGGAATTGGTTCCTGTGCTACCGGCTTAGGTTCGAACCTGCGGGGTCACACACATTAGAGGTTCCTATCTGATCTGATAGCTGGTGAAGAGTCCTTCATGTCTGAAATTTTGTGATCGAGAATCAGAATTCTCTGATCATGAATTCCACACATTTTGGGTACCAGGGTCAAGAGTCCCATTGGTTTAGGACTCTTCGATCAGGGTTACATATCGATGAATTCTGATGCCCGATTACCCATCGAATTTGGACTCAATATTTATGAGAGGTTTAATTAGTGATTTGATCACTAATTAACTTAATTTGATTGAGTAATTAATTTTAGATCAAGTCCAATTGAATTGGATTCAGTTGGGTTTGACCCGATTAGGTTAAGAGTTGACCTAATCGTCGAGATAGTTTGGTCCCTGATATGATCAGGGGTTGGGCTTAATCAATTCCTGATTTGATTAAAATTTTATTGAGCCTAATTAAGCCTAATTAAGTTAGGTTTAAATTAGTCTAATTGGGCCTAACTTATTTGGTACAATTAGGTTGGTTTAAATAATGAAACCACCTTGACCCATTCTCCCTGCGCCACCTCACTTCCACTGCGCCCATTTGAATTCACGAGAAGGAAGTTCTCATGAATTTTTCCTCATGCAAAGCCCTCCTCATGCCCTACTTTAATGCACCAAATGAGTGGATAAGGATGATTAGTTGGCCATTCAAATTCAAAATAAAAGTTTGAATTTGAATGAGCAACCAATCTTAGCGCCTTGACCTTATCCTCTTTTAACGCCACATTTATTACACAAGAAAATGTTTCTCATGAAATCACTCATGCACAAATTAAGCCACGCCCTCCTCTTCTCACACCCTTAGTGGATAGGGATAAATTGGTTTCCATTTAAATTCAAAATTTGATTTGAATTCAAATATATAATTACTCATCTTTATCCTCTCACGTGGATAAGACGTTTGACATTGTTTTAAAAGGAGGAGAAGAGTGGGGCGTGTGTAAGAAAAATTTTTTTTGGAGAGAAAATCTAGGCATGAGGAATTCTTGTGTGCAAGGTGAAGGTCAATATCCTTCCGAGAGAAAAAGAAAGAAAAGAAAGAAAAAGTGTGCGCAGGGTTTCAGTGAGTTCTTCAGGGTTTCAGTCTGGAGTTCGAAAAGTGAGAAGGTGAGCTACGAGTGTCGTGAGCCCACCAAATTTTAGAAAGATCTTCAACATTCTTTCAAGCACGTCTGCTGACGATCCAGAGTATCCAAAGAATTGACAGACATCGATCGAAGGAATTCGATCAGCATCGACCGTCGAAAGAGCTCTACAATGAGCTAGCACTCGTGAGGAGTCGATCAGACCGAAAGCTTCATGTGGACGATCTACAGAGATCAGACACACTGTGTGGCTGCATCACAATGATCAGACTCTCCCGACGGTGATCAGATTACGACGATCTACTACCCACACAAAGGTATAGTGTTCTGAACACATTACAGTAAAGTGTTTAATGTTCAAATTCAAATTTCAAATTTAAATGCATGCATGCTATATATCATATTTAGATCCTAGTGTAGGATAAATTTTTATTAATTAATTAGATTAATTAATAATTTTTGCTGTAAAATAGTGATTTTGAAAAAATTTTAAAATTATCATTTTACCCCGCACTGATCATCCCCACAAATGGTATCAGAGCGGGTTCTTAGATATGATATATATATTTGCATGCGTAGATTAAGTTGTAATCTAAAAGTTTACAATTTGAAATTTGAAATTCAAAATTTGAAATTTAAATTTTGAAAGTTGTTTGAAATTCAAAATTCAAAAATTTGAAATTCAAAATTTGAAATTCAAAATTTGAATTTTGAATTTTCAAATTTGAAATTCAAAATTCAAAATTCAAAATTTTAAAATTTAAAATTCAAAATTTAAAATTTAAAATTTAAATTTTAAAATTTAAAATTTAAAATTTAAAATTTAAAATTTAAAATTCAAAATTTAAAATTTAAAATTTGAAATTTGTTTGAAATTTGAATTTCAAAATTTAAAATTTAAAATTTGAAATTTGAAATTTAAATTTTGAAATTGGTATATTTAGATAAACTTGATCCAAGTAGCAAGTAATCAAATTGGGTTAGTTGCCATGGCCATCCGATCACAGGAGAAAAGTAGGGTTTAAAGGCCCTCTCCTCCCATTCGATGGGGTCTCCTATGGCGGTAGGAGTGCCGCTGTAATTATATCCCATGCAGATGAAGCAGTGAAAGGAATTAATTGTAAAGGTTCAATTATAAAATTTACCACGAATGTGTTACATTAGATCTAAAGGAATATTCATGATTTTTTTTTAAAGTTATTTTCTGTTATGTAATTAGCAACAGGATTGTTATTTATGAAATGTGCTGATCTATTTGTGAAATGAGTCAACATATTTGGTGAACAGAAAATAAAACTTTTCAAATTTGAAAATTATTTTCAAAATACCAAACTCTGACCTATCAGCCCAAATACTTAATTAAAAGAATTAAGTATTGTCTAGTAGGTCTAGAATTGTGAATTAAGATCTAAGACAATTGCATAAACTTGTGGGTCAATGGGTTAGATGGATTAGGTCCATAATTGGGTTAGACCTAAGGTTAGCTTAAAGAAATAGACTAAATTAGAGTAATTGGTCAAATCTAATCAAAAGTTGAATTAGATTAGGTCAAGGATACTCTAGACTCAACTCCAATAGTTGTAGTTGAATGGGTCCATGTCTTTAACTAGACCAAGATGGACTTAATTCATGGCTACGCGGTGGAACCCTATTTACTAAGTTGATCAAATTAAAACTAATGAACCGGTTGGTATCTAAGGTAAGCTTGGCAGTTTGACCAGTGATTTTTAAGTGGGAGCTACTCGCTGTGATTCGATCTCTGACGAGTTAATGGCTTATCCCCACCACTGATCTCACTTACCTGGCCAACCTGGTGAATTAGATTTTGATTAGATCACTTGGTGATTAGGGCTTACCCATATCATTAGGTAAATCAGTTTGACTGATTTAGGTGCTCCTAATGCCAACTTTAAGTAAATCCTTTTTAATCTGACTTGATGAAGTCAGTGGGAGGATTGAAATTGGCTGGATATTTTCTTCTCTTCGATTCTTTAATAAAATCCTCAAAAATTATTAGATCCTAAAAATGATTAAATTATATTGATAACTAAATCATAGCCTCCCATTAAGTGAGTGATAATGAGTCCATTAGTTTAATAATCATTGGAGGCCCAAAGGCCTGGTGCTTATTGACTAATAGAATTATCATTCATAATATGATAATTTGGTTTGAGTCTTTCTGATGGTGGTCAGGTTGGCCGGCCAAAGTCGGGCCTGATCATTTATTGGTCTGATTCACCAAATCAAATCATGTTAATGGTTGGACCTAACCAGATCTTTTCAGTGGAGGCCAAAGCCTACTGATTAGGTTCAGGGGCAAAATCAATTATTAGAAGTTGTTTAGAGAAACAACTGGTTATGAACCTACCCATAGATGCACATGGGTTGACCAACCAAAGTTGGGCTCGTGTGTAGTCTGTGTGGATTCTAGTACCCACTAAGGAATTAAAATAATTCCTCGAATTGGAGGTTGAGGCTACCAATTCGTAAAAATACTGGGAGAAACTTTAGACTAAAGTCCAAGTCTTTAGTATTAATAATTTATGTACTAATATAGGTCTGGTTTTTCTTTATGCAGCTATAGCCACTACCCTTTCGCTCCGGTCATTATTAGATAATGACAAGTTCATGGGACCTCATTTCGATTGTTGGTATCGAAAATTAAAAATCATCCTTGAGCATGAGCGGATCCTTTATGTAGTAATGGATCCGGTACCTGAGGAGCCAGCCCCGAACGCTAGAGGGATGGTCCGAGATACTTACCAAAAGTGGCTCAACGACCGCACCACCGTTCGATGCATTATGCTGGCAGCAATGAATGATGAGTTCAGTCGCAGATTCGAGAACGCCCAACCACAGGAGATGCTTCAAATGTTGAACGACTCCTTTGGCATGCCTGACGACGTTGAAAGACACAAAACTAGTTGTGCCATTTTCAATTCTCGGATGAGGGATGGAGCCTCAGTCACTGATCATGTACTGTACATGATCGAAATGATTGAGCACCTAAAAAAACTGGGCTTTCCCCTGCACAAGTAGCTCGATAAGGATGCGATCTTTAATTCTCTGCCCAAGTCCTACCTTCCCTTCCTTACTCATTTTCGAATGACAAAGCCAGCAATGAACTACCACGGCTTGTTGGGGTTGCTGCAGAACTTTGAGAAGGACCACCAGCTCCATAAGGAGTCGATAAATATTGTGGGAGGGTCTTCTTCTGGTCGTCGACCCTTTAAGAAAAAAAAGAAGAACAAGAAGAAGAAGAATAAGAAGGTGCAGCCGCATGCTGGGATGTCTGCACAGGGTCAGACCAAGAAGCGCAAGCCCGACCAAAGCCAGGCGGAGTACTTTTTTTGCAAGAAGCAGGGGCACTGGAAGAGAAACTATCCTCTATACATTGCCTCACTGGACCCGAACAGACCGAAGAAGAAGCAAGGTACTTATATGATAATACCTTGCAATTTTTTCATTTGTGATACTACTGCCTGGGTTTGGATACCGGAAGCCCTTATCATATTTGCAATTCGTTGCAGGGTCTGCAGGTCAGTAGGAGATTTGATGAAGGTGAGAGATTCCTGAACGTTGGAGATGGAAGCAAATTTTCAGTTCTAGCATTAGGAATCATGAACCTTGTAATCAATTCTCGAAATATAATTCTGAGTGAATGTCACTATTGTCCAAGCTTTTTATTAAATATTATTTCTGTAGGCCTTTTGGCCATGAACGGTTATCCATTTTTAATAAAAGGAAACATTTGCAATATCATTTTGAATGGTGTTATAATGTTTGTTGGACAACTTAATAATGGAATTTACTTCCTATCACAACCTGTTAATATGGTTCAAACCTCCGGTAAACGTCCTAGAATAGATAATGTGTCAGAAGTCTACCTTTGGCACTGTAGGCTAGGTCATATCAATAAGAACAAGATAAACAGGTTGGCTCAAGAAGGAATTCTTAAAGTAGATGATTATGAATCACTTCCAACCTGTGAGTCCTGTCTTCTTGGTAAAATGACCAAGTCACCTTTTACTGAAAAAGGTGAGCGAGCCAGTGAACTCTTGGCTCTGGTACATTCTGATGTATGTGGACCCATGAGCTCAAGTGGAAGAGGTGGATATTTCTACTTCATAACCTTCACAGATGACCTATCGATGTATGGGTATGTCTATTTAATGAAGCATAAGTCAAAGTCATTTAAAATGTTCAAACTATTTCGAAATGAGGTAGAAAAACACACTGGAAAGTGTATTAAAAGTCTTCGATCTGATTGAGGAGGTGAATACCTTTCCAATGATTTTCTGACATATCTTGGAGAGAATGGGATTCTCTCTCAGTGGACACCTCCTGGACACCACAGCATAATGGTGTGTCTGAAAGGAGGAATCGGACCTTGTTGGACATGGTTCGATCCATGATGGAGTTTGCTGATCTGTCGATCTCTCTTTGGGGATATGCACTTGAATCAGCTTGTTACCTTCTAAATAGGGTTCTGAGTAAGTCTGTAACCAAAATGCCATATGAGATATGGATAGGACGTAAGCCAGTACTCTCGCACCTTAGGGTTTGGAGGTGTCCGGCTTATGTTAAACGTTTAATTACGGACAAGCTTGGACCTAGGTCTAACAAGTGTAATTTTATAGGGTACCCAAAAGAAACCAAAGGGTATCACTTCTACCTAGCTGATGAGCAAAAAGTGTTTGTCAGCCTTAAGGCAATCTTTTTGGAAAGGAAGTTCCTTGGTGAAGGGACTGTTGCCTCTAAGGTCGAACTTGATGAAATTCGATAGGTGGAAAATCCGATGCAAGTTGCTGAACCTGAATCGGATTTGATTAGATCAGATCTGGAGCCCATTGTTCAAACACCCTTAAGGCGATCTGGTAGAGTACCACGTCAATCGGACAGATACTATGGTTTCCTGGTCCGGTACGACGATCCTATCGAATTTGATGAAAATGATGAGGATCCGATCACCTACATGGATGCAATGCAAAGACCCGACTCTGAGAAATGGCTAGAGGCCATGAAATCCGAAATGGAGTCCATGAAGGTCAACGATGTGTGGACATTGGTTGACCCACCCGAAGGAATAAAACCTATAAAGCCCGTCTGGTCGTCAAGGGATATCGTCAACATTATAGTATAGACTATGACGAGACGTTTTCTCCTATGGCAATGCTCAAATCCATTAGAATTATGCTTGCGATAGCTGCCCATCTGGACTATGAAATCTGACAGATGGATGTGAAGACAGCTTTCCTAAATGGAGAGCTGGACGAAGAGGTGTATATGATACAATCTGAAGGATTCACATCCACAGATGAGTCTAAGGTGTGCAGACTACAAAGGTCCATTTATGGACTTAAGCAGGCATCCCAGAGTTGGAACATATGTTTTGATAGGACGATCAAGACGTATGGCTTCGTTAAGAATGGAGAAGAGTCCTGTATTTATAAGTGGGCTAATGGTCCAGTAGTAGTAT
The DNA here is from genome assembly GCF_000442705.2 of Elaeis guineensis. NCBI lineage: Eukaryota > Viridiplantae > Streptophyta > Magnoliopsida > Arecales > Arecaceae > Elaeis > Elaeis guineensis. The sequence goes on along the minus strand of NC_026008.2, from coordinate 19,220,556 downwards.
TTCTTGTATTGTATGTGGATGACATTCTCTTAATGGGGAATAATATCCCTGCATTACAGGGAATAAAGATTTGGCTGTCATCACAGTTCTCCATGAAAGATCTGGAAGAAGCTTCCTACATCTTAGGGATGAGGATCTATAGAGATAGATCTAAAAGGTTGCTTGGTTTATCCCAGTCTACGTACATAGATACTATGCTGAAGAGGTTCCGCATGGAGAATTCCAAGAAAGGCTATCTACCGATAGGCCATGGAATTTCTCTCACGAAGAGGGATTGTCCGACAACACCTCAAGAGAGAGAGCGTATAGGTAGGATTCCATATGCTTCGGCAGTGGGATCTATCATGTACGCCATGACATGTACACGACCAGATGTGGCATACTCACTAGGGGTAATGAGTAGATACCAATCTGATCCAGGAGAGAATCACTAGAAGGTTGTTAAAATCATCCTGAAGTATTTAAGAAATACTAAGGACCAGTGGCTTGTTTATGGTGAATCGAATTTGAGACTTATAGGATTTACAGACTCTAGTTTTCAGTCTGATCACGACGACAGCAAAAGTGTGTCGGGATTTATTTTTACCCTTAATGGTGGAGCTATCTACTGGAAGAGTTCCAAGCAACACACAGTGGCTGATTCAGTTTGCGAGGCGGAGTATGTCGCTACATCAGATGCTGCCAAAGAAGTGGTGTGGCTGAGAAAATTCATCACCGAGCTCAGAGTAGCACCCTCCCTTGTTGGTCCAGTTCTGCTCTACTGTGACAGCTCTGGAGCCATTGCTCAGGTGAAGGAACCCAAGGCACACCAGCGGACGAAGCATATTCTGCATCGCTACCATCTCATCCAGAAAATTATGGATCGAGGTGACGTCGACCTTCAGAAGATCGATGAAAAGGAGAATCTGGCTGATCCATTCACTAAAGCCATTGCGGTGAAGGAGTTCAACAACTACAAGTCGAAGATGGGTATTAGATACTGCACCGATTGGCTTTAGGCCAAGTGAGAGATTATTGGGAATAGTGTCCCAAAGCCAATCATCAGCCTGTTGATGGTTGTACTCTTTTTTTGTATATGTACATGAATTATGAATTAATAAAAATTATTTTGATATTTTTCATCACAAAATATTTCATCTTCTAATGAACTCCTATGTTGTGGTGAAGTCCTTAGGACTATTTAGACTCGACAAAGGAGGATTTGTCATTTAGTCCTTAAATCTGTTCGTGATCAAATGATACATTGTTACCAAAGATGACAACGTTTATCAAGCATAGGTCGTTGTGTGCCATATAGGTTGGTTGTCCTCTTAACCAATGAGTGTGAAAACACTGGTATGGCATACAGATGAGATGTAAGGGTACATCTGCACTGAACGTGACCGACTCCGAAGCTATTTCTGCTATCAAGATTTGCTCTGATGGAATATGGGTATAAATATCCCTCCGACCTGAGACCGCCACGGTGACTTGCAAGCAACTCACTGCACTTAGTCACGGACTACCTGAATTTCTAATTCAGTGACGGAAGGCTGCTAGGAGTAGTCAAGTACTTGACTTGTCGGTGCGTGTGTCAAGATGGGATTGACCACTCCAGTTTAGGAGCTGTGTACAGTCATGTTTCAATTTAGCAAAACCTTGGCCAGGGTAGTCTTTATGAGGAGTCACAGGACTGTTTGAGTTGAGAACGATTCGGATGATCTAATCAGGGTTGACAGTTTAACTCTGAGTCATCCTAAACACAGAGGTCAAAAGGATGAATTATACAGTAACCATATTCACATAGGTTCTGAGTATTGCGATTGCGACCATTCGACCTATCCGATCGTCGGGTACCATTGCTAGATGGTCACTTCGATTAGTACAAGAATTGGTTCCTGTGCTACCGACTTATGTTCGAACCTGCGGGATCACACACATTAGAGGTTGCTATCTGATCTGATAGCTGGTGAAGAGTCATTCATGTCTGAGATTCTGTGATCGAAAATCAGGATTCTCTGATCACGAATTTCACACATTTTGGGTATCGGGGTCAAGAGTCCCACTGGTTTAGGACTCTTCGATCAGGGTTACATATCGATGAATTCTGATGCCCGATTACCCATCGGATTTGGACTAAATATTTATGAGAGATTTAATTAGTGATTTGATTATTAATTAACTCAATTTGATTGAGTAATTAATTTTGGATCAAGTCCAATTGAATTGGATTCAGTTGGGTTTGACCCGATTAGGTTAAGAGTTGACCTAATCGTCGAGATGGTTTGATCCCTGATATGATCAGGGGTTGGGCTTATTCAATTCTTGATTTGATTAAAATTTTATTGAGCCTAATTAAGCCTAATTAAGTTAGGTTTAAATTAGTCTAATTGGGCCTAACTTATTTGGTTCAATTAGGTTGGTTTAAATAATGAAACCACCTTGGCCCATTCTCCCTGCGCCACCTCACTTCCACTGCGCCCATTTGAATTCACGAGAAGAAAGTTCTCATGAATTTTTCCTCACGCAAAGCCCTCCTCATGCCCTATTTTAATGCACCAAATGAGTGGATAAGGATGATTGCCATTCAAATTCAAAATAAAAGTTTGAATTTGAATAAGCAACCAATCTTAGCGCCTTGACCTTATCCTCTTTTAACACCCCATTTATTACACAAGAAAATATTTCTCATGAAATCACTCATGCACAAATTAAGCCACGCCCTCCTCTTCTCACACCCTTAGTGGATAGGGATAAATTAGTTTTCATTTGAATTTAAAATTTGATTTGAATTCAAATGTACAATTACTCATCTTTATCCTCTCACGTGGATAAGACGTTTGACATTGTTTTAAAAGATGGAGAAGAGTGGGGCGTGTGTAAGAAAAATTTTTTTTGAAGAGAAAATATAGGCATGAGGAATCCTTGTGTGCAAGGTGAAGGTCAATATCCTTCCGAAAGAAAAAGAAAGAAAAGAAAGAAAAAGTGTGCGTAGGGTTTCAGTGAGTTCTTCAGGGTTTCAGCCTGGAGTTCGGAAAGTGAGTAGGTGAGCTACGAATGTCGTGAGCCCACCAAATTTCAGAAAGATCTTCAACATCCTCTCAAGCATGTCGGCTGATGATCCAGAGTATTCAAAGAATTGGCAGACATCGATCAAAGGAGTTCGATCAGCATCGGCCGTCGAAAGGGCTCCACAACGAGCTAGCACTCGTGAGGAGTCGATCAGACCGGGAGCTTTGTGTGGACGATCTGCAGAGACCAAACACACTGTGTGGCTACATCGCGATGATCAGACTCTCCCGACGATGATCAAATTATGGCGATCTACTACCCGCACAAAGGTATTGTGTTCTGAACACATTACAGTAAAGTATTTACTGTTCAAATTCGAATTTCAAATTTAAATGCATGCATGCTATATATCATATTTAGATCCTAGTGTAGGATAAATTCTTATTAATTAATTAGATTAATTAATAATTTTTACTGTAAAATAATGATTTTGAAAAAAATTTAAAATTATCATTTTACCCCTGCACTGATCGTCCCCATAAATAATCTACAAGATTTGAGCACAACAACTTCCGACTGTAATGTATTCGGCCTCGACTGTAGATAGTACTATCGAATTTTACTTCTTACTAAATCAAGAGATTAAGTTAACTCCTAAAAATTGGCAAGTTCTACTAGTACTTTTTCTATCTAATCTACATCCAGTAAAATCGGCATCTCAATATCCTATTAAGTCAATTGATGAGTCCTTAGAATACCATAATCTTAGAGTTTGTGTATCTTTTAAATATTTAAGAATGTGATTCTTTTAGATTTGATTGAAAGCGAGCATATAGACAAACACTAAACATAATATCTAGTCTACTGGTTGTTAAATACAATAAAGAATCAATCATGCCTCTATAAAGTTTTGAGTCTATATTTTTACCTCCTTCATCCTTGTCAAGCTTACATGATGGGCTCATGGGGGTACCAATTGCTTTGGAGCCCTCCATTCCAAATCTTTTGAGTAGTTCTCTTGTGTACTTGCTTTGGGTGATGGAGATCCCTTTCTTTATTTGTTTGATTTGGAGTCCGAGAAAGAATGTAAGTTCTCCCATCATGCTCATCTCGAACTCTCCATACATGAGCTTAGCAAAATCTTAACAAAGAGTTTTATTAGTAAACCCAAATATAATATCATCAATGTATATTTGTATAACTAAGATGTCATCATTATTTCTTTTAATAAAAAGGATTGTATCTACATTTCCTCTTGAAAAATTATTATTAAGCAAGAATTAACTTAACCTTTCATACCAAGCCCTAGGTGCTTGTTTTAAACCATATAATGCTTTGTTTAATTTGAAAACATGATTAGAAAAAGCAAGATTTTCAAAACCGAGGGACTGTTCTATATATACTTCTTCAGCAATATAACCATTTAAAAAAGTACTTTTGACATCCATTTGGAATAACTTAAAATTCATAAAGCATGCATATGCAAATAAAAGCTTAATTGCTTCTAATCTAGCAACAGATATAAAGGTCTCATCAAAATCAATTTCTTCTTCTTGATTATAACCCTTTACAACCAATCTTGCTTTATTCCTAATTATATTTCCATGTTCATCCAATTTATTCCTATATACTCATTTTGTGCCAATTACTAGATAATTTTCAGGTCTTGATGCTAAAAACCATACATTATTTCTTTTGAATTGATAAAGTTCTTCTTACATTGCATTTATCCAATTATAATCTTTTTCAGCTTCATCTATGGTTTTAGGTTCAAAATGAAAAACCAATGCAAAATGATTGTATGCATCTCAAAGTGAAGAACGAGTTCTTACTCCATGTGTAGGATCACCAATGATTAATTCTTTGAAATGATTATGATCATACCTCCATTCTTTGGGTAGATCATTTGTACCTTGAGATTGTTCTTGTTGTGCTTCACCTTCATCCTCTTATTTGTTTTCATGTTCTTCTTCATTTTTAATTGTTGAGTCTTTTAGGGTGAGCTCCTTCATCCCTTCTATAAGAGGATCTGCATCATCAATATCTTCACTCTTCCTTGAAGGAAGATCATTAGTCTCATCAAAAATAACATGTATTGACTCCTCTACTACTAAAGTTCTTTTGTTGAAAACTCTAAAAGCTTTGCTAGAAGAGGAGTAACCAAGAAAAATAGCTTCATCAGATTTTGCATCAAATTTTCTAATCTCTCTTTACTATTGTTCAAAACAAAACATCTGCAACCAAAAACATGAAAGAATGTAATATTTGATTTTCTTCCTTTCCAAAGCTCATAGGGTGTTTTCTTTAGAATTGGTCTAATTAAAGCACGGTTTAAAATGTAACATGCCGTGTTTATTACTTTTGCCCAAAAGTATCTTGGGAGGTTACTTTCACATAGCATGGTACGGGCTATTTTTTTAAGGGTTCTATTTTTTCTTTCTACTACTCCATTTTGTTGGGATATCCTAAATACAGAAAAATTATGGTCAATGCCTTTTTTATCACAAAACTTTTTAAAATTTTGATTTTCAAATTCGGCTCCATGATCACTTTAAATATTTTGAATTGAAAAATCTTTTTCACTAGAACTCTTAAATAAAATTTTGAGAACACATGAAAAGTTTCATCCATATGTGCTAAAAAAAAAATCCATATAAAACGAGAGAAATCATCAATAATTACAAAGCTATATCATTTTCCACCTAAACTAGTAGTTCTAGTAGGTCTAAATAAATCCATGTGTAATAATTCTAACGGCCTAGAAGTTGAAACAATATTTTTAGATTTGAATGAGACTTTTGTTTGTTTATCCAGTTGGCATGCATCACAAATTCGATTTTTTTCAAAATTAAATTTAGGTAAATCGGTAACCAATTCCTTTTTAATAAGTTTTGAAAGTGAATGCATGCTAATATGTGCAAGCCTACGGTGCCAAAGCCAACTAGTCTCATTAATTTTGGCATTCAAGGCTACTAGGCATTGCACGTTTATCTTGAAAAAATTATTCAAATCTATCATATAAATATTACCATGTCTATGCCCAACAAATTTAATGCCTTCATCATTGGGACTAGTTACTATGCATAATGAAGATTCAAAAATAACTTTGTACCCTTTGTCATAAAATTGACTAATGCTTAATAGATTATATTTCAAACCATCTACTAATAAAATATTTTCAATATATTTGGAGGGAGTGATATCAATGTTATCTATACCGATGATCTTTCCTTTGCTATTGTCTCCAAAGATGACAATCCCTCCATCTTTTGCATCAAGTGTGATGAATTGAGATTCATCAAGCGTGATGAATTGGGATTCATCATCGGTCATATGTCTTGAGCACTCGCTATCAAGATACAATTTTCGATTTGTTTCTTGGGATGCAAGACACACCTACATACAAAAATCAAATTTTGACTTTAGGTACCCAAGTTTTCTTGGGTCTTTTTTGGTTAGTCATAATGGTTCCTTTTAGAACCCATATTTTCTTCACATTAGAATTTTCAGATTTACTAGAGAAACATATATAGGATTTGTGTCCTGCTTTACCATATTTAAAGCAAGTAATATTTAAAAACTTGTTACTTGATGAGTTCACAAAGATATTTTTTAGAAATTTTTATTTCTTTAAAGGGTTGTAGTCAAGACCGGCTTTATTATAAACGGTCTTTTGATTATCAAGTATCATTTGAAGTTTATTTGAACTTAGAGTGAATTTTTCTACCATAGGTTTTAACTTAGCAATTTTATTTTTCAAGTTCAAATTTTCTTGTGTCAAGACTAATTTTTTATTTGAAATAATCTTATTTTTTTTAGTAAAGATTGATTCTTTGATTTCAATTCTTTGTCCTTTATCCCTAACTTCTTTAGATCATCAACTAGATCATAAAATACATTTTAAAATTCTTTAAAAGTAAAGTCATTAGGAGTTTCAGCATTTACCTCATTTTCATGTGCCATAAGGCACAAGTTGGTTTGTTCATGTGAATCTTCTTCTTCGGAGTTTGACTCATCACTATCACTCCATGTAGCCACCATAGCCTTTTTCTTATACTTCTTGGGGCTCTACTTAAGTTGTGGACATTCGAACCTAAAGTACTCCAGCTTCTTACATTCATAACAAATAAGAGGCTGCTCCTTATCCTTCTCCTTGCTATGCTCTTCTTTTGTAGGTGGCCTCTTCCTCATCCCTTATTTTCTTTTCTTCAAAAATCTTTTAAACTTTCTAGTGATGAGGGCTATTACTTCATCTTGCTCTTCATTTTCTATTTTATCAGATTTCTCATCGAGTTGAGTAGTGGATTTGAGGACGATTTTGCTCCTTGAATTGATTTTGATGATTACAAAATATTTGAAGGGGTTACTAATGATTTTGGCTTGGAAAAAGATTTATTGTATTTCAGGGGCAAAATCGTCTTAATGGTGCAGGTACATTGGGCTTCGGATCTGATCTAATCAAATCCGACTCAGGTTCAGCTATTGGTGTTGGTCCTTCTACCTGTTGAACTTTATCAAGTTCAACCTTAGAGGCAATGGTTCTTTCACCAAAGAACTCCTTTTCTAAAAAGATTACCTTAAGGCTGACGAACACCTTTTGTTCATCAGCATGATAGAAAAAATATCTTTTGATCTCTTTGGGGTACCCTATGAATGTGCATTTGTCAAAGATATCCTTTTGTTCATCCGAATCTTGCTCAACTCAAACAGTCCTGTGACTCCTCACTAGGACTACCCTGATCAAGGTTTTGCTAAATTGAAACACGACTGTACACAGCTCCTGAACTGGAGTGGTCAATCCCATCTTGACACACGCACCGATAAGTCAAGTACTTGCCTACACCCAGCAGCCTTCCATCACTGAATTAGAAATTCAGGTAGTCCAGTACCTAAGTGCAGTGAGTTACTTACAAGTCACCGTGGCGGTCTCAGGTCAGAGGGACATTTATACCCATATCCCATCGAAGCAAATTTTGACAGCAGAAAAAGCTCCGGAGTTGGTCACGTTCAGTGTAGATGTACCCTTACATCTCATCTGTATGACATACCAGTGTCTCCACACTCCTTGGTTAAGAGGACAACCAACTCATATGGCACACAACGACCTATGCTTGATAAACGTTGTTGTCCTTGGTAACAACGTATCATTTGATCGCGAATAGGTTTAAGGACTAAACGACAAATCCTCCTTTGTCGAGTCTAAATAGTCCTAAAGACTTCACCACAACACAGGAGTTCATTAGAAGATGAATCAATTTGTGATGAAAAATATCAAAATAACTTTTATTTATTTATAATTCATATACTAATACAAGAAAGAGCACAACCGTCAACAGATTGATGATTGACTTTGGGACACTATTCCCAACAATCTTCCACTTGACCTAAAGCCAATCGGTGCAGTATCAAATACCCATCTTCGACTTGAAGTCGTCGAACTCCTTCACTGTAATGGCTTTAGTGAATGGGTCGGCCAAGTTCTCCTTTCTGTTGATCTTCTGAAGGTCGACATTACCTCGATCCACGATTTTTCGGATGAGATGGTAGTGGCACAGAATATGCTTCGTCCGCTGGTGTGCCTTCGGTTCCTTCGCCTGAGCAATGGCTCCAGAGCTGTCACAGTAGTGCAAAACTGGACCAACATAGGAGGGTGCTACTCCGAGCTCGGTGATGAATTTTTTCAGCCACATCGCTTCTTTGGTAGCATCTGATGCAGCGACATACTCTGCCTCGCAAACTGAATCAGCCACAGTATGCTGCTTGAAACTCTTTCCGCAGACAGCTCCACCATTAAAGGTAAAAACAAATCCTGACACACTCTTGCTGTCATCATGATCAGACTAGAAACTGAAATCTGTAAACCTTATAAGTCTCAAGTCCGATTCACCATAAACAAGCCACTGATCCTTAGTATTTCTTAAATATTTCAAGATGGTTTTAACAACCTTCCAGTGATTCTCTCCTGGATCATATTTGTATCTACTCACTACCCCTAGTAAGTATGCCACATCTGGTCGTGTACATGTCATGGCGTACATGATAGATCCCACTGCCGAAGCATATAAAATTCTACCAATACGCTCTCTCTCTTGAGGTATTGTCGGACAATCCCTCTTTGAAAGAGAAATTCCATGGCCTATCGGTAGATAGCCTTCCTTGGAATTCTCCACGCTGAACCTCTTCAGCATGGTATCAATGTACGTGGACTGGGATAAGCCAAGCAACCTTTTAGATCTATCCCTATAGATCCTCATCCCTAGGATGTAGGAAGCTTCTCCCAGATCCTTCATGGAGAACTATGACGACAGTCAAATCTTTATTCTCTGTAATGCAGGAACATCATTTCCGATTAAGAGAATATCATCCACATACAATACAAGAAATACCACCACTAGACCATTAGCCCATTTATAAATACAGGGCTCTTCTCTGTTTTTAATGAAGCCATACGTTTTGATCGTCCTATCAAAACGTATGTTCCAACTCTGGGATGCCTTCTTAAGTCCATAAATGGATCTCTATAGCCTGCACACCTTAGACTCATCTGTGGATGTGAACCCTTCAGGTTGTATCATATACACCTCTTTGTCCAGCTCTCCATTTAGGAAAGCTGCCTTCACATCCATCTGCCAGATTTCAAAGTCCAGATGGGCAGCTATCGCAAGCAAAATCTGAATGGATTTGAGCATTGCCACAGGAGAAAATGTCTCATCATAGTCTATACCATAACGTTGACGATATCCCTTGGCAACCAGACGGACTTTATAGGTCTCCACCTTTCCATCTGCGCCCCTCTTCCTCTTGAAGATCCACTTACACCTTATGGATTTTACTCCTTCGGGTGGGTCAACCAATGTCCACACATCGTTGACCTTCATGGACTCCATTTCGGATTTTATGGCCTCTAGCCATTTTTCAGAGTCAGGTCTCTGCATTGCATCCATGTAGATGATCGGATCCTCATTGTTTTCATCAAGTTCGACAGGATCGCCATCCCGGACCAAGAAACCATAGTATCTGTCCGATTGACGTGGTACTCTACCAGACCGCCTTAAGAGTGCAGGAACAATGGGCTCCGAATCTGATCTAACCAAATCCAGTTCAGGTTCAACAACTTGTGTCGATTTTTCCACCTACCGAACTTCCTCAAGTTCGACCTTAGAGGCAACAGTCCCTTCACCAAGGAACTCTTTTTCCAAAAAGATTGTCTTAAGACTGACAAACACCTTTTGCTCATCAGCTAGGTAGAAATTATACCCTTTGGTCTCTTTTGGGTACCCTATGAAATAACACTTGTCAGACCTAGGTCCAAGCTTGTCCGTAATTAAATGTTTTACATAAGTCGGACACCCCCAAACCCTAAGGTGCCAGAGTACTGGCTTACGTCCTATCCATATCTCATAAGGCATTTTGGTTACAGACTTACTCGGAATCCTATTTAGAAGGTAACAAGCCGATTCGAGCGCATATCTCCAGAAGGAGATCGACAGACCAGCAAACTCCATCATCGATCGATCCATATCCAACAAGGTCCGATTCCTCCTTTCAGACACACCATTATGCTGTAGTGTTCCAGGAGGAGTCTACTGAGAGAGAATCCCATTCTCTCCAAGATATGTCAGAAACTCATTGGAAAGGTATTCACCTCCTCGATCAGATCGAAGAGTTTTAATACGCTTCTCAGTTTATTTTTCTACCTCATTTCGAAATAGTTTGAACATTTCAAACGACTCCGACCTATGCTTCATTAAGTAGACATACCCATATCTTGATAGGTTGTTTGTGAAGGTTATGAAGTAGAAATATCCACCTCTTGCACTTGAGCTCATAGGTCCACATACATCAGAATGTACCAGACCCAAGAGTTCATTGGCTCGCTCATCTTTTTCAGTAAAAGGTGACTTGGTCATCTTCCCAAGAAGATAGGACTCACAGGTTGGAAGTGATTCATAATCACTGACTTCGAAGATTCCCTCTTGAGTCAACCTGTTCATCCTGTTCTTGTTTATATGACCTAGCCTATTGTGCCATAAGTATATATTTGATACACTATCTAATCTAGGGTGCTTGCTTGTAGAATAGACTACGTTAATAGGTTGTGATAACATATATACACCATTATTCAAACATCCATAAAAAATAGTAACACCATTCATAATGATATTACAAACTTGTTTCTTTGTTGAAATTTCATAATCATTTTTGGCCAGAAAGCCTACAGAAATAATATTTAAAAAAAAATTGGGACAGAAATGACAATCATTAAGAACAACGGTATGGGACTCAAATACAAGTTTCAAGATTCTTAATACTAGAACTAGAACTGATCTTCCATCTCCAACGTTCAGGAATCTCTCATCTTGCTCCAATCTCCTACTGATCTGCAACCCCTGCAATGAATTGTAAATATGGTAAGGGCTACCGATATCCAATATCTAGTCAGTTATATCATAAATAGAGAAATTATAAGGAGTTATCATATAAATACCTTGCCCAACAACAGCTTGCTTCTTTCTCTTCCTGTTCGGGTCCCGGAAGGTAATGTACTGAGGATAGTTCCTCTTTCAGTGCCCCCGCTTCTTGCAAAAGAAGCATTCAGCTTGACTCTTATCGGGCTTGATCTTTCTGATCTGGCCCTGTACTGATGTCCGAGCCTGAACTTGCACCTTCTTCACTTTCTTCTTTTTATTCTTCTTCCCTTTCACAAAGGGTCGAGAACTAGAAGACGAACCTCCCACTAAGTTAACCGACTCCTTGTGGAGTTGGTGATCCTTCTCAAAGTTTTGAAGTAATCCCAAAAATCTGTGGTAGTATACTTCAGACTTTGTCATTCCATAATGAGTGAGGAATGAGAGATAAGACTTGGACAGCGAGTTCATTATTGCATCTTTCCCAAGCTGCTCATGTAAGGAAAAGCCGAGCTTCATCAAATGCTCCATCAACTCGATTATATACAATACATGATCAATGATAGAGGCACCATCTCGTATTTTGGCATTGAAAATGGCACAACTAGTCTGTGCCTCTCCACGTCATCGGGTGTGCCAAAGGCATCCTCCAACACTTGAAGCATGTCTTTTGGCTGAGCTGTCTCAAATTTGCGACTGAACTCATTGCTCATGGCAGCTAGCATAATGCAACGCACCGTGATCCAATCACTGAGCCACTTCTGGTAAGTGTCTCTGACTGTTCCACGTGCATTGGCAACCAGCTCCTCAGGTGCAGGATCCGTCATCACATATAGGATCTATTCATGCTCCAGGACTATCTTCAACTTTCGGTACCAGCTACCGAAGTTGGGTCCCACCAACTTATCATTGTCCAACAACGATCGGAGCGATAGGAAAGTGGCCATATATGTATAAAGAAAAATCATAACCTAATTAGTAATTGATCCATTAAACCTAAAGATTTAGACTTTAATCAAAAGGTTTCTCCTATTATTTTATTCGAATTGGTAGCCTCTACCTCCAAATTGAAGAATTATCCTAATTCCTTAGTGGGTACTAGAATCCACTTAGACTGCACACAAGCCCAACTTTGGTTGGCCAACCCATGTACATCTAAGGGTAGGTTCATAACCAATTATTTCTCTAAATAATTTTTAGTAATTTTAATTTTGCCCCAGTCCCTAATCAGTAGGCTTTGGCCTTCACTGAAAAAGTCTGGTTAGGTCCAACCATTAACATGCCCATACTTGGCCCATCGAGCCAATGAATGATTAGGCCCAACTTTGGTTAGCTAACCTAACCACTATTTAGAAAGATGCAATCAAGAAATCATATTATGAATGATAATTCTATCAGCTGATAAGCACCAGGCCTTTGGGCCTCCAATGATTATCCAACTGATGGATCCATTATCATCCACTTAATGAGAGGCTATGATCTAGTTATCATCATAACTATTTTATTTTAAGGATCTAATAATTTTAGAAGATTTAGAGGAGAAAGTCAGATGAACCAGCTTATCATGATCCTCCCACTGGCTTCACCAAGTCAGCTTAAGGGAGACCATTAAAAAGGTTGGTCTAGGAGCACCTAAATCAGTCACACTGATTTACCTAGCTGACATGGGTCAGCTCGAATAGTCAAGTGATCCGATCAAAATATAATTTCACCAAGAGGCCAGGTAAATTCGATCGGTGGGAGGGTCTGTCAAAGCTTGCCTTAGACACCATCAGAAATGGTTAGATAAGCGGACTGCCAATTAAAAATCACCGGTCTCGTTTACCTTAGACACCCATTGGTTTAATTAGTTTCGATTAGATCAACTTAATAGTTTGTGCTAGACCGCTTAGCCAAGAATCAAGTCTATTTGGTTCTCGTTAAAGACATGGACTTGACCAACTACAACTATTGTAATTGATCTAGAGAATTCTTGACCTAATCTAAGACAACAATTGATTAGATTTAGTCAATTCTCTAATTAAGTCCATATTTAATCTAACCTTAGGTCTAACCTAATTAATGGACATAATTCTCACTAACCCATTAACCCAATGTGTTATGGTTTATGTCTTAGGTTCTTCAATTTACAATCCTAGAACCTAATCAAACAACTTCTTAATTCTCAATTAAGTTTTGGGCTGAGGGTTGGAGTTCGACTTTTCGAAAATAATTTTTATATTTATAAAATATTTTTACAACATGGTTCTACCAATCAAGTTGTATGTTTGATTCATAATCAAAATGCAAGTAAAATAAGTATGAAACTACTTTAGATCTAATCTAAACAGGTTCTTGTAATTGAAAAAATTTCAACTTTAAACTGCGCAAATTTCCCAGACAAATATATGATAGTTCTTTGCACGAAAATTATTAACAAAGAGATTTCATTTTAGATTTAAATACCTTTTAAATCTAATAAATCATAAATTTAATCTAGATCATATCTAATAAATTTATGATTGAAGATAGATCTACACGAATTAGGACAATCTTTGCACTATAAGGGATAAACTTTACAGCAGGACAACCTACAGTTCGTAATTGATCTAAAAAATTTAATTTTAGATTTAACAATCAGATTATAAATTAAATTTAATCTAAGAAATAATCTAAGCATGTATAAATAATCATATCATAAACAACCTAGACTCTGATACCAATTGAAGGAACCAGATCTAGGGTTTCAGGGTAAGATCTTGAAATTTTTTCAAGATTAGGCAGCGGAAGAATCAAATAAATTAAAATTTATCTTATAAAACTAGAGAATCCCTAAATCTAAAATCTAATTACATAATTATTACATGACATTAAATCAAAAATTAAAATATAAAGAGCAAGAACTATAAGTTGATCATATCAACATGTTTCTATACTACATCTAATGTATATAAAATATAATAGATCAGATCTATTACCTTGCAAGTTAGATGTTCTAACTTTGTTGATTCGAGCTAGAAGATGATGTTGTGAGCTGTACATATGTCTGACCTCTAGGAGTCGTCCATACGAGCCTAGAATCACAATCAGAAGTCCTGGTCTAGGAAATCAGCACAGTATGCTAGTACTGTGCTGATCCTTCTTCGATGGTCGATCAGATGTCTTCTTCTTCTTGATTTAGACTCTTTCAAAGATGAAAAGTAGGAAAAAGAGTTTTAGATGTGAGACACTCTCAGAAAACTCACAGATGGAGGAAGGGAAGAGGTGAACTCAGTAACCCTAGAAGAAGACCCTCTTCTTCTTCTCTTTACTCTCACCTAGACACCTAGTTTTGTGTCTATTATATCTCCACGCCCCTACACTCTTTCTTCCTTATTTTCATATGCCCCAAAGGTCTCTCAATGCTCTATAATCTAAAAAAATATCAAGAAGAAATTCATCTTAAATAATGAGATATGAAGAATCATTGTCTAGGTCAAATACCTAGTCAAGGAAAATCCAAATAGGGCAAGACAAGGGGTGCCCAACTCTTTGGTGCCCCCTCCTTCTTTTTCTGTCATGGACCACCAGCAAAGGGTGCACAATATGTGCCATAAAAACCATAAAAATCTCATAAAAAATTTGGATAAAATCAGTGCCATAAGAAAAGAGTTTTGATTTCCTAAAATTCTATCTCATAGAATTTGAAATCCAAACTAATTCCTACTTTAACTTGGTCCACAACCACATTCCATGCAAGAGAGAAAGAGTGAAAAGATTTGGGCATACATGAAGGCCTAGGAGAGAAGGTTTTGTCATACAAAATAAGAGAGAGTGGGCATGGGGGGCTAAAGTGGCGTAAGGTGGAATCCTAGTCTTACTAGGATTCAATCTATGACTTGTTCAAATTTGGTTTCTCAAACCAAATCAAACCAAAATCAAATCAAACCAAAACCAAATCAACCCAATTAGAATAGATCTTAATCCAATTAAGAACTTAATTTAATTAGATTAAATTAGATTTAAATCTCATTTAATTTTCTAATCGAATTAGAAATTAAGTTGACTCAAGTCCTAATTGAACTAGGACTAGTTTTTCCTTGCACTTGACTTATCCAATAAACCAATTGGACTTGATCCAATCAAGTCCAAATCAAATTTAATTAAATTATATTTAATTAGACTTAATCCTAGCCCATTTTTTTAATCAAATTAAGTCAATTAGTAATCGAATTGCTAATCGATCCTCCTGCAACACTTGCACTAGGTAAAATGTCAATCGTATTGATCGTTTAACCCTAGAACGACTCTTAATAGTTGATCAACCATCCAATCGGATCGTAAACTCTAATGTATATAACCTCACAGGTCTGAATCTAAGCTGATAGTATAGGAATAAATTCTGTACCAATCAAAGTGACCATCTAGCAATGGTACCCGACGGTCGGATAGGTCGAATGTGTAGAACAACATCCTTAGAACCCATGCGGATATAGTTTTCATATAATTCATCCCCTTGACCAAAATTCTCATAGGATACCTCAGAGTTCAACTATCAACTCTGATCAGGTTCTCCATATTGTATTTCAAAATATCAAATCCATCTGATAGATTATCCTGACCAAAGTTTTGCTAAATTGAAATACAGCGACTCATTCTTCTCCAACTCTTAGAGTGGTCAATCCCATCTTGATCACACTTAGACTTCGCAAGTACTTGACTGTGCTCAAAAGCCTTCCGTCACTGAATTAGAAATTCAGTTAGTCCAGTATCAAAGCACAGTGAGTTGCTTGCAAGTCACTAAGGCGATCTCAGATCTAAGGGATACTTATACCTATATCCCATCAGAGACATTCTCGATAGTAGAATGCTCTAGAGTTAGTCACGTTCAATGATGATGTATCCTTACATCTCACATGTATGTCATACCAGTATCTTCACACTTCTTGGTTAAGAAGACAACCAACCCATATGGCCTACAGCGACCTATGCTCGATAGAAGCTGTCACCCTTATTAACAGCCTATTATTGGGTCGTGAACAGTTTTAAGGACTAATCGATAAATCCTCTCTTTATCGAACCTAAATAGTCCTAAAGATTTCACCACAATAACAGAGTTCATTAGAAGATGAAAACTTTTGATAAAATTGCTAAAAATATATTTTATTTATTAACAAATCAATTACAATACAAGGTTACTCAACCGTCAATAGGTTGACGATTGGCTTTTGAGACATATTTCTCAACATAAATGTGATAAAGTAGGATACAAATCTTATACATATTTCTCTAGCAAATCTGAAAATTCTAATATGAAGAAAATATGGGTTCCAAAAGGAACAATTGTGACTAACCAAAAAAGACTCAAGAAAACTTGGGTACCTAAAGTCAAAACTTGATTTTTGTATACAGGTGTGTCTTGCATCCCAAAGAAAAAATCAAAAATAATATCTTGATAGCGGGGGCTCAAGACCCATGATTGGTGATGAATCCTAATTCATCACACTTGATACAAAAGATGGAAGGATGGACACCTTTGGAGATAATAGTAAAGGAAAGATTATCGGTATAGATAACATTAGTATTACTCCCTCTAAATTTATTGAAAATATTTTATTAGTAGATGGTTTAAAACATAAGCTATTAAGCATCAGTCAATTTTGTGACAAAGGGTACAAAGTTATTTTTGAATCTTCACTATGTATAATAACTAGTCCCAATGATGAAGGCATTAAATTTATTGAGCATAGACATGATAATGTTTATATGATATATTTGAATGATCTTTCCAAGATAACATGCAATGTCTAGTAGCCTTGAATGCCAAAATTAATCAGACTAGTTGGCTTTGGCACCGTAGGCTTGCACATATTAGCATACATTCACTTTCAAAATTTATTAAAAAGGAATTGGTTACCGATTTACCTAAATTGAATTTTGAAAAGAATCGAATTTGTGATGCATACCAACTGGATAAATAAACAAAAGTCTCATTCAAATCAAAAAATATTATTTCAACTTCTAGGTCGTTAGAATTATTTCACATGAATTTATTTGGACCTACTAGAACTACTAGTTTAGGTGAAAAATGATATGGCTTTGTAATTATTGATGATTTCTCTCATTTTATATGGGTTTTCTTTTTGGCATATAAGGATGAAACTTTTCATGTGTTCTCAAAATTTTATCGAAGAGTTACTAATGAAAAAAGTTTTTCAATTCAAAATATTTGAAATGATCATGGAACCGAATTTAAAAATCAAAATTTTGAAAAATTTTGTAATGAAAAAGGCATTGACCATAATTTTTCAGCACCTAGGACACCCCAACAAAATGGGATAGTAGAAAGAAAAAATAGAATCTTTGAAGAAATGGCTCGTACAATGATATGTGAAAGCAACCTCCCAAGATACTTTTAGACGGAAGCAATTAACACGGCATGTTATATTTTAAACCGTGCTTTAATTAGACCAATTTTAAACCGTACTTTTAGAATGGCAGCCGAGCCCTCTCCTGCTCCAACCCCAGCTCCAGATCCTGCTCCAGCTTTTACACAGTCCCCACTCAGTCCTAGCAAGGTACCTCTCTCCAATCGAAAAGTGGAATCTGGGAAGAACATAGATTTTAGGTTTTTTTCAAAAAGAAGGGTTCTCTATTGGATCAAAAATTAAAAATCAAAGATGAGAGTTTTACTGTCTTTTGAAGGAAAATACTTATATGAATAGGTCAGAGAATTCTATTTAAATTTAAGTTACTGCAATGAAACAGTAAAGTCTTTAGTGAAAGGTGTTAACATTTTTCTTGATCCATTGTATTTGGGACAAATCATGCACTTGCCTTGTAAAGGTTATACTCATATGGAGCTCCCAATCAAAGAAGAAGGAATAAGTGTTATTTTAGAAAAAATATTTACTGAAAACTTAAATAAATTAGAAGCAAGAATTCTTTCAGTAGAGATGAGACTTTTGCATCACATGGTAGAATTTCGTCGAAGCCAGAGTTGCTGGAGTCGAGAAGACCGTGGCCGCCATCGGGACCTGCAAGAGAAGTCTAAATCGGAGTTGGGGGTGCTCCGGCAAGACCCTCCGACGCTCAAGTCAGTACTCTGCTTCAACAGAAATGAAGTGCTCGAGCAAAAATTTTGGCAGAATTTCAAGATAGAAGGGACAAGCTCGGTCGCGCCTGCTCCGATGCCCGTCGCCGTCGAAGCCCCTTCTGACGTCGAACTTGAAGTCCCCCGAGCCCCTTCATAGAGCCCCCCGGCTGAGGGTCCTACTTCAGAGGTTCGTCCCGAGGGGGCACCCAGGGCCGAAGGGAGGAGAAGAAAGAGGACCCTGGCCCGGAGGAGTCGCAGTCACAGGGCTGCTGCCGAGGGGGCCGGCGGCTCCGAGAAAGACCTGGGGGAAAATCTCTTCAACAACAGGGACTTAATAAAGAGGCTGGTTGAAGGGTGCGTTCTGCCCGAGGTAGTCGAGAGGATCGTCCTCGCCGATCTCGAGCTGCGGGTCTGGGACTCTCTGAGATCTTTCCTCGAAGTAGGTTAACTCACCCTTTTCCTCCTTTCCGCTTCTTTAATTTATTCTTCAGCCCTTACGTCGACTCCCTGACCTTTCTTGCAGATTGGGCACCAGCTCGTCACCAACGTCGAGATGGCAAAGATCGCCAAGAGGGAGGCAGCTCGGGCAGAAGAAGGTCGCCTAGCCGGGGCCGCCTGCCTTGAGGAGAAAGTCGCCAAGGTCCTTAGTCTCCAGGAGGCGCTGGAAAAGGAGGGACAAACTTCGTCCGATCTGAGGACCATCTTGGAGGTGGAGAGAGGGAAGGCTGAGGCCAAGGTCTCCGCATTGAGGGTGCAGGTTTCCAAGTGGAAGGAGCAGGCTTTCGAGTTGAAGGAGCAGGTTTTCGAGCTGAAAGTGCGGATTCCATCTCTGGTTTCGGAGGCAAGGGCTCGAGCAGTGGAGGAGTTCAAAGCCTCTTTCGAGATGGAGGATCTAAAGGTCCAGTTCGACCAGGACACCTTCATCAAGGGGTTTGAGCTCTGCCAAGAGAAGGTGGCTGGCAGGTTTTCCGAATTGGATCTCGACTTCCTGAATGAGGCATTCGATGATGAAGCCAGACCATCCGAAGTCGCTATCGGTCCTCTTCCAACCAGAACCTCGTCGACTGTCGTGGCCACCGCCGACGATCTTCCGGGGATGCCGACCCCTTCTACTTCTGCCCCAGAGGTCCAGAACCTCTAGTTTTGTATTTTTTTTTTGTGGTGATTTTTTTCTCATTCTCTTATACTTGAAATTTATTTGATCAATGAAGCCGGGTTCATCTTTACAGAGGGTCCCCCCCTTTTTTTTATATTCTTTTCCTTCTTTTTGTCTTCTTGTATTAATTTGAGCCGTGGCGCTCTTGTCCTCCAACGACAGTGTCCTGCCGAAGCTCTTCCCCTGTCGGAGGGTATTCCCTTGAAGTCGATGATACGAGACCTCTAAAGGAAAGTTCGTCAGTTGACAAGAAAATTCAAGAAGCTGGAAGACGAACTTCACCGGCTGAAGGAGAGCCATTCAGAGGCCACCGCGGAGGCTACTCACTTTCAGGACCTCCACAAGAAAAGTTTCATGAAATATACCAAAAGGAAAGCCAACTTCATTACAGAGCTTGAGGAACTTCGAAAACGTGGCAGCGATCGATCTTGGACTCAGACTTCCAAGATCAACTCCCTTAAAGTCGAGCTGATGGCTGCACGAGAGATGATCGGCCGACTGAAAAGGAGCTCATCCCGGCTTACAGTCCAGACTGACCGCGACCAAGACTGGTCGAAGAAGTTCTCCGACCTTCAAAAGTAGCAGCAGGACGCCGAAGCGAATTATGATGCCTACCGAGTCAGCTGGAGCAGACAAGTAGAGGACTACCGAAGGAGGCTCCAGATGATGACTGATGAAGTTGCCCGCCTTTAGAGGTGGCTGTCCGAGAGAGTCCAGTCTGTCCCTGCACAAGGTTCTGACGAGCTTTGCTCCTTGAGGGGGACTATGGCGGAACTGTCTATAGCCCTTGGGTGGGAGGAAGCCGAATTGTGACGGCTGAAAGTTCAGCTGGTCCACGAGCAGCAAGCAGTCAGGATGCCGAGGCGGAGTCCGAGGTCTTGAGAAGGAGGCTTCGAGAGTCGGAGGACGAGCACCGACGATTCCACTGGATGTACCAGGATATGCTGCTGAAAAAGATGAAACTAGAAGAGGAAGTCAAAAATTTAAGGCGATCCATAGTAAGGGCCAGAACTGAGAGCTCGAAGTCGGAAGAAATTGGGCTTCCTTAGAGCCTCCTCTTCTTCTCTCTTTCTTTTTTTTTTTCTTTTTATTTTTGGCCTTTAAGGCTTTGTAACATGTACTTCACCAATGAAATGAAAATGAAATTGTCTATTACCTTGTCCATTCTGGTATTAAATTGTTGTTTACCAGAATCCATTTGTCTTCCATCTTGTTCGACGTCGAAGTTGTCTGAAGGTTTCTAGCCGTCGTCGTGTCGATTCGCCCATAGGGACTGGAGATTTTCGCCAAGGGTATTCTCTCTCATCGAGACGAGGTCCCTAGTGCCTTTGATGTAGTTCATTTTTCACCTATCGTCGGTGTAGTTCGTTGCTTTTCCATTTCGTCTCCCTTCTTCTTCTGTGTTCGAGTGAGGGTCTTCCCTCTGCTCTTGACAAGGTCGTGAGAGTGTAGAGGAGTCATTAAGAAAGCTTTCCTCTTTGTCGATCAATCGAGTCTTTGTTTGCATCGGGCCGAGGTCCTCCCCTTATTTCCAACAGTCGATTTTAGCTCGTGTTAGGATGAGGTTCTCCTCCTGTTCCTAATAAGACTGTGGGGGCACACAAGGGCCGTTGTAAGGGCCTCTCCCTCCATCCGATCTTTAGGGAACCGGACCTTCGACTTTGCTCATGTTAGGACAAGGTTCTCCTTCTATTTCTAACAAGGCTGTGGGGGCACATAAGGGCCGTTGTAAGGGCCTCTTCCCCCATCCGATCTTTAAGAAATCGGGCCTTCGACTTTGCTCATGTTAGGACGAGATTCTCCTCCTATTCCTAATAAGACTGTGGGGGCATATAAGGGCCGTTGTAAGGGTTTCTCCCCCCATCCGGTCTTTAAGAAATCGGGCCTTCGACTTTGCTCATGTTAGGACGAGGTTCTCCTCCTATTCCTAACAAGGTTGTGGGGGCACATAAGGGCCGTTGTAAGGGCCTCTCCCTCCATCCAGTCTTTAAGAAACTGGGCCTTCGACTTTGCTCAAGTTAGGATGAGGTTCTCCTCCTGTTCCTAACAAGGCTGTGGGGGCACATAAGGACCGTTGTAAGGGCCTCTCCCCCCATTCGGTCTTTAAAAAATCGGGCCTTCGACTTTGCTCATATTAGGACGAGGTTCTCCTCCTGTTCCTAACAAGGCTGTGGGGTACATAAGGACCGTTGTAAGGGCCTCTCCCCCCATCCGGTCTTTAAAAAATCGGGCCTTCGACTTTGCTCATGTTAGGACGAGGTTCTCTTCCTGTTCCTAGCAAGGCTGTGGGGGCACATAAGGACCGTTGTAAGGGCCTCTCCCTCCATGCGGTCTTTAAGAAACTAGGCCGTCGACTTTGCTCATATTAGGACGAGGTTCTCCTTCTGTTTCTAACGCGCTTAATTTCATTTGTATGGGGGAGTTATCTCCGGTCGTTATAAGCTCATACCAAAAGAAAAAATGCACGAATATGAAAAGAATTTTTATTCAGGGAAAAGTTGTCAATAATACATTCGTAGATTTTTCGAACCCTATAGCCATGGAAGGTCTGCTCCCCGTTGGGGTCCCCCTGAGATGGAGTTGATAATCCCAATTGGAGGTCGATCTTCAGGCTGTTTCTCCCTCCTTGGCGGTTTCGGCTGCGGCAGGGCCCTAGGCCGATCTTTCTTTCCTTCAGGTCGGCATCGAATGAATCTGTCGAGCCGACCTCATCTAATGAGCTCCTCGATCTCGTCTCGGAGCTGAATACACTCCTCCATGTCGTGGCCATGGTCACGATGATAGAGGTAGAATTTGTTTGGGTTGCGCTTTCCAGGATGCGAGCGCATCCTCTCCGACCTTGGGAGCTGCTCCCTAACCTCCATCAGCACTTGAGCTTTCAAGGTGTTGAGAGGGGCGTAGCTGTGGAACCTTCCAAGAGGAGAGCCTAGCCGAACTCGACGGTCTGGGCTTCTCTGCTTACGAGCTCGGAGAGGAGTCTGGATGCACCCATGTCCGGGAGGAGTTCGAGAATGTGGCCGAGCTTCACTCTGTCCTTTTTCAACTGTGGGCTTGCTCGAGTCTCCCGCCTGCTGCTCTCTCGCGGTCTCCTCGTCCTTCATCTTGAAGGCTTCTTCTGCTCGGGCATATCCTTCGGCCCGAGCCAGCAAATCGACAAAATCTCTGGGGTACTTCTTTTCCAAGGAGAACAGAAAGTCGTTCTTTTGAAGGCCACATTTCAGAGCGGCCAACGTGACCGATTGATCCAAGTTTCGGACCTCCAATGTAGCGATGTTGAAACGGTCGATGTAAGCCCAAATGGATTCCCCCTCCCTTTGCTTGATGTTGATGAGGGACTCCGAACCTCTCCGGAGACGCCGACGACTAACAAAATGACCCGCAAACTGGTGGCTCATCTGATCAAAGGAAAAGATGGTACCCGCTTCAATGCCGAATACCAGTTCCTTGTTGCTCCCTTCAGGGTGGATGGAAAAGCTCGGCACAGAATGGCGTCTGGCGTGCCATAGAGCAGCATCATTGTTCGGAAGGCCTCCAGGTGGTCAACCGGGTTCGAGGTCCCGTCATAGCATAAGCAGGGGGAGCATGGCGGAGTTCTTCGATCCGTCGGTTCATCTCCTGGAGCCTTCGATCCAGGAAGTCCTCTTGACTGCGGGTCTCGAGGGTCTTTGGGCAGAATGGAGGTAGAGACCCTCCGGGAGTAGAATCGTGATCGGACTGAGGGCTTTCCACCCTCGAATTTGTCTTTCTAGGAAAGATAGGGCGACTGGCCCAAGTGGCTCGTCCTACTGCCGGATTTTGGAATTCCGACGACATTCTCTCCAACCTCACTAACACCTGCGACTGTTGTTTTTGTTGCATGGCCTGCACCGCTTCAGTGAGGCCTCTGACCTGCTAAACCAGCAGACCGAATTGCTCCGCACCGACCGCCATTGTCGGAGGAGGAGGGGGAGCCTGGGAAACTGAAGGTGAGGCCAGAGCCTGGGATCTGGCCGCGGAGGCCGTGGATCGCCTAGTGGATGCTCTACGGGGAGGCATCGAGTGAAGATCTAGTAGGAGAAGGAGAAGAGGATGTCGGAGAAGATGATCGAAATCAGTCCCGTTGAGCACTCCTTTAAGAACAAGGATACTGCGAAGATACAGCCGTCCTTCTTCTAGCACCAATTCTGTTGGTGCAGAATTCCGCCGAAGCCGAAGTTGCTGGAGTCGAGAAAACTGTGGCCGCCACCGGTGTTGGGTATAAAATACCCTCCGACCGAAGTTTGTAAAAGATCGATCCTTCCAGGGCTCTTCCGGCTCCCGACCTTATGTGTGGTGTCTCTCCAAATCTCCTCGACCGTCTGGACTTCTCCGACAATAAACTTCTGCACTCATCTACTGGGCCACCCCAAAGGCCCTCCGGGCCCCACTGTTAGCCGACCTTCTACAGCAACCAACTATTTTTCAAATTTCTTCCGAACTTTGTCTGCATCCGAGCTTCCCCGACAGCGAGATTTCTACGGTAACCAGACTCCATCCAAGTTTTCACAGCGGTTGACTGCCTTCCGGATCCCAACCGAGCTCCCGCGAGAGCCGAACTTCTACTACGAATGGTCTACTCCGAACTCCTACAGCGGACGGTCTATCTCAGACATCTACTAAAAGCAAATTCCATTCAAGCCTCTACTGTAAACGAATTCCCTCCAAACTTCTATTACAGGTAGACTTCAGCCGAGCCACTTCTCCGGCGGATGGGTTCCGGACGAGCCCCCAGCAGCTGGGTCCCTGCGATAGTCGATTGCCTCCGATGTCTGTCGAGCCTCTCCATCACTATCCGAAGTCCATCACCGACCGACCTCCTACCAGGCTTCTCATAAGATCGGACTTCCCCGACGGACGATCTTCGGATGAGCTTCCGCATCAGATAAATCCCAGACGGACTTCTCTAGCAATCAAACTTCCCCAAACTTCGCCAACAGAGAATCTCCATCCGAGCTCCTACAGCAGGTAACTCCCACCTGAAATGTCTGCACCCGAAGCGTCCGATAACAGTAGATTCGTTAGCGATCTCGAAACATCTGAGCCTCTCCTAGAACGACGATGTAAAGGGCCATTCTGCTCCATCAGGCATCCCAGCAGAGCTTCAACCGACGGATCCAAGCTCTCTGGCAAGCCACGATAAGGGCCACTACCTTGCTCCACTCGCTGCAATGGATTCCACGCGGCTCCATCACTCTCTGACAAGCCACGACAAGAACCGCCACCCTGCTCCACTCTCTGCAACGGATTCCATGCAGCTCCACCACTCTCTGGCAAGTCACGATAACGGACACCACCCCACTCTCCGCAACAAACTCCACGTGGCCCTGAACGACCTCTGACGCCACTACTCCCCGTAACATACTCCGCACAGCTCTGAACGGCCCACTACCAGATGGTTACAGACATCGCTGTCAGTTAGTTACACTCTCCATCTATAAATAAGGATCCCCAGATACATTCTTTTTTAAGCTCAAAAACTCTATCTCGAAACTCCGCCAAAATTTTCGCTCAAGCACTCCATTTCTGTTGAAGCAGAGTACTGACTTGAGCATCAGAAGGTCTTGTCGGAGCACCCCCAACTCCGATTTAGACTTTTCTTGCAGGTCCCGACGACGGCCACGGTCTTCTCGACTCCAGCAACTCCGACTTCGGCGGAATTCTGTACCAATAGTTACCAAACTTTTTGCCCTAGGAGTGGCAGGCATGACCTCTTATCTGGTAGGGATATTTGCATCATGTACCATGTGATCATCGAGACCCCCTTGAACCTTTCTGCTTTGATGTTTGAGGCCATGAGATAGACCTTGAATAGGTCTAAGGCTCACTTGCCTTATGGTATGGGACTCACCCTGGTCTTTAGGAGGTTCGAAGTCTATTTTGAGGGAGAGGTAGTCATCAGATTATCACATTCTGATACCATCAACCGACACACACTGTATCGCATGGGCTTTTCAAAGACTGATGGCGGTTGGTCGAAGGGTGTTGAGGAGAGAACAGAGGAGAGAGTAGAGGAGGAGGGATCGTCTTCATCTCTTTGTGATCACAGAGAATCTCTTGATATTCAGTTTGTGTCTGATCACAAGACTGGTCCCTCAGAGTCAGTGAGGAGGGAGGCTTCTATACCATAGTCTGGGAGCAGAGTAGATCCTTCAGAGATCAGACTTGCAGATGATCAGATTGAGTTGATGTTCCAACGGATTGCTTCCATTTTATCCCAGCAATTTGCCACCTCAGGTTTTGCTCAAAGGATGATATCTCAGGCTGTTTCAGACCAGACCTTGATCCCTCATATTTCTACTATCTTTTAGATGCTTACAGCTCAGTCCGCACGTATTGAGGAGTTTGAGGGATATATTCTGAGACTGATGGGCAGAGTTTTGGATTTACAGAAGCAGGTATTAACTTTAGCCCATCTCCAGCCGCAAGAGAACATCATGGAGGTCTCCGACCTGTCTGCAGAGGTGGCTAGACTTCGAGATATTTTGCACAGTGACTTTGATTTTTTGAAGAAAGAGATCAGGGGCTCCAGTGAGACTGTCTCTACTCAGATTGGTGCCTTGATGCAGTCCATAACGAGAGCTTTGGAATAATTGGACACCATCAGACTTTCTCTCCTAGTACAGTCCATAGCTTCCCAGGCTCCAGGGACTTCTCGCCCTTCTACTCGTGCCGGTACTTCTACCCATGGTCGAGGCAGACATGATCGAGGATGTGCTCGTGGTTTTGATCCTGAGACTCCTCATCATATCTCTGACTCTTCTGATTCTGATGCCTCTAGCCATGACATCTATTAAATCTAGCATAGTTAGTCTTTTATGTCTAGGATCTAGCTTATGGCCTTTGTATTGGTTGGCTGACTGACTTGTGGATAGTTATATTTTTTGTTATCCATGACTTTTATATGGCCTATGTACTTTGACTTGACTCGTATGTATTGTGACACATATATCACATTTTGAATATATATATATATATATACACACATATATATATACATATATTTTTATCTCATATGAATGTTTTTGGATTGATTTTTTTTATGAATGGCCTCAATTGAAATGTCTTAATTCTGTGATATGAAAAATGCCTCATATATGTGCGATGTAATATTATAAATAGTAATATCTTCTATATGAGCAAATTGAAATATCCTTTATGATTGCTATAGTGAGGGGGAGTCTTTTTCATTTTTTTCTTAAAAAAGGAGAGTAATGATCTTAATTGATGTTGTCAAAAAGAGAGAGTAGAGAAATAAAATTGAGCAATAAGTAAAATTATCAAAGTAAATTTATCAAAAAAAATAATCAAACTACTCATGATGCTTTCTATTCAAACAATTGGCTATAATGTTTAAGTGATGCATCTTCATAAATTTAAAATTCTTAATCAATACTTTATATATATTACATGTTATATTTTACTTTTGCTCAAATATTTTATCATCATCAAAAAGGAGAAGATTGTTGCTCTTTGAATTTATTTTGATGATTACAAAATATTTGAGGAGGTTACTAATAATTTTGGCTTGAAAAAAAACTTATTGTATTTCAAGAGCAAAATTGTAATTTTATCAAGTTCTGATTCGAAAATCTCATGAGCAAGAACAGAAGATTTATGATCTATTGAAAATAATTTCATATTTTTTGGATATGTATTTTGAAAAAAAATCAAGTTTAAAGAAAAGGATCGACCCCTAGGGTCGATCCCTGTCAAAAGGGCTGAATGACACGCTATTTTTGGCTGGCACACCCAAAAAAAACGACACAATGAGTCGACCTCTATTGCTGTGCAAGTCAAAAATACAGAACAGTGATTTTTTATTTTGCACCACAGAGGTCGACCCTATGAGTCGACCCATGTGCAGAGGTTGACCCTATGAGTTGACCCCTGCGACGAAAAATCTTCATAACGGCTGATTTTTCAGCTCATTTTGATCGTATTTAATGTTCATTTAATACATTCTAACAGCTCTAATCCTGTTCAGATTACTCTCTACCATCTATTGAAGATATAAAAGGCACTTAAAGGAGAGAAAAAGAGAGGTTTTTCAAATATTTATTTCAGTCCTAAAGAAAAAGCCTTCTTCAAGCAAAAGAAACTTTCATTTCAAGTTTATCAACCTCTCAAGAGCTCATTCAAGTCTTCAACAATCTTGAGAAAAATCAAAAAAGCTTCTTCTTTATTGTATAAAGTATATTTAAAGTTTTAATTTACTCATTAAAGGAGCTAAACTTGTATTTCCGTGTGATTAACTCTTATACTCTGTTTTTGTCTTGATCCTTAATTTTGGAAGGATTCCAAAGCTTGAAAAGGTTGGCCCGAATCTTGAATCGGATTGTATTTGGGTTGGTTTATATCCAAAAAATAAGTATTCTAGCTTGAGATAGCTAGAGTCAAAGGAACCGACGTTGTATTCTTGTCGAATACATTTTAGTGGATTTAAATTCCCAAGTAGGAGCTTGGAGAGTGTATGTAGGTGCAAGGTTGGCACCGAACTACTATAAATCTTGATTGTTTGTGTTGTGCTTACTTGCTCTCTTTCTAAGTTTCTTTATTTTCTTGCATTCTTGCACCTCATTTCTATACCTTGATTAAATCACTTTTTACGTATAACTTGCTCATTGTTATTTAATTCTTGTGGTTCTAAATTAACTTTAAAATTTCAAAGAAATCCAATTCACCCCCCCCTCTTGGGTTGCATAGCTGGACAACAGCGATTGTCCTCTTTTTCTTAACATCTTCTTTTTTATGTTGTTTCATGCTTAGCTCGTGTGTCATTAGCGATCCTAGAAGCTCCTCCAAGGGTAAAAGATTTAGATCTTTGACTTCTTGGATTGCGGTCACATTAGCCTCCTAAGTCCTTAGTAAAGACCTAAAAATCTTTATCACAAGATCACTGTTAGAATAAGACTTACCAAGACTTTTTAGATCGTTAATAATATTCGTAAAATGAGTAAATATGTTAGTTATTGATTCATCATGCTCCATTCTAAAGAGTTCATATTTGTGCACAATCATGTTAATTTTTGATTCCTTAATTTGATTAGTGCCATCATGTGTTACTTCTAATCTATCTCATATTTCCTCAGCTAACATGCATGTTGAAATGCGATTAAATTTATTAGCATCTAAAGTACAATATAAAATATTCATGGCTTTAGCATTGAGTTGAGCCATTTTCTTATCAACCTCATCCCATTCTCTTTCGGGTTTGATTGATTCTAAACCATCAATTATCTTAGTGGGTGTGTGTGGTCTATTAACTATGATACTCCACATATCATAGTTAAATGCTTGAATAAAAATTTTCATCCGAACTTTCTAATAGGTATAGTTTAACCTATTGAAAAGTGAAAGTCAATTTGTGGACTGCCCTTCAGCTAGTGAAGTACCAACTTGAGTTGCCATAGATCTTTAGCTCTTTGTGTTGGGAATAGTGTCCCAAAGCCAATCGTCAGCCTGTTGACGGTTGTGCTCATTTTTGTATATGTACATGAATTATGAATTAATAAAAATTATTTTGATATTTTTCATCACAAAATATTTCATCTTCTAATGAACTTCTATGTTGTGGTGAAGTCCTTAGGACTATTTAGACTCGACAAAGGAGGATTTGTCGTTTAGTCCTTAAATCTATTCGCGACCAAATGATACGTTGTTACCAAGGACAACAACGTTTATCAAGCAAAGATCGTTGTATGCCATATAGGTTGGTTTCCTCTTAACCAATGAGTGTGGAGACACTAGTATGGCATACAGGTGAGAAGTAAGGGTATATCTGCACTGAACGTGACCGACTCTGGAGCTAATTCTGCTGTCAAGATTTGCTCCGATGGAATATGGGCATAAATATCCCTCCGACTTGAGACCGCCACGGTGACTTGCAAGCAACTCACTGCACTTAGGCACTGGACAACCTGAATTTCTAATTCAGTGACGGAAGGCTGCTGGGTGCAGTCAAGTACTTGACTTGTCGGTGCGTGTGTCAAGATGGGATTGACCACTCCAGTTAAAGAGTTATGTACAGTCGTATTTTAATTTAGTAAAACCTTGGCCAGGGTAGTCTTTATGAGGAGTCACAGGACTGTTTGAGTTGAGCACGATTCGGATGATCTAATCAGGGTTGACAGTTTAACCCTGAGTCATCCTAAACACAGAGGTCAAAAGAATAAATTATACAGTAACCATATTCATGTAGGTTCTGAGTGTTGCGATTGCGATCATTCGACCAATCCGATCGTCGGGTACCATTGCTAGATGGTCACTTCGATTAGTACAAAAATTGGTTCCTGCGCTACCGGCTTAGGTTCGAACCTGCAGGGTCACACACATTAGAGGTTCCTATCTGATCTGATAGCTGGTGAAGAGTCCTTCATGTCTGAGATTTTGTGATCGAGAATCAGGATTCTCTGATCACGAATTCCACATATTTTGGGTACTGGGGTCAAGAGTCCCACTAGTTTAGGACTCTTCGATCAGGGTTACATATCGATGAATTCTGATACCCGATTACCCATCGGATTTGGACTCAATATTTATGAGAGGTTTAATTAGTGATTTGATCACTAATTAACTCAATTTGATTGAGTAATTAATTTTGGATCAAGTCTAATTGAATTGGATTCAGTTGGGTTTGATCTGATTAGATTAAGAGTTGACCTAATCGTCGAGATGGTTTGGTCCCTGATATTATCAGGGGTTGGGCTTAATCAATTCCTGATTTGATTAGAATTTTATTGAGCCTAATTAAGACTATTTAAGTTGGGTTTAAATTAGTCTAATTGGGCCTAACTTATTTGATTCAATTAGGTTGGTTTAAATAATAAAACCACCTTGACCCATTCTCCCTGCGCCACCTCACTTCCACTGCGCCCATTTGAATTCACGAGAAGGAAGTTCTCATGAATTTTTCCTCATGCAAAGCCCTCCTCATACCCTACTTTAATGCACCAAATGAGTGGATAAGGATGATTAGTTGGCCATTCAAATTCAAAACAAAAGTTTGAATTGGAATGAGTAATTTGAATTTGAATGAGCAACCAATCTTAGCGCCTTGACCTTATCCTCTTTTAACGCCCCATTTATTACACGAGAAAATGTTTCTCATGAAATCACTCATACACAAATTAAGTCACGCCCTCCTCTTCTCATGCCCTTAGTGGATAGGGATAAATTGGTTTTTATTTGAATTCAAAATTTGATTTGAATTCAAATGTACAATTACTCATCTTTATCCTCTCACGTGGATAAGATGTTTGACATTGTTTTAAAAGGAGGAGAAGAGTGGGGCGTGTGTAAGAAAAATTTTTTGGAGAGAAAATCTAAGCGTGAGAAATCATTGTGTGCAAGGTGAAGGTCAATATCCTTCCGAGAGAAAAAGAAAGAAAAGAAAGAATAAGTATGCGCAGGGTTTCAGTGAGTTCTTCAAGGTTTCAATGTGGAGTTCGGAAAGTGAGAAGGTGAGCTACGAGTGTCGTGAGACCACCAAATTTTTGGAAGATCTTCAACATCCTCTCAAACATGTCTGTTGATGATCCAGAGCATCCAAAGAATTGGCAGACATCGATCGAAGGAGTTCGATCAGCATCGACCGTCGAAAGGGCTCTACAACGAGCTAGCACTCGTGAGGAGTCGATCAGATCGGAAGCTTCATGTGGACGATCCGCAGAGGCCAGACACGCTGTGTGGCTGTATCGCGATGATCAGACTCTCTCGATGATGATCAGATTGCGGCGATCTACAATCCGCACAAAGGTATTGTGTTCTGAACACATTACAGTAAAGTGTTTACTGTTCAAATTCGAATTTCTAATTTAAATGCATGCATGATATATATCATATTTAAATTTTAAATTTAAATTTCAAATAAATTTTAAATTTTAAATTTCAAAATTTAAATTTTAAATTTCAAATTTCGAATTTCAAATTTGAACTTATAGATTACACCTTAATCTATGCAAGCATATGTATATCATATTCTAGAACTATGCTCTGATACCATTTGAAGCAAAAATTCAGTGCAGGGGCAAAATGATAATTTTAAAATTTTTTCAAAATTACTATTTTACAACTGAATTATTAATTAATCTCATTAATTAATACTAATTAACCCTACACTAGGATCTAAATATGATACAACAGCAAGCATTTAAATTTGAAATTCAAATTTGAAACAGTAAACTTTTTACTGTACTGTGTTTAGAACACATCACCTTTTGTGGGTAGTCGATCACCATAATCTGATCATCATCGGGGGGCTCTGATCATTACATCGCAGCCACAATAGTATCTGGCCTCTGCGGATCATCCACATGAAGCTCCCGTCTGATCGGCTCCTCACGAATGCTAGTTCGTGATTTCACCCTTTTGATGGCTGATGTTGATCGAACTCCTTCGATCGATGTGTGCCGACTCCTCTGATGCTTCAAATCATCTGCATGATTGGTTGAGAGGCTGATGGATCTCTTCCTAAAATTTGGTGGACTCACGACACTCGTGGCACACAAATCTCACTTCCCGAACCCTAGGTAGAAATCCGAGGGTACACACCAAAAACCCTGCACCCAATTTTCTTTCTTTTCTTTCTTTTTCTCTCGAAAGGTTTTGGACCTTCACCTTATGCACAAGACTTCCTCATGCCCCACTTTCTTTCTAATAATTTTTCTACGCACGCCCCAGCTCCCTATCTCTTTTAAAACAGTTCAAAACGTGTCTTATCTGCGTGAGAGGATAAAGACAAGTGGTTACACATTTGAATTCAAATCAAATTTGAATTCAAACTAAAACCAACTGATCCCTATCCACTTATGGTGTGAGAAGAGGAGGGCATGGACTCTTTGTGCATGAAAAAGTTTCATGAAAAACTTTTTCTCGTGTGAATTATGTGGCGCACAAGATGGATAAGCTTGAAGGCAAAAGAGATAAGTTATCCATTCAAATTCAAACACGCTTTGAATTTGAATGGTTAACTAATCAGCTTTATCCATCCATATGGTGCACAAAAGTGGGTGTGAGAAGGGCTTTGCATGAGAAAAAATTCATGAAAAGTGTCTTCTCGTGAATTCAAATGGGCACAGAGATTTAAGGTGGTGCAGGGATTCAAATTCGAATGGTGGTTTGATCTTAATTGAACCAACCTAATCAAAATAGGTTAAGCACAATTAGACTAAATTAAACCCAACTTAATTAGGCTTAATTAGGCTCAATAAAATTTTAATCAAATCAAAAATTGACTAAGCCCAACCCCTGATCAAATCAAGGACCAACCCATCTCGACGATTAGGTCAACTCTTAACCTAATCGGGTCAAACCCAACTGAATCCAATTCAATTGGACTTGATCCAAAAATAATTACTCAATCAAATTGAGTTAATTAGCGATCAAATCACTAATAAAACCTCTCATAATTATTGAGTCTAAATCCGATGGGCAATCGGGTATCAAAGTCCATCAATATGAAACCTTGATCGAAGAGTTCAAATTTCAAATTCAAAATTTGAAATTCAAAATTTTGACCCCGGTACCCAAAATGTGTGGAACTCATGATCAAAGAATCCTAATTCTCAATCATAGAGTCTCAGACACATAAGACTCATAATCAGCCATCAGATCAGAAAGGAACCTCTAATGTGTGTGACCCCGCAGGTTCGAACCTAAGCCGGTAGCACAGGAACCAATTCCTGTACTAATCGAACTGACCATCTAGCAATGGTACCCGACGACCGGATAGGTCGAATAGTCACAATCGCAACATTCAGAACCTACGTGAATATGGTTACCGTATAATTCATCCCTTTTGACCCCTGTGTTTAGGATGACTCAGGGTTAAACTGTCAACCCTGATGAGATCATCCGAATCGTGCTCAACTCAATTAGTCCTGTGACTCCTCACTAGGACTACCCTGGCCAAGGTTTTGCTAAATTGAAATACGACTGTACACAGCTCCTAAACTGGAGTGGTCAATCCTATCTTGACACACGCACCGACAAGTCAAGTACTTGACTACACCCAGCAGCCTTCCGTCACTGAATTAGAAATTCAGGTAGTCCAGTGCCTAAGTGCAGTGAGTTGCTTGCAAGTCACCGTGGCGGTCTCAGGTCGAAGGGACATTTATACCCATATCCCATCGGAGCAAATCTTGACAGTAGAAATAGCTCCAGAGTCGGTCACGTTCAGTGCAGATGTACCATTACATCTCACCTGTATGCCATACTAGTGTTTTCACACTCTTTGGTTATGAGGACAACCAACCCAGATGGCACACAACGACCTATGCTCGATAAACGTTGTCGTTCTTGGTAACAACGTATCATTTGGTCGCGAACAAGTTTAAGGACTAAGCGACAAATCCTCCTTTGTCGAGTCTAAATAGTCCTAAGGACTTTATCACAGCACAGGAGTTCATTAGAAAAAGAAACATTTGTGATGAAAAAATATCAAAATAACTTTTATTTATTTATAATTCATGTACTAATACAAAAGGAGCACAACCGTCAATAAGCTGACGATTGGCTTTGGGACACTATTCCCAACAATCTCCCACTTGGCCTAAAGCCAATCGGTGCAGTATCTAATACCCATCTTCGACTTGTAGTCGTTGAACTCCTTCACCGTAATGGCTTTAGTGAATGGGTCGGCCAGATTTTTCTTTCCGTCGATCTTCTGAAGGTCGACGTCACCTTGATCCACGATCTCCCGGATGAGATGGTAGCGATGCAGAATATGCTTCGTCCGCTAGTGTGCCTTCAGTTCCTTCGCCTGAGCTATGGCTCCAGAGCTGTCACAGTAGAGCAAAACTGGACCAACAAGGGAGGGTGCTACTCCGAGCTCGGTGATAAATTTCTTCAGCCACACCGCTTCTTTGGCAGCATCTGATGCAGCAATATAATCTGCCTCGCATACTGAATCAGCCACAGTGTGATGCTTGGAACTCTTCCAGCAGACTGCCCCACCATTAAGGGTAAAAATAAATCCTGACACACTCTTGCTGTCATCGCGATCAGACTGAAAACTAGAGTCTGTAAACCCTATAAGTCTCAAGTCCGATTCACCATATACAAGCCACTGGTCCTTAGTATTTCTTAAATACTTCAGGATGGTTTTAACAACCTTTCAGTGATTCTCCCCTGGATCAGATTGGTATCTACTCACTACCCCTAGTGAGTATGCCACATCTGATCGTGTACATGTCATGGCGTACATGATAGATCCCACTGTCGAAGCATATGGAATTCTACCCATACGTTCTCTCTCTTGAGGTGTTGTCGGACAATCCCTTTTCGAGAGAGAAATTCCATGGCCTATCGGTAGATAGCCTTTCTTGAAATTCTCCATGCTGAACCTTTTCAGCATAGTATCAATGTACGCGGACTAGGATAAGCCAAGCAACCTTTTGAATCTATCCCTATAGATCCTCATCTCTAGGATGTAGGAAGCTTCTCCCAGATCCTTCATGGAGAACTGTGACGATAGTCTAATCTTTATTCCCTGTAATGCAGGGACATCATTCCCGATTAAGAGAATGTCATTCACATACAATACAAGAAATACTACTACTGGACCATTAGCCCACTTATAAATGCAGGGCTCTTCTCCATTCTTAATGAAGCCATACATTTTGATTGTCCTATCAAAATATATGTTCCAACTCCGAGATGCCAGCTTAAGTCCATAAATGGACCTTTGTAGCTTGCATACCTTAGACTCATCTGTGGATGTGAACCCTTCAGGTTGTATCATATACACCTCTTCATTCAGTTCTTCATTTAGGAAAGCTGTCTTTACATCCATCTGCCAGATTTCATAGTCTAGATGGGTAGCTATCGCAAGCATAATCCGAATGGATTTGAGCACTGCCACAGGAGAAAACGTCTCGTCATAGTCTATACCATAATGTTGACGATATCCTTTGGCAATCAGACGGGCTTTATAGGTCTCCACCTTTCCGTCTGCGCCCCTCTTCTTCTTGAAGACCCACTTACACCCTATGGGTTTCACTCCTTCGGGTGAGTCAACCAATGTCCACACATCGTTGACCTTCATGGACTCCATTTCGGATTTCATGGCCTCTAGCTATTTCTCAGAGTCAGGTCTCTGCATTGCATCCATGTAGGTGATCGGATCCTCATCATTTTCATCAAGTTCGACAGGATCGCCATCCCGGACCAAGAAACCATAGTATCTGTCCGGTTGATGTGGTACTCTACCAGACCGCCTTAAGGGTGCATAATCAATGGGCTCCGGATCTGATCTAATCAAATCCGGTTCAGGTTCAGTAACATGTGTCGGATTTTCCACTTGTCGAATTTCGTCAAGTTCGACCTTAGAGGCAACAGTTCCTTTACTAAGGAACTCCTTTTCTAAAAAGATTGCCTTAAGGCTCACAAACACCTTTTGCTCATCAGCAAGGTAGAAATAATACCCTTTGGTCTCTTTTGGGTATCCTATAAAATTACACTTATCAGACCTAGGTCCAAGCTTGTCTGTAATTAAACGTTTAACATAAGCCAAACACCCCCAAATCCTAAGGTACGAGAGTACTGGCTTACGTCCTATCCATATTTCATATGGCGTTTTGGCTACAGACTTACTCGGAACTCTATTTAGAAGGTAACAAGCCGATTCGAGCACATATTCCCAGAGGAAGATCGGCAGACCAGCAAACCCCATCATGGATCGAACCATGTCCAATAAGATTCGATTCTTCCTTTCAGACATACCATTATGCTATGATGTTCCAGGAGGAGTCCACTGAGAGAGAATCCCATTCTCCCCTAGATACGTCAGAAACTCATTGAAAAAGTATTCACCTCCTCGATCAGATCGAAAAATTTTAATACACTTCCCAGTTTGTTTTTCTATCTCATTTCGGAATAGTTTGAACATTTCAAACGACTTCGACTTATGCTTCATTAAGTAGACATACCCATACCTCGATAGGTCGTCTGTGAAGGTCATGAAGTAGAAATATCCACCTCTTGCATATGAGCTCATAGGTCCACATACATCAGAATGTACCAGACCCAAGAGTTCACTGGCTCGCTCACCTTTTCCAGTAAAAGGTGACTTGGTCATCTTTCCAAGAAGACAAGACTCACAAATTGGAAGTGATTCACAATCACTAAGTTTAAGAATTCCTTCTTGAGCCAACCTGTTTATCCTGTTTTTATTGATATGACCTAGCCTACAGTGCCAAAAGTAGACTTCTAACACATTATCTATTCTAGGACGTTTACCGAAGTTTTGAACCACATTAACAGGCTGTGATAGTAAGTAAATTTTATTATTTAATTGTCCAACAAATATTGTAACACCATGCAAAATGATATTGCAAATATTTTTTTTTATTAAAAAATCATAACCGTACATGGCCAAAAGGCCTACAGAAATAATATTTAATAAAAAGCTTGGACAATAGTGACATTCACTCAGAATTATATTACGAGAATTGATTACAAGACTCATGATTCCTAAAGCTAGAACTGGAACTTTGCTTCCATCTCCAACGTTCAGGAACCTCTCGCCTTCATCAAATCTCCTACTGACCTGCAGACCCTGCATCGAATTACAAATATAATAAGGGCTTCCTGTATCCAATACCCAGGCAGTAGTATCACAAATGGAAAAGTTGCAAGAAGTTATCATATAATTACCTTGCTTCTTCTTCGGCCTGTTCGGGTCCAGGGAGGCAATGTATTGAGGACAGTTCCTCTTCCAATGCCCCTGCTTCTTGCAAAAGAAGTACTCCGCCTGGCTCTGATCGGGCTTGCGCTTCTTGATCTGACCCTGTGCAACCGTCCCAGCATGAGGCTGCACCTTCTTGTTCTTCTTCTTCTTGTTGTTCTTCCCCTTCTCAAAGGATCGACGACGAGAAGAAGACCCTCCCACTGCATTCACCGACTCCTTATGGAGCTGGTGATCCTTCTCAAAGTTCTGCAGCAACCCCAACAATCCATGGTAGTTTACTGCAGGCTTTGTCATTCGAAAATGAGTAAGGAATGGGAGGAAGGACTTGGGCAAGGAATTAAGGATCGCATCCTTACCGAGCTGCTCATGCAGAGGAAAACCCAATTTACTTAGGCACTCAATCATCTCGATCATGTATAGTACATGATCAGTGACTAAGGCCCCATCCCTCATCCGAGCATTGAAAATGGCACAACTAGTTTTGTGCCTTTCAACATCGTCAGGCGTGCCAAAGGAGTCATTCAATATTTGAAGCATCTCCTGTGGCTGGGCATTCTCAAACCTGCGGTTGAACTCGTCATTCATTGCTGCCAGCATAATACATCGGACGGTGGTGCGGTCATTGAGCCACTTCTGGTAAGTGTCTCGGATCGCCTTACTAGCGTTCGGAGCTAGCTCCTCAGGTGTTGAATCCGTTACTACATAAAGGATCCGCTCATGCTCAAGGACGATTTTCAATTTTCGATACCAGCTATCGAAATTAGGTCCCATGAGCTTGTCATTATCTAATAATGACCGAAGCGACAGGGTAGTGGCCATAGCTGTATAAAGGAAAACCAGACCTCTATTAGTACATAAATTAATACTAAAGATTTGGACTTTAGTCTAAAGTTTTTTCTAATATTTTTACGAATTGGTAGCCTCAACCTTCAATTCAAAAAATTACTTTAATTCTTTAATGGGTACTAGAATCCACACAGACTACACACGAGCCCAACTTTGGTTGGTCAACCCATGTGCATCTATGGATAGGTTTCTTAATCAGTTGTTTCTCTAAACAACTTCTAGTAATTGATTTTGCCCTAGAACCTAATCAGTAGGCTTTGGCCTCCACTGAAAAGATCTGGTTAGGTCCAACCATTAACATGACTTAATTTAGTGAATCAGACCAATAAATGATCATGTCCGACTTTGGTCGGCCAACCTAACCACCATCAGAAAGACTCAACCAAATTATCATATTATGAATGATAATTCCATTAGCCAATGAGCACCAGGCCTTTGGGCCTCCAATGATCATTGAACTAATGGACTCATTATCACTCACTTAATGAGAGGCATTGACTTAGTTATCATTATAACTTAATCATTTTAGGGACCTAATAATTTTTGAGAATTTTATTAAAGGATAGTAGAGAAGAAATCATCCAGCCAATTTCAATCCTCCCACTGACTTCACCAAGTCAGATTAAAAAGGATTTAATTAAAGCTGGCATTATGAGCACCTAAATCAGTCACACTGATTTACCTAATGACATGGGTGAGCTCTAATCACCAAGTGATCTAATCAAAATCTAACTTACCAGATTGGCCAGGTAAGTGAGATCAGTGATGGGGATTTGCCATTAACTCGTCAATGATCGAATTAATGCGAGTAGCTCCCGCTTAAGAACCACTGGTCAAAACTACCGAACTTACCTTAGACACCAACCGGTTCATTAGTTTTAATTTTGATCAACTTAGTAAATAGGACTCCACCGCGTAGTCATGAATTAAGTCCATCTTGGTCTAGTTAAAGATATGGACCCATTCAACTACAACTATTGAAGTTGAGTCTAGAGTATCCTTGACCTAATCTAATTCAACTTTTGATTAGATTTGACCAATTACTCCATTTAGTCTATTTTTTTAAGCTAACCTTAGGTCTAACCCAATTATGGACCTAATTCATCTAACCCATTGACCCATAAGTTTATGCAATTGTCTTAGGTCTTAATTCATAACTCTAGACCTACTAGACAATACTTAATTCTTTTAATTAAGTACTTGGGCTGATGGGTCAGGGTTTGGTATTTCGAAAATAATTTTCAAATTTTGAAAGATTTTATTTTTTGTTCACTAAATGTGTTGACTCATTTCACAGACGGATCAGCACAATTCATAAACAGCAATCCTATTGCTCATTTCATAACAGAAAATAACTCAAAATAAATTATGAATTTTCTTTTAGATCTAATCTAATACATTCATGATAAATTTTATAATTAAATCATTTCGCTGCTTCATCGGCATGGGATATAATTGCATCAGCACCCCTGCCGCCATAGGAGACCCCATCGAATGGGAAGAGAGGGCCTTTAAATCCTACTTTTTTTCTATGATCGAACGGCCATGGTAATCAACCCAATTAGATTACTTGCTACTTGGATCAAGTATATCTAAATATACCAATTTTAAAATTTAAATTTTGAATTTTAAATTTTAAATTTCAAATTTCAAATTTGAGATTTCAACCAAATTTCAATTTTTGAATTTTCAATTTTTGAATTTTAAATTTTGAATTTTGAATTTCAAATTTCAAATTTTGAATTTTAAATTTTAAATTTCAAATTTGAGATTTCAACCAAATTTCAAATTTCGAATTTCCAATCTTGAATTTTAAATTTTGAATTTTAAATTTCAAATTTTAAATTTCGAATTTCAAATTTGAAATTTCAAACAAATTTTAAATTTCAAATTTTAAATTTTAAATTTCAAAATTTAAAATTCAAAATTCAAATTTTAAATTTTGAATTTCAAATTTAAACTTATAGATTACACCTTAATCTACGCATGCATATGTATATCATATTCTAGAACCATGCTCTGATACCATTTGAAGCAAAAATTCAGTGTAAGAGCAAAATGATAATTTTAAAATTTTTTTCAAAATTACTATTTTACAGTTGAATTATTAATTAATCTCATTAATTAATACTAATTAACCCTACACTAGGATCTAAATATGATATAACAGCATGTATTTAAATTTGAAATTCAAATTTAAAACAGTAAACTTTTTACTGTACTGTATTCAGAATACATCACCTTTTGTGGATAGTCGATCACCGTAATCTGATCACCATCGGGGGGCTCTGATCATCACATCGCAGCCACACTAGTGTCTAGCCTCTGCGGATCATCCACACGAAGCTCCCGTCTGATCGGCTCCTCACAAATGCTAGTTCGTGATTTCACCCTTTTGATGACTGATGTTGATCGAACTCCTTCGATCAATGTGTGCCGACTTTTCGGATGCTCTGGATCATCTGCATGATTGGTTGACAGGCTGATGGATCTCTTCCTAAAAATTGGTGGACTCACGACACTCGTGGCACACAAATCTCACTTTCCGAACCCTAGGTAGAAACCCTAGGGTACACACCAAAAATCCTGCACCCAATTTTCTTTCTTTTCTTTCTTTTTCTCTCGGAAGGTTTTGGACCTTCACCTCATGCACAAGGCTTTCTCACGCCCCACTTTCTTTCTCAGAATTTTTCTACGCACGCCCCAGCTCCCTATCTCTTTTAAAACAGTTCAAAACGTGTCTTATCTGCGTGAGAGGATAAAGACAAGTGGTTACACATTTGAATTCAAATCAAATTTGAATTCAAACTAAAACCAACTCATCCCTATCCACTTGTGGCATGAGAAGAGGAGGGTGTGGACTCTTTGTGTGTGGAAAAGTTTCATGAGAAACTTTTTCTCGTGTGAATTATGTGGCGCACAAGATGGATAAGCTTGAAGGCAAAAGAGATAAGTTATCCATTCAAATTCAAACACGCTTTGAATTTGAATGGTTAACTAATCAGCTTTATCCATCCATATGGTGCACAAAAGTGGGCGTGAGAAGGGCTTTGCATGAGAAAAAATTCATGAGAAGTTTCTTCTTGTGAATTCAAATGGGCGCAGAGA
This sequence comes from Elaeis guineensis, assembly GCF_000442705.2. Lineage (NCBI taxonomy): Eukaryota > Viridiplantae > Streptophyta > Magnoliopsida > Arecales > Arecaceae > Elaeis > Elaeis guineensis. The sequence continues at coordinate 19,179,289 of NC_026008.2, read as the reverse complement.
TTTAAGGTGGTGCAGGGATTCAAATTCGAATGGTGGTTTGATCTTAATTGAACCAACCTAATCAAAATAGGTTAAGCACAATTAGACTAAATTAAATTCAACTTAATTAGGCTTAATTAGGCTCAATAAAATCCTAATCAAATCAGAAATTGACTAAGTCCAATCCCTAATCAAATCAGGGACCAAACCATCTCGACGATTAGGTCAACTGTTAACCTAATCGGGTCAAACCCAACTGAATCCAATTCAATTGGACTTGATCCAAAAATAATTACTCAATCAAATTGAGTTAATTAGCGATCAAATCACTAATAAAATCTCTCATAATTATTGAGTCCAAATTCGATGGGCAATCGGGTATCAAAGTCCATCAATATGAAACCTTGATCGAAGAGTTCAAATTTCAAATTCAAAATTTGAAATTCAAAATTTTGACCCCGGTACCCAAAATATGTGGAACTCATAATCAGAGAATCCTAATTCTCAATCATAGAGTCCCAGATACATAAGACTCATAATCAGCCACCAGATCAGAAAGGAACCTGTAATGTGTGTGACCTCGCAGGTTCGAACCTAAGCCAGTAGCACAGGAATCAATTCCTGTACTAATCGAAGTGACCATCTAGCAATGGTACCCGACAACCGGATAGATCGAATAGTCGTAATCGCAACATTCAGAACCTACGTGAATATGGTTACCGTATAATTCATCCCTTTTGACCCCTATGTTTAGGACGACTCAGGGTTAAACTGTCAATCCTGATGAGATCATCCGAATCGTGTTCAACTCAATTAGTCCTGTGACTCCTCACTAGGACTATCCTGGCCAAGATTTTGCTAAATTGAAACATGACTGTACACAGCTCCTAAACTGGAGTGGTCAATCCCATCTTGACACACGCACCGACAAGTCAAGTACTTGACTACACCCAGCAGTCTTCTGTCACTGAATTAGAAATTCAGGTAGTCCAGTGCCTAAGTGCAGTGAGTTGCTTGCAAGTCACCGTGGCGGTCTCAGGTCGGAGGAACATTTATACCCATATCCCATCGGAGCAAATCTTGATAGCAGAAATAGCTCCGAAGTCGGTCACGTTCAGTGCAGATGTACCATTATATCTCACCTGTATGCCATACCAGTGTCTCCACACTCTTTGATTATGAGGACAACCAACCCATATGGCACACAATGACCTATGCTCGATAAACGTTATCGTCCTTGGTAACAACATATCATTTGGTCGCGAACAGATTTAAGGACTAAGCGACAAATCCTCCTTTGTCGAGTCTAAATAGTTTTAAGGACTTCACCACAACACAGGAGTTCATTAGAAGATGAAACATTTGTGATAAAAAATACCAAAATAACTTTTATTTATTTATAATTCATGTACTAATACAAAAGGAGCACAACCATCAACAGACTGGATTGGCTTTGGGACACTATTCCCAACATTTATTTGGTTAGTTTATTGCAAACTACTATATGAACAAGATTGATAGTACATTATAAAAATTGCCAAATATGTTGGTGATCTCTTAGGGGACCTTGAAAAGTTTAAGGGGCTATATTCTTGTTGTAGAATGGCATCTGGTTCCAAGAGAGAGTCTGTTGGAATAAGAGATCTACAGAAAAATGAGCCAAAGAAGGATCTTCTCAAGGAGAAGGCATCGGGCAAAGAAACGTATTTTCACTGTAGTGCTGATGGCCACTCGAAGCATAGAGAAATTGTCCTTCGATTTGGATGGCCTAAAGAAAAAGGTGACATAGTTTGTGAAGGTATGTTAGATCTGCTTGTTTACATACTGATGTATTCGAGCAAATAGTAAGTGCCATAGGATCTGAGAGATTTAGAGATGAGATAAACCATAAGTATAGATGGTACCTCAGGTTCGGTCATTTTGGAGAGGGCATGATGTGTAAGCTGAAAAATAGATCATCTCCTAGGCTCAGTGAATTTTAAGTCATACCTAGTTTGTGGATCCTGTCTTTAAGAAAAAATGAGCAAACTACCTTTGTGGGATATGGGAAGAGGACCATTGAACTACTATACATCATTTATTTGTGTGTGTGCTATCCTCCCTTGCATCATAACTTTAATTTTTTACTGATATGTTTACTACTTTCACTGCATACATTTAATTTTTAGCATAAGTAGTACACATAAGTGTTCTCAATTTGTAAGAAAATTTTAAAATCCAATTCACCTCCTTTTTGGATTGTATCTCTAGGCAATAGGAAGAAAACATTTTTGTTCAAGAGTCTGTCTCTTCCCTTGGCACGTATAGCACACATGCCTCTTTCTCTTTATTTTTTTTTTTGGTTCTCTTTTCTGCTGCTTTAAGATTTATGTGGCTGGGTTTTAATTGGATTGGTGTATTATACATAAGAAAGGGAATATAAAGTGCCATTAAGTGATATTCAAAAGAGAACTTCAAGCACACATCTACATACTCTTAAGAGCAACTAAATGAGCATTTAGGTCAAGTAGCCAATCATTAAAGAAGATCATCCACTGCTCCCACCCCATGCTTCAATGGCTTCCAATGTTGCTCATTAAGGAGCTTTGTATTTTATTGATTGTAAATCTTTGTTTATATTTGTAACAAGTTTCAAGAGGCTTGAAACTTAGGGAGAAATGTTTATCTAAACCTTAAATTAGATTATAAGTGTAATCAAGCTAGGAGAGACTATGATTGGGTTGATTTTGGTTGATTTTAAAGAAAAATCAACTAGATTTGATTATAAGCCAAGGAAAATAATCAAGCCATAATCATAAATAGATTATCATGAAATTTCCAAGAAAGATGTCTTGGAGATGAATTTAGATACCGAGTTTGGTTCCAAACTACTATAAAACTTGATGTTTACTATACTTGTGCTCTACTCATTTATTAATTCATTTTTTTAAATTTATAACAGCACATGCTTATCTTAGTTCATTTTATGAGCACTTCAAAAGTTGTCTTTTCCATTGCATATTATTATAAATTTTTTTTAAACTCATTCATTGCCCACCTTTTGGGTTGCATTGCTGGGCAATAGCTTAGAAAGCTTAGGACATCATGGTGTCATTGGCTCCTTGGAGAAGCATAAGATCTCTAAAACTCTCCAGATGGTCCATTGGATTAGTGGTGCCATTGTAATGCTCAAATTATATCACTTTAAATTTTTTCTGAAAGGACACCTTCAGGATCTTGCTCATAAAGGGGGGATCATGGATTGCCTCCAAATCATCTTCCATACCAACCCTTTGCCCTCATAGGATCTTGATATAGCAGTGCATCTCCTCAATCTCGTGGTGGAGGTTAGCCTTCCAGCTAGAGATTTCCTTTGGCCATGTGGAGGAGAGTTACCAGAGCCGGAGTTTATGTCTGAGGAAGAGCGATCACACTCCCAACCCCTGTTTGGGGCTCTAAGGATAACGATGGCTACTACTTTATGCCAAAGAGTCATGATGATTCGATAGTTTGGTAAGGGGATATCAGCCTACTATAATAGGTTATGCACTGTTATTGTCAAGACTTGCACTTGGTGGGCAAGTAGGTCAAATCATCCAGTATTGACAACTCCTGTGGTTGGCTGAGAAGATTGGATCTTGAAAGGTTATGCTAGAAGCCATCTCAAGTAGGTTGGATAGATGTTTAATGGTTGCTCTTTCGGACTTTGATGACTTTTATCTTTTCTATCTCATAGATGGTGGCAATTTATTGCTATTGATCATGGAATATCGAGTTGGACCACCTTCATGGACCTATAAGACAATAAACAAGGTTGAGAGGTTGCTGGATCGGACTCTCCGATGTTTAAGTTTGAGAGGATTTTTTGGTGTGAATGAAGAAAGAAGAAAGAAGAAAGAATAGGGAGATAAAGTCTCATGTAGTCCACATGATTAGCTTCATCTTTTTCTTGCAGGGAATTTTCGAATCTATTTATAACTGGAGTCTTCAATCTTCTTGGATTGTATCCCAAAACACTTGGGTCGTGTCTCAATAAATTGTTGATGCAACATAATAGTCTCAGAGACATACTATAACAACATGATATATGGTGGAATTGTGTGCCTTTAAGGTGCATAGATCGAGTTGCCTTTTTCGTAGGAGGGTTTTGTTCAGCTTGATTAGTAGCTGACATCGTTGAGATGACTTAAGAGGTGCTGATCTGAGAGGTCAGTCACTTTTGAACTTTACGTTAGTCTTAGAAGGCCTAACTAAAATGCTTAGAGAAGTTTTGGATATACCGAGCCACCATATAAGTTATAGACTAGATGGATCCTTATGCACTACATCATGCCTATCATTTATTGCTACAACAATTACAAATATAATACTCATGGTTAATAAAAAGTAAATATAAATTATTAAAAAATAAATATAATTTAAATTTTATAGAAAAAGAGAATATATCTTATTAGTAGAGAATAAATTTTAATTTTTGAATATTGAACATTTGATAGTGCCCTCCATCTCGCTTAGAGAAGTGAGCAAATGGATTCGAGAGAGCAACACTTCGAACTCATTTGGTTTACGAAAAGAATTTTTTTATAGAAAGTAATATACTAAAAAATTATTTTTTGGAAAGTTATTTCATAAGGATAGGATTTTGGTATGTTTGGTTGACCATGAGAAAGTGACTTATTACAGAGTGGCTTATATTTGATTGAGTATCCATTCGAATAGAAAAATTGTGTAGAATATCTATTATATCCTTCATAGATGCAAGCCATATCTTTTTGTTCATAAACTTTATATAAATAATAATAATATATTTATATTAATATAAATTATAATATTAATATATTATAATATAATATTAGATTATAATAATTTATTATGTTTACATAATACTAGTATATCTTAATATTATATTAATATAAGATTAATATTTTAATATAATAAAATTTATTCATACAGATATAAATGTAATATAATATTAATATATTAATATAAATATTATATTAATATTAATAAAAATATTAATATAAATATTAAAATAATATTAAATATAATAAATATTATAATATTAATTAATATAAATATTATATTAATGGTATATATATCATTATTCAGTATTTTATCCTAATCATCCATTAATATTTTATAAAATCTTAATCGTAGATCTTAAAAAAATATTTTTTAAAAAAAATATCATCAATTAAAAAATCAATCTCCCTATAAATTTTTATTTTTTATAAAATATAAAAAATATCTACCAGTGACAAGAGATTTTTCTATCCTCTCCTCTCTTAGATCTCTAACTAAATAAGAGATTCCCTTTCCCTTCTCGTGAATCAAATGAGTCATTCTTATTTCGGCCTATTCGGACATTCAATAAAATTAGAACTGAGTAATTCTTTGTACACCATATATGGTACAAAAAAAATTCACCACGCCATCTGATTGGGCCATGCAGCGATTGCTATCCAACTTGTATTCAATGTCTGCAGTTTTATTTTTTTGATTGAAATTTTTAAATAATGAAAAAGCTCATTCACTTTTAAAAAATTATAACATCCTACGTTTATATTACGACTTCTCGTGATCAAATTATAACTTCCTACATATAGAAAATTTATTAAATATCATAAAAAAAGTGAAAAATATTTTTATTATTTAAAAATTTTATAAATTTTATAATAAAAAATATTTTTTATTTTTTATAATTTTGGAAGAAAAATTATATCATTATATACTATATATATATAGAAAGTGGCGATGGAATGTCGTAATTTTTTTATATTTTTATTATTTAAAATTTTAAATAAAAAAATAAAAATATAAATATTGAATATATATTGAAAAATCATGATAATATGATTTAAAACCGCGGTGTATTATTCTGCATCAACTGCGGTGCACGAAGAATTTCTCAATTAAAACCGCCTTTTGCTCTCTTTTTCACTGTTCCCTTGGCCCAAGTCCCTTTCCCTCCCGTCCTTCTCTCCGCCGTTCCGCCACGACAATGGTCGTTTTGGGAGCTCCTCGCGGTCCTTCGAGGCGCTTCTTAAATTAGACAGGGAAGCCAAAACCTAAGTGCCCGAACCGCAGAGCACGAGTCTCTCTCTCTCTTTCAAACTCTGCCATCTTAATCTTCTTCTGAAGACCTATACAGCGAGGGAGGGGCTAGGGTTTTACGCTTTTCTTCAGCCAGCCATGTTCGAAGGAGTTGTCAGCCAGGTGCTCAAAGGATTTGTCAGCCAGGTGCTCGAGGGCTATCTCGGCGGCTACGTGAAGGGCATCCAAAAAGATCAGCTCAAAATTGGCATTGGTGAAATCATTACTTCCTAGTCTCCTACTCTTCCCAACTTTTTAAATCTTCTTCTTTTCCTCTCGCTTTTCATCTCCTCCTTCGTTCTAGAACTGAATCATCCAAGTTTTCCCACCGTATTGCCCTCGATCGTCCTTACTCCTCTCTTCCTTGATGAACAGTCTTGGTGGGATTTTATGTATATTGGATAGGTTGTTGTTCCAATAACTATCTTGATAAGTTCACGGGATTATCCGTTCTATGATTTATATTTATCCTCATAGGATTTTACAGAGAGCGAGTTCCGGTGACGGTATAAGGATCAGCTCTAATTATTTTTTCTATTACTTCCAATGGTTAAACTTACATTATTTAGGTCATTTTGCAGGACAAATATTATTGGAGAAAGTAGAGCTAATACTTGAAGCCTTGACTATCTGCAGCTGCCTTTTGCACTGAAGAATGGTACTATTATCTGGCTGTTTAACTTTGTTAGCTTCCCATACTTGATGATCAGATTAGATATTTGTTAATCGGCCATATTTCTTCCTCTTATTCTTGTTCTGCTTCTTCTTCTTGCATTTGGTCACCATCCATATTTGGTATTTAATTTTGCTACTCATAGCTTGCTAATCATAATCCAATCAATCATTCATTAGTTAATGTTATACAAAATATTCTTATTTGACAAGTTTTTGTTTTATTTCTGTTATGATATGCTTGCATTTATCTGCAACGATTGATGTACTTCCAAAGCTGCATGGTAGAGTACATAGCCTTTCCCTTCTCTACTTAACTATTCCTCTCTCTCTTTTTCTTCTCCTTTTAAAATAAATCATAGTCATCATCTTGATTCGAGAAGGTGAACTTTTTCTCAGGGAGCTTATTAAATTTGGGACACTTTGGGACTACTCCCTGTAATGCTATTTTACGTTTGTCGACTTGTTCTTTGATGAGTGTAACTTGGCCTACAAATGGATGTATTATCATTTGCTATGTCATACATTCATAACTAACTTGTGTCGCCTTTCTTCCTTTAAACTGCTTTCTTTATTTTTTTGCGAGTATATATACTATTATCTCTATAACAAGACAGCTCTGTTTCTCTCATTCTCATTCACAACAAACCCTCTTCCATG
>NC_026008.2:19144653-19171806 GCF_000442705.2 Elaeis guineensis | reverse complement strand
TTCAAACACGCTTTGAATTTGAATGGTTAACTAATCAGCTTTATCCATCCATATGGCGCACAAGAGTGGGCATGAGAAGGGCTTTGCATGAGAAAAAATTCACAGAAGTTTCTTCTCGTGAATTCAAATGGGCGCAGAGATTTAAGGTGGTGCAGGGATTCAAATTCAATGGTGGTTTGATCTTAATTGAACCAACCTAATCAAAATAGGTTAAGCACAATTAGACTAAATTAAACCCAACTTAATTAGGTTTAATTAGACTCAATAAAATCCTAATCAAATCAGAAATTGACTAAGTCCAATCCCTATCAAATCAGGGACCAAACCATCTCGACGATTAGGTCAACTGTTAACCTAATCGGGTCAAACCCAACTGAATCCAATTCAATTGGACTTGATCCAAAAATAATTACTCAATCAAATTGAGTTAATTAGCGATCAAATCACTAATAAAATCTCTCATAATTATTGAGTCCAAATTCGATGGGCAATCGGGTATCAAAGTCCATCAATATGAAACCTTGATCGAAGAGTTCAAATTTCAAATTCAAAATTTGAAATTCAAAATTTTGACCCCGGTACCCAAAATATGTGGAACTCATAATCAGAGAATCCTAATTCTCAATCATAGAGTCCCAGATACATAAGACTCATAATCAGCCACCAGATCAGAAAGGAACCTGTAATGTGTGTGACCTCGCAGGTTCGAACCTAAGCCAGTAGCACAGGAATCAATTCCTGTACTAATCGAAGTGACCATCTAGCAATGGTACCCGACAACCGGATAGATCGAATAGTCGTAATCGCAACATTCAGAACCTACGTGAATATGGTTACCGTATAATTCATCCCTTTTGACCCCTATGTTTAGGACGACTCAGGGTTAAACTGTCAATCCTGATGAGATCATCCGAATCGTGTTCAACTCAATTAGTCCTGTGACTCCTCACTAGGACTATCCTGGCCAAGATTTTGCTAAATTGAAACATGACTGTACACAGCTCCTAAACTGGAGTGGTCAATCCCATCTTGACACACGCACCGACAAGTCAAGTACTTGACTACACCCAGCAGTCTTCTGTCACTGAATTAGAAATTCAGGTAGTCCAGTGCCTAAGTGCAGTGAGTTGCTTGCAAGTCACCGTGGCGGTCTCAGGTCGGAGGAACATTTATACCCATATCCCATCGGAGCAAATCTTGATAGCAGAAATAGCTCCGAAGTCGGTCACGTTCAGTGCAGATGTACCATTATATCTCACCTGTATGCCATACCAGTGTCTCCACACTCTTTGATTATGAGGACAACCAACCCATATGGCACACAATGACCTATGCTCGATAAACGTTATCGTCCTTGGTAACAACATATCATTTGGTCGCGAACAGATTTAAGGACTAAGCGACAAATCCTCCTTTGTCGAGTCTAAATAGTTTTAAGGACTTCACCACAACACAGGAGTTCATTAGAAGATGAAACATTTGTGATAAAAAAATACCAAAATAACTTTTATTTATTTATAATTCATGTACTAATACAAAAGGAGCACAACCATCAACAGACTGGATTGGCTTTGGGACACTATTCCCAACATTTATTTGGTTAGTTTATTGCAAACTACTATATGAACAAGATTGATAGTACATTATAAAAATTGCCAAATATGTTGGTGATCTCTTAGGGGACCTTGAAAAGTTTAAGGGGCTATATTCTTGTTGTAGAATGGCATCTGGTTCCAAGAGAGAGTCTGTTGGAATAAGAGATCTACAGAAAAATGAGCCAAAGAAGGATCTTCTCAAGGAGAAGGCATCGGGCAAAGAAACGTATTTTCACTGTAGTGCTGATGGCCACTCGAAGCATAGAGAAATTGTCCTTCGATTTGGATGGCCTAAAGAAAAAGGTGACATAGTTTGTGAAGGTATGTTAGATCTGCTTGTTTACATACTGATGTATTCGAGCAAATAGTAAGTGCCATAGGATCTGAGAGATTTAGAGATGAGATAAACCATAAGTATAGATGGTACCTCAGGTTCGGTCATTTTGGAGAGGGCATGATGTGTAAGCTGAAAAATAGATCATCTCCTAGGCTCAGTGAATTTTAAGTCATACCTAGTTTGTGGATCCTGTCTTTAAGAAAAAATGAGCAAACTACCTTTGTGGGATATGGGAAGAGGACCATTGAACTACTATACATCATTTATTTGTGTGTGTGCTATCCTCCCTTGCATCATAACTTTAATTTTTTACTGATATGTTTACTACTTTCACTGCATACATTTAATTTTTAGCATAAGTAGTACACATAAGTGTTCTCAATTTGTAAGAAAATTTTAAAATCCAATTCACCTCCTTTTTGGATTGTATCTCTAGGCAATAGGAAGAAAACATTTTTGTTCAAGAGTCTGTCTCTTCCCTTGGCACGTATAGCACACATGCCTCTTTCTCTTTATTTTTTTTTTTGGTTCTCTTTTCTGCTGCTTTAAGATTTATGTGGCTGGGTTTTAATTGGATTGGTGTATTATACATAAGAAAGGGAATATAAAGTGCCATTAAGTGATATTCAAAAGAGAACTTCAAGCACACATCTACATACTCTTAAGAGCAACTAAATGAGCATTTAGGTCAAGTAGCCAATCATTAAAGAAGATCATCCACTGCTCCCACCCCATGCTTCAATGGCTTCCAATGTTGCTCATTAAGGAGCTTTGTATTTTATTGATTGTAAATCTTTGTTTATATTTGTAACAAGTTTCAAGAGGCTTGAAACTTAGGGAGAAATGTTTATCTAAACCTTAAATTAGATTATAAGTGTAATCAAGCTAGGAGAGACTATGATTGGGTTGATTTTGGTTGATTTTAAAGAAAAATCAACTAGATTTGATTATAAGCCAAGGAAAATAATCAAGCCATAATCATAAAATAGATTATCATGAAATTTCCAAGAAAGATGTCTTGGAGATGAATTTAGATACCGAGTTTGGTTCCAAACTACTATAAAACTTGATGTTTACTATACTTGTGCTCTACTCATTTATTAATTCATTTTTTTAAATTTATAACAGCACATGCTTATCTTAGTTCATTTTATGAGCACTTCAAAAGTTGTCTTTTCCATTGCATATTATTATAAATTTTTTTTAAACTCATTCATTGCCCACCTTTTGGGTTGCATTGCTGGGCAATAGCTTAGAAAGCTTAGGACATCATGGTGTCATTGGCTCCTTGGAGAAGCATAAGATCTCTAAAACTCTCCAGATGGTCCATTGGATTAGTGGTGCCATTGTAATGCTCAAATTATATCACTTTAAATTTTTTCTGAAAGGACACCTTCAGGATCTTGCTCATAAAGGGGGGATCATGGATTGCCTCCAAATCATCTTCCATACCAACCCTTTGCCCTCATAGGATCTTGATATAGCAGTGCATCTCCTCAATCTCGTGGTGGAGGTTAGCCTTCCAGCTAGAGATTTCCTTTGGCCATGTGGAGGAGAGTTACCAGAGCCGGAGTTTATGTCTGAGGAAGAGCGATCACACTCCCAACCCCTGTTTGGGGCTCTAAGGATAACGATGGCTACTACTTTATGCCAAAGAGTCATGATGATTCGATAGTTTGGTAAGGGGATATCAGCCTACTATAATAGGTTATGCACTGTTATTGTCAAGACTTGCACTTGGTGGGCAAGTAGGTCAAATCATCCAGTATTGACAACTCCTGTGGTTGGCTGAGAAGATTGGGATCTTGAAAGGTTATGCTAGAAGCCATCTCAAGTAGGTTGGATAGATGTTTAATGGTTGCTCTTTCGGACTTTGATGACTTTTATCTTTTCTATCTCATAGATGGTGGCAATTTATTGCTATTGATCATGGAATATCGAGTTGGACCACCTTCATGGACCTATAAGACAATAAACAAGGTTGAGAGGTTGCTGGATCGGACTCTCCGATGTTTAAGTTTGAGAGGATTTTTTGGTGTGAATGAAGAAAGAAGAAAGAAGAAAGAATAGGGAGATAAAGTCTCATGTAGTCCACATGATTAGCTTCATCTTTTTCTTGCAGGGAATTTTCGAATCTATTTATAACTGGAGTCTTCAATCTTCTTGGATTGTATCCCAAAACACTTGGGGTCGTGTCTCAATAAATTGTTGATGCAACATAATAGTCTCAGAGACATACTATAACAACATGATATATGGTGGAATTGTGTGCCTTTAAGGTGCATAGATCGAGTTGCCTTTTTCGTAGGAGGGTTTTGTTCAGCTTGATTAGTAGCTGACATCGTTGAGATGACTTAAGAGGTGCTGATCTGAGAGGTCAGTCACTTTTGAACTTTACGTTAGTCTTAGAAGGCCTAACTAAAATGCTTAGAGAAGTTTTGGATATACCGAGCCACCATATAAGTTATAGACTAGATGGATCCTTATGCACTACATCATGCCTATCATTTATTGCTACAACAATTACAAATATAATACTCATGGTTAATAAAAAGTAAATATAAATTATTAAAAAATAAATATAATTTAAATTTTATAGAAAAAGAGAATATATCTTATTAGTAGAGAATAAATTTTAATTTTTGAATATTGAACATTTGATAGTGCCCTCCATCTCGCTTAGAGAAGTGAGCAAATGGATTCGAGAGAGCAACACTTCGAACTCATTTGGTTTACGAAAAGAATTTTTTTTATAGAAAGTAATATACTAAAAAATTATTTTTTGGAAAGTTATTTCATAAGGATAGGATTTTGGTATGTTTGGTTGACCATGAGAAAGTGACTTATTACAGAGTGGCTTATATTTGATTGAGTATCCATTCGAATAGAAAAATTGTGTAGAATATCTATTATATCCTTCATAGATGCAAGGCCATATCTTTTTGTTCATAAACTTTATATAAATAATAATAATATATTTATATTAATATAAATTATAATATTAATATATTATAATATAATATTAGATTATAATAATTTATTATGTTTACATAATACTAGTATATCTTAATATTATATTAATATAAGATTAATATTTTAATATAATAAAATTTATTCATACAGATATAAATGTAATATAATATTAATATATTAATATAAATATTATATTAATATTAATAAAAATATTAATATAAATATTAAAATAATATTAAATATAATAAATATTATAATATTAATTAATATAAATATTATATTAATGGTATATATATCATTATTCAGTATTTTATCCTAATCATCCATTAATATTTTATAAAATCTTAATCGTAGATCTTAAAAAAATATTTTTTAAAAAAAATATCATCAATTAAAAAATCAATCTCCCTATAAATTTTTATTTTTTATAAAATATAAAAATATCTACCAGTGACAAGAGATTTTTCTATCCTCTCCTCTCTTAGATCTCTAACTAAATAAGAGATTCCCTTTCCCCTTCTCGTGAATCAAATGAGTCATTCTTATTTCGGCCTATTCGGACATTCAATAAAATTAGAACTGAGTAATTCTTTGTACACCATATATGGTACAAAAAAAATTCACCACGCCATCTGATTGGGCCATGCAGCGATTGCTATCCAACTTGTATTCAATGTCTGCAGTTTTATTTTTTTGATTGAAATTTTAAATAATGAAAAAGCTCATTCACTTTTAAAAAATTATAACATCCTACGTTTATATTACGACTTCTCGTGATCAAATTATAACTTCCTACATATAGAAAATTTATTAAATATCATAAAAAAGTGAAAAATATTTTTATTATTTAAAAATTTTATAAATTTTTAATAATAAAAATATTTTTTATTTTTTATAATTTTTGGAAGAAAAATTATATCATTATATATATATATATATAGAAAGTGGCGATGGAATGTCGTAATTTTTTATATTTTTATTATTTAAAATTTTAAATAAAAAAATAAAAATATAAATATTGAATATATATTGAAAAATCATGATAATATGATTTAAAACCGCGGTGTATTATTTCTGCATCAACTGCGGTGCACGAAGAATTTCTCAATTAAAACCGCCTTTTGCTCTCTTTTTCACTGTTCCCTTGGCCCAAGTCCCTTTCCCTCCCGTCCCTTCTCTCCGCCGTTCCGCCACGACAATGGTCGTTTTGGGGAGCTCCTCGCGGTCCTTCGAGGCGCTTCTTAAATTAGACAGGGAAGCCAAAACCTAAGTGCCCGAACCGCAGAGCACGAGTCTCTCTCTCTCTTTCAAACTCTGCCATCTTAATCTTCTTCTGAAGACCTATACAGCGAGGGAGGGGCTAGGGTTTTACGCTTTTCTTCAGCCAGCCATGTTCGAAGGAGTTGTCAGCCAGGTGCTCAAAGGATTTGTCAGCCAGGTGCTCGAGGGCTATCTCGGCGGCTACGTGAAGGGCATCCAAAAAGATCAGCTCAAAATTGGCATTGGTGAAATCATTACTTCCTAGTCTCCTACTCTTCCCAACTTTTTAAATCTTCTTCTTTTCCTCTCGCTTTTCATCTCCTCCTTCGTTCTAGAACTGAATCATCCAAGTTTTCCCACCGTATTGCCCTCGATCGTCCTTACTCCTCTCTTCCTTGATGAACAGTCTTGGTGGGATTTTATGTATATTGGATAGGTTGTTGTTCCAATAACTATCTTGATAAGTTCACGGGATTATCCGTTCTATGATTTATATTTATCCTCATAGGATTTTACAGAGAGCGAGTTCCGGTGACGGTATAAGGATCAGCTCTAATTATTTTTCTATTACTTCCAATGGTAAACTTACATTATTTAGGTCATTTTGCAGGACAAATATTATTGGAGAAAGTAGAGCTAATACTTGAAGCCTTTGACTATCTGCAGCTGCCTTTTGCACTGAAGAATGGTACTATTATCTGGCTGTTTAACTTTGTTAGCTTCCCATACTTGATGATCAGATTAGATATTTGTTAATCGGCCATATTTCTTCCTCTTATTCTTGTTCTGCTTCTTCTTCTTGCATTTGTGTCACCATCCATATTTGTGTATTTAATTTTGCTACTCATATGCTTGCTAATCATAATCCAATCAATCATTCATTAGTTAATGTTATACAAAATATTCTTATTTGACAAGTTTTTGTTTTATTCTGTTATGATATGCTTGCATTTATCTGCAACGATTGATGTACTTCCAAACTGCATGGTAGAGTACATAGCCTTTCCCTTCTCTACTTAACTATTCTCTCTCTCTTTTTCTTCTCCTTTTAAAATAAATCATAGTCATCATCTTGATTCGAGAAGGTTGAACTTTTTCTCAGGGAGCTTATTAAATTTGGGACACTTTGGGACTACTCCCTGTAATGCTATTTTACGTTTTGTCGACTTGTTCTTTGATGAGTGTAACTTGGCCTACAAATGGATGTATTATCATTTGCTATGTCATACATTCATAACTAACTTGTGTCGCCTTTCTTCCTTTAAACTGCTTTCTTTATTTTTTTGCGAGTATATAACTATTATCTCTATAACAAGACAGCTCTGTTTCTCTCATTCTCATTCACAACAAACCCTCTTCCATTGTCTGAAAAAGATTTTCATATAAGATTCCAAGAAACATGATGCTTTGGTGACATAGACAGTGAAATCATATTAGTGGTTTATTTACGTGTACAGTTGATTAAGAATGCCATTAGTTGATTTTTCTTACTTTTGCACCTCGTGATTATGATCAATCAAACATTTATTTCATGGTTTTGATATCATTGAATTACTTATTTAAGCAAAAATTAGAATGTATCATGCACGTGTTGGTTCAGGGTTGATATATGCAGTGTCAATGCTTGCATGCACTTACCTTTTTATCATGTTAGTACCTTGTTGACCCTACCTCTTGTAGATACAGTGCAGTTTGATGACCACTTTAACTTTTGCTTTTAAAGAATCATGCTGTCTATGCATAATGTATGTGCTGACTTATGCATTTGCATGCTTTAGTGGTATGAGGATTTAAGCCAACAAAGTAGCAGGCTTGCTTTATCACATTGGGTAAGAAGCAAGGTTTGTCATCTCGGTACCGGATCTCGTACTGGTAAAATCTCATTATAATGTCAGTATGTGGTACGGTACGGTATGGCTGTGTTGGTATGAGACGGTTCGGCTTATTGGTATGGTATGGGATGCCCTGTACCATTCGATATGAGGCGGTATGATGAACGCTAGACTAAGAAGCATACAAACACTTAGGTAACAACATATAGTAAACAAAAAGGTGTCTTTCCTTAGTTCTTATAAATTTAATTCAATGTGTTGTATTGAAATATACTATTTGTTTATCCTTATAATAAAAAAGCGAGTGTATACTCTACACATCGAAGTGAAGTCCATATTAATAGTCCTTACAAAATTGTTGACTTGCTGTAGCCAAGCAAGTAAAATATGAAGGATATCTTAATGCCTATGTTTGATATCAATGTTGCAAGTCGTGACTAATACTTAAATGTTATGGTACATCTTGGAATTGACACATGGTACATTGTTGGAGTGGGTATAGGAAATAGCATCTTGTGTTGGTATGGGGATATTTTGAGGCCCATACTGGTATCCTGCTGGGTCAGTATAGTATACCCCGTATTGCTTGGTATGGTAAAATAGAATTGTCATTGCTTCAATATTTTCCCATATTATTCTATTCTATTAAAATTGTCCTTGTTATACTACTTTCAAGATTAACATTATGTGCTAGTTCTTAGAGAACCATTGTCTTATCTCATTCTTTAGAAAAAAGGTTTTATTGTGTTGCATGCCAATGCCATGCCATGCCATGGTCAGCTAGAACTTTTCTAATAATTCATGCATGACAAATGTAAGAGCAATTCCTGTTTCAAACTTTAGCTAAGCCTTGTAGCTCATGTACCCCTATATGGCTTTAAGAAAAGGTGATTTGCATAGCTAGTCGACACCATCAGCTACTTTGTGTTTCCAGAAGCATTTTCATCTAGTGTATTGGAATTCATGGTTTATACATCAGATGAACAAGTGTTTGAATATTAATCCTTTCTCTACAGATGGCTAGTGTTTGTCTTTCTTCCCGTTCTATCATTCTCTCTATGTACTTTGGATGGAGTAAGAGAGGTGGCACTAGCAAGATTTGCAGCAATGAGCGAGAGTGATGATTTTTAATTCATATATTTTGTAAACATGGTGATAAAAAATAAACTGATGTATCAATATGCTAACTTGGATATTTATCCATCTAGGGTTCATAGCCTCAAATATATAAGTTTGTAATCTTAGTCTTAAAACGAGAAAAATGACCTCTAGGATTGCTTGGGGTTCATATATTTTATCTGCCTTGTCTTTTTCCCCTCCTTTTGATGGAAAGGGACTGCAATGGAGTTTTGCAGTACATTTTTGGAAACCCAAATGTGTTGCCTCCTTAGAGATGAAGCACCTAACTTTGCCCTTTTTGCCACCATCTTCTGAATCATTCTAAGTCCTTTTCTTATTGTTGCTAGCATAATCCACTTGCTCATAAAGTAGGGTGTAAAGAATTATAGAGAAGGAAGAGAATTGTTATGTCATTTCTTTTAGTCTCTCAAAGGGCCTTTATAGGCTACTACATACAATATACTTGGACACATACTAGATACAATGTACTTGGACACAAACTAAATATGGTGAGATCTTAATATATGGCTATAACCAAATATGGCTATACTAAATATGGTTGTAACCAAATATGGTTATACTAAATATGGTGAGATCTTAATTAATTACTCTAACATAGGGAATTACCTTGCTTTGAAAATCTTATTATTTTATCTTTAAAACATGAACTAGTGCACCAATCTAGTTCAGATATTGAATACTATTTATTTTTTGTACTTTCTGGATTCTAAAAATATCTATAACTGGTGCCTATTTCAAAAGTAGCTAAGTTTCTTTTCCTATTATGGCAGGACAAATCGGGAAGTTGAGCATTGAAATTCCTTGGACAAGTTTGGGACGGGACTCTATTAGGGTTGTGTTGGAAGATGTCTACATATGTGCCTGCCAGCGAGATGATAATGAGGTGTGTTTATAGCATGTACATAATCTATATAATGATCAGATTTTTTTTTATTTTATGTGATCTGAAATATTTAAGCTGATAACCAAATGATGATTTTGCTTGATTATGACGAGAATTTTTATGACTTTTCCGTATAGTGGACTTCAGATTCAGTGGGAAAAAGGGAGTTAGCTGGCAAAATGGCCAAACTTAATGCAGTAGAATTGGCAAAATTTTCCAAGCGAGTGTGTGGTGAGTTTATTGAGTCATTTGATTTGTGATTTCTGCTGGCAGTAGAAATAGTGTTATCAAGTTGCAGTATTTGGAAAATGAAATTTTATACTTCTTGGATGATACTATTCCATATGATTTTTCTCCTTGTTGAAATTTTATTAGTCTGTGCTCATCATTGGTCCTCTTATTGAGTTCACAGTTTCTCCGAAAACACAAATAAAGTGTTGTTGGTTTTACACATAAAAAAATAGTAAGACAATAATAGAATCATAACTATCTATTATTAGAATGAGACCCTAGGTTTATTATTAAGATGATTTTTCCCCCATGAAGATAACTTCAAGTTGATAAGCATTATAACCATAGGGCTCTTGATTCCTCCAATACAAACTTCTTGTCTAAGTTATTGGTAAATTTTTGGAGAGGCACGAAGATGACTAATTTCTTGGTTGTCATCTTGGTGTGACTAAGTCCAAACTCACCATCCCAAACTGCTACCATGTTATATGTCTTACCAAATAACTTAGTGACCCATGCAGCTTTAGAGATTAATTCAAGGAAAATGCTTTAGATATTTGAAAAAGGATTCTTCTCTCTTATATTTTATTAAAGTTTTGTGTTTGGAGAAACTAGAGGGCAGCCTTGGTGCGATGATAAGGTTTCTCCACTAGTGACCTAAGTGTCAAGGGTTTGAAATATGGAAGCAACCTCTCTGCATATGGGGATAAGGTGCATACATCTGACCCTTCCTAGACCTCTAATGGTGGGAGCCCTGTACACTGAGACACCCTTTTTTGCATGGGGAGTCACTATTCATGCTTTGCTATAGTTAGAATTCATATAGAATCTACTGGAATCCTCTGAAGTTTTTGGACAATATTTTGGAAGGCTGAAAAATGACAAATGAAGTTATGGACTTTGGTGATGCAAAAATTGAAGGTTGGTTTTCAGCTTGAATTAAAATGGCATTTCTAATAAGAAATGAGATCCTGGGATTTTCTAGAGGAGGGTTCCTCTTTCTTATATTTTACAGTATCTATGATCTCAGTGACACTGGATGAACTCTAAACAAATCATTGAGCTTCAAAGAGTTTTGAGAACCTACTTGAACTTTCTGAAACTTTTATATTTTGTGCACGAATAATGCAAGTATGGATTTTAATACCAAGCAGTGCTTCAAGATTTTTTTTTTTTTTTACTTGCATATATAAATGGTTAATTCTAATCTGCCTTCGAGTACTTGGTAGTTGCTGTTTTGGTTGTTCCCATTTGCATTTCACTCGCAGTTATGCATCTCTTGGATACTCGATCTTGTATGTCTACACTAGTGTTTAAGACCTAGGTGAGTTGATCGGGTTAACCTGCTGTACCCATCATTGCCAGTTATTGTGATCGAATCAGATCTCGAGCAGGAATTGTTGAAACTTGCTTGAGTTGTTGGTCCGAGCGGTTCGACTTCTTGAACTGCCCAGGTCAGCAGATGATCAGACTGGTGGGTCAATAGTTCTTAAAAGAAAATTCCAATGGCTACAGGGATGTGGCTGCTGGTTGAGGTGTTGCTTTTGGCCGCCTGTGTTGAGAACCCCTCCTAGCTTGTTCCCCAAGCAGTGCTGGTACTAAGGATGTGGCTGCCAACAGCACTCTGATAATTGGGTAAGAGGGCAACTTTGGTGCAGAATCAGAGGATGTTGCTGGTGCTGAGATCCCTTCCTCATGGCCTGGCCCCAAGCAATTGCCAGTGGGAAGAATGTGGACAGTGGCAGTGGTTTGGAAATGGGGGAGGAGGACCAAGCTTGTGCAGAGTCGCAGTAGGATGCTGCCGTTGCTGGGATTGGAGAAGGATGATTTCGCTCTGAGATCTAGGGACGACACTGCCGTGCTAGGGTTGAAGGAGGAAGGTGCTGGTGCTAGACCAAGGGTGGAGGATGAGCTAGTGCTGACATAGGCTGCTGATGTTGGTGCAGAGATTGGAGCATGGAGACATCAACGCCCTGAGTGGAAGAAGAGGCAGGATGGTGTGATGAGAGGAGGCGATAAGGGAAGGAAATGAATTGGAGGGTTTTGAGATAAGTCATTGCCTCACCTATTTTACGTCCTAATAAAAGGAATAGATTTTTTCCTTGTTTCAGATGGTCTGCCTGGGGTTGACCTGCAGTCAAACCATGAACCCAAGACCTGGCCACCAAAACAGTGGGGCCCACATCAGCAGTTTGAAAACACTGATGCACACTGTATGCTAAATAATGCAGTCATGCCAGAGCTTCAAGGTTTTGTTTTTACTTGCGTCTACTCTGCCTATGTTGTTTCATATTATACTTCTGTGCCTTTAATAAATTTTGCATTTTTAGATGTTATAGTAGGATGAATGGTTTGTGTAATCTAATGTGGTTGCAGGTGCGTCCTTACATACATGTAAAGTTCTTTATCCACATAGTATTCTATATGTTTTGTGAGTCTTTATTCTTGTCTGGCAAACTATTGACTAGTCATTTTTCTTTCCAGACAATCAGGCTGGCCAATCATTTATTTCGTACATTTCTGCGAAGGTGCATATGTTTGACTAGCTAAGTCTCTATGATGAGCAAATTCTGAATTATAATATATTAAGTACTTGGTAAAACAAGTTCTGGATTATGATCAAGTAGTTGTACAATGCTGCTCTGATTGGCATTTTTGTATACAGATTCTTTACAGCATCCAAGTTTCAGTACGGAATGTTCATATTGTATACATTGATTCTCATAATAATCAGGTACTGATTCTACACTTTCTTATGCAGCTCTTGACATTTGTAATAAGTATCTTTTTTGTCCAAGGAAATCTTTCATGATTCTTTTAATATTCTTTTATTACTATAGTTGTTTTTTAACTATGCTCAGATATATCTCCTGGAACTTCCAGTTGTCAACCTAAGTGTTCTTGTGTGATCGGCACTATTGCATTCCTTTCAAAAGCTTGGAAATAGAATATCTCATTGATTTCTTAAATCTGTAATATGTATGTTTTTCATATATTCTTTCATAATCCTTTGTCAGCTATTATTTAACTCAAGGAAATGTCTGCGTTTCTTCCATACCTTGTTCTGTGGCCAAGCCAGGTGAAACAACCGTCTGGCATCATGAGAATGTTGACAACTGTAAGCCGAAATTTGCTAAAATTTTGTGGAATATAGTTAAGAAAATCTAAAGGGTAATCACGTATTGACTTTCATAATGGATTAAATGAGATGAATATGTTGGTGTTAAATAATTCCATTGCCTGTTAGCTTGCAATGATGCCGGTCACATCTTCTCAATTATATCTATTCTCCTTGTTGAAAATTTTGCAGTCTTTCTCACAAATAATGGTGTAAAAAGTTTCGAGCTTTTATTTGACTGCTATTTATGCTAATCTATATGTTAGAAATCCATCTACCATATTATTTGCATTTATGAGTTTGATCTTATTTTAGTATTTGTTGGATATATTTCATGGTTTTGTAAGTAGAAAAATATGATTGCAAATAGTGGTTTGGGTCTTTGTGAAACTGAGATTGTAGTCTCACATGGTCTCAAGTTCTAATTTTAGAAAATTATACTTGGAGTAAAATTCAAATTTACAAAGTTGAGAATCCTGTTCTAATCTGGGGGACATGCAAAGGAGACCAAGTTGGCAGGCTGGTCAAATGGAAGAGCTATGCCTGTTTCATCACCAATTAAAGACCTTTAAATTCCGCTTTGGAGTATAAAAAAGATGATATTAAGTTAGAAACAAGACCTATAAGCAAGCCTACTGACCTTCAAAGCAGCTCACTTTCCAAGTTTGCTGAAAAACTCTCACAATTTGCCCAATGCTGTTATTTTTCCTTGACAAATATCAACATGTCATCTATGAGAATTAAAAGGCTTATTCTACTGTAAGCTTGATGGTCTTAAAATTCCATTAAAAAATTGCCATGTCCATAAGAGAATTCAGTGTTTCCATATCAATTCTGAGCAGCTAAGAAGATGGGAGTTCCCTTTGTTGCAAGGTTTTAAATCCCGTGGGACGGGCCTGTCTCGATTTTTTCATGAAACGGGATGCATCGCCATCTCACCCCGCCTCGCCTCGCCCCGACACTTGGAACAGAGGATATCCCAAAGCATCCCGATCGGAATGCTAGCTGGATGGTCTGTCCCAACACATGGGATGGTATCCCGTCCCGGTGTCTCACGGGACGTCCCGGTGGGATCTGAATTCCTACTTTGTTGAATCCTACAGTTCGCCTATAGAAAATCTTTAGGTCCCCCCATCCACAAGCACCAGAAATTTAGGTGCGCAAAACATTATGAGTGCGACAGCCTACTTATGTTTGCAAGCACCCATCCTTCTTGTTGTCCCCATGACAAACTTCCTACTGCTCTTGTCATAGCTTTTTATGGTATGAGGCTTTATAAAATTTCTAGCATTGCCTTCTCCACCTGGGCAGGTTGTGTGCTAGTTGAACATTGCTATGCATATTCTCATGGGCAGGTTGTGTGCTAGTTGAACATTGCTATGCATATTCTCATTTATTATTATTTTTCTTATAAAAAAGGCTAATTATTTTGAGTAAAACCTTAGTGCAACCTAAAAGCCTATGACTTTGCAGGGATCAAAGCCAACAACTTTGAGGTGCTCTTACTGGTGTATGACATTCTATTTAATTCCTTCATATTTGTCTAGAACATGGCTCCAAATGGACCCTAGAAACTATGTTTTTTTGGATATCTGAAAAATTGAAAACCGTCATTGGAGGTTGCATATATTCTTAAGATGATCTAGTCAAACAATTGCATCTTTAATTGATTTTTGAGTGTCACAGATTTGGAGAAGGTATCAAAACTGCTGATATTTTTGCTTCCCCTTCAAATTTTAATGAGAAACTAATTAGGTATCACCATGTTGAACTTCAAAGTCAGAGCTAAAAATTTTTCCTTAGCGGGCCAAAACAACTGATTTATGAAATAATAATGAATAGGTCATTACGTCATTATGGTCCCGACAGTGCAGGGGAGTGGTAAATTGGAGAGAAACCATTTTTTCTATACAAATTGGCTGCTCCAGGACTTGGTCCCACGCCATTGCCCTTGTTGGCCCAAGCCTTTTACCATTGGACCAAGCAATGACCTCTATTAAAAAAATTTCTGTAGCATTTTATTTTTTTAAAAAATGATGATATTTGATAAAAAAATTATTTGCTGTACTGGACTGAACTGGTAAATACTATTGATTGATTTATTATCATAAAATAATATGCAACAATAGTTTATATTTAGTATTAAGAAAATGGTCAATTCTAAAAGAAATGCACAATTAGAAGCTGCATAAACTAAGGAAAATAGCATTAATTGTAAAGGTAAAACACCTAATTAAAAAAAAAAATTCTAATGTTAGTCTATATTTTTCTTATTTGGCCCCCTCCTATTGCTCTAGCCATAAGCTATGGCAGCTCCAGCTCGCACCCACTCTGGCCCGGCCTGCGAGGCCAGAGTGAGCTCAATTCAGTATAGAAACCATATGTCAATGAGTGAAAGTGAATGAAGAGAGAGGAAGTTGGCGTAAGGAAGACAGAAAAGTATTGATGGAGGCAGAATAATACAGAGGAGATGATTTTGGTATGCCATATCTATTTAGAATTTCTTCAGTCATCCGTAATCATATTTCTTTTTCATGTTAATGATTTCCATTTAAAGATATGAAGAACTGTGAAGTGCTTTACCAAACATCCATAATGAATTGTTTCCTTATCTGATAGGAATTACCATTAAAAGAGCTTGTAAATGGGAATGGTGTGGGGAAAATGACTAGCTGGTGTTTAAAAGAGTGTGGACTTTATTGTGTACATTCACATAGATATCCAATTTGAAGGGAAGGGTTTTTCTTTTTGGTGGGGTTTTTTTAATTATTGTTGGGGGGGGGGGGGGAGGAGTACCTGATAGAGTGAGGTTCTGTTGTGGCTCATATATGTATTTAAGGATAGATCTAGAATGTCAAGAGGTGGCGGAACTGGTACTGGGACTCATACTAGTTGCCTGATGGTATGATATGGTGTGGTATCGCATTGTGCTGACTCATGATGTACCGAAAAAGGGGAGCTGGAGAGGGAAGGGGAGAGGGAAAAGGAAAGAGGAAAAGAGAGGGAGGGAGGGAGGGGGCTCTCCTTCAGCCATAGCATAACAGGGGCAGAGCTCCGATTCCAAAATAAAATAGGGGCTCCAATCTTTTTTAAATTTGGTTTCTAAACTGGTTTTGGCTGGTCATTATGGCACACCTCATAACATCTTGTTTGGGCTGCTATTTAGATCCTTTCTTTGAACTATAAAGGTCAACATGTTGACCCTCGTGACTTCCCTAGATTATATTGGATATAATATTGTTATTCATATCTCTTCTAGATGAGTATGTCCTTGAACCTCAAGGTGTTTTTAACTTGAACATTTAAATTTTATTTTCTAGGTAATGATTATTTTAACTTCAAATGTTCTCTGAAAAAAGAATTAGCTGTAAAGATAATCTCATTTTGTGCATAAATTTTGCATGTAAAAGTCTTCTTTATGATGCTACTCCCAATCTTTTTTGGACTATAGTCAATGATGCAACCATAAACCCCAATAGCCCCAATCCACATATTATTTTCTATTGCTATGAAAAATTGCAAAGTGTAATTCATAGGTTGATATTATAGCAAAGAAATAACACATGTTGCCCAAAATTTAGTGATCTGACTCCAAGAATGCCCAATCCAGATGAAATATCAAACTACTTGTTTAAGTGGTTATTGGATCAGAGTTATCATGTCAATTGTTCAATTTTGTAGCACAACAATAGAATTAAAACTCATTCATGTTTTAACACTTTCATATTCATTAAATGTGTAATATTATTGAATATTTTTGAATTGGACGACATGCTTTATGTAAATCTTTGGTGGAAGACTCTGGGATTCCAAAATCAATGATAGGGCATCCATATCAAATATCCATACATGGATCATGATTTACACTTGTAAAAGCACCTATAGTTAAAAGAATGTGTTTCGGAGGTATCTAACCTATGCATTATATGGATGCAAAAATGGTTGTTTTTCATTTTACTAGTGGGCTATCATACATGATAGAGTATTTAAATTGAAAATCCACTTTGTTGATCATGATCTAAAGATGTTAAGACATGTATGGACTGAAAATCGATGGATTTTGGTGCTTAGATCATAGCAAAACAAGGTCTTATATCAGCAAAAGATGCAAAACCATTCACTTTGCACCCACTTCATGCATAGGTTAGAGATCAAGAAAACATGGTGATGGTGGTTTCTAGGGCTTTTTAGTAGTGTAGGTCATGATCAACAATATGGATCTCCAATTTGGAGGGTCCATCTTTGACTTTGAATCATTAACATAAGGTATGTATTTCTGCTCATTTTTTTTGATTTTATTTGGTTTAGTTTTATGCTTCGCAATATGAAGTTTTGACCTAGTACTTTTTGTTTTTATGATACATCACCCACTTTGAGATTACTCAGCCAAGCCATGGATCCACTTGAACTATTAGAAATGTAGGGTGGTAGAATTTTTGACATTATGAAAACTGACATCAAGCAATTACTTTTCTCCTCAAACTATGCCACTTTAATCATTATTAAAGTCTGTTGCATTTTTAGGTGATAATCAGCTCATCATCACTTACAGTTTTTTCATTCTAGTGTCCTGAGAATTACTGAATATGTCTTGGCTGTGTCCTTGGGTCCTACCACTGTCAGCCTTCTTCTAACCATGCTGCCACAAGATCTTCCAAATGACTTGATGGCTTGCCCCACCACCTGCTGGTCTCCCTCCAAGGCTCCAACAGCCTTCCTATCCACCAATTTTTCCAGTGCTTATTGGTGGACACTTTTTCCCCAAACACTGTGCCCTCACCGAGGAAGCCCCATCAAGTCATTGTCCTCCATTGTTGCCGTCACCAGATGTGAGGGCAGTGGTAATAGTTGCTGACCTGTCTCTTTGCCCACTCTGCTTGGACCTTGCACCTCTCTGCCATCCTCTATCAACAGCAACTTTGCTATCAGTGTTTCCCATCGCACCCTGCTTGACTTCCTCCCTCTGCGATGGCCTGCCTCAGTTTGTGATTGTTTTGAATTTCACCTCTCCACACCTTAACACCATTCAACATCTCTCCTCTCCGGTGTTATTTTTCATAAATAAATTTGATTTTCCAGTGATTGGACTCATTGACTTGGCACTTGAACTTGCAACTCAATCAATTGGTGGTTTGATCTTGTTCACCAACGATATTAATTGCAAGATTTGATGAGCACAAGGAGGGTGTATTGTGGTATGATTCCCTAAACCTTGATTTATTCTACTTGGCAATCAGCATGACGGTGCCCTCTTAATGTGTTAAACATGATGGACCGAGAAATGCTTTTGTAGGAATGTGGAATTGAGCAGTCTTCTCACCCTGTTGGCAACTTCAGATGGTCATATTGAAGACCACGAGCACTTGTATATGTATATTAGTTTGTATGTTTTGATGATGGCCCTGTTTGGGAAGAAATAAAGATAACTGCAGCTCCTTCATTACTGTTTTCTTTTCCCTTCATTTAGTTTTTTTTTGGCAACTGAATGTGTTACCGATTTTTTTTGTTTCTCTATTAAGTTACTAATCTTGGTGATTCCATTCCAGGAAAATTTTATATTTGGCTTAAGATTTTCAAGTCTTACAGTAATGACGGATACATGGAAGCAGAGTTTTACTGGGTGAGTTTATAACATTATTTGGAAGAAGGATATGATGTGACAGAAGTTCTATTGGTTGTCGAATTTGGCTTGACTTCCATGTACTTAGTACTTCTTATTGTTTAGTGGAAGTTTCGTGTGCAGGCAGTTTATTTGCCATCCTATCAGAATACTTAGAAACATTGGCCATCAGGATTCGTCAATTTTCCTTGAGTTAAAGGAAGGCCAAGTAAAGAGTGATTCCTTGTTATGGATGGAGGCTTTTAATTTTTGCCTTTAGCCTCTAATCAGTCCAACAATTTATTGGTCAAGATAAATATGCGTCGATTTCACTTCATCATTTTCTTATGCAACTACTCTTTTATGAATTGTACATACGTATAGACGCATCTGTTTTGAATCAGATCTTGGCTATAAAGTGCTAAATCCTATCCTTTTCAGTTTTCAAAATTTGAGATCTTAGCCTGATGTAACTGAATTTACTTTGTTTTTCATATAGTTGGAGAAACTTCTATTTTTTTATATCATTAAAATTTTGGTAGAAAGAGCTGGAGCCTGTTAGGACTCTCATTTCTCTTATTAAATGAAATTCAACTTTTAGTTGAGGATACCACTTTAATTGCTAATTTAATCATTTAGAATTTTGACAGAATTGTATGGGCTTTTAGAACTAAATTTTATGACTTGATTGCTATATATGCATGTATGTATGGATGTATATATAGAACTAAATTTAGATATGTTGGTATGTATGCATGCACGTATGTATGGACGTACATACATATGTATGGACGTACATACGTGCATACATATCTAGAAAAGATTGTCCTTTCATTCTTCATTTCCTGGAACTCTAAGAACCTATAGTTCATTGTTTAGTTAATATATAAAGCCTTAAAAGAAGTGGCATGCATGCATTTAAGTTTTTGTTTTATGTATCAATTATCAATTAATGGTTACTCTCTTATTTGTGTTATTTATGAGTTCCTCTATAATTGCAGATTGCTTTTTCTTTGTTGGAATGCTTTGTAGACGGCATGCTTAACTTTCTCTGCATACAGTTAGCTTTGGTACTTTATAATTTATTTATTTATTTACTTTTTTTTCCAAGGTCTTCAATGGGGAAATCAAGAGGCAGCCAAGTTGACAAGGCTGTTGAAATATCAAATGTCGGACTTTACTGTAACTTGTTAGAGGAAACCCAAAACTTGTCTGGTATTAATGATGCTACTGACCCCCAGCTATGCTGTAATTTGAACTTTGAGTCTGAGAGATGTGACTATATAATACATCCATTTGAGGTTAAAGTTTTTCTGCAGGTATGCTAGTTTATTAACATTTTGATGTTTCCCTTTTTGCCTGATTACTGTAATATTTTGTGTTATCATTTGGTTAGATCTAAATTTTAGAGCTCCCTTGAATTACAAATTTATAATTTCTTCTTGCATTTTTGAACCTGTCCATGCAAGAAATGCTTATATTCAGTATAATGTGCTTTGCCTGTATAGACAAACAAATCTGGAAAGCTTGATGGTGTGCCTCAATATGACGTCACTGCTGAGCTAACTACCTTGGTTTGTTCCTTTATGGTCATCTGATGATTCATTGTTGAATGTGTATTTTTTTTTAATATTTTTTAAAGATAAGTTATATTGGTTCTTCCTGTCATTCTTTTTGTTTTTTTAGGTTGTCTCATTGAATGAGGTTCAGTTGCAACAGATTTTAAGTCTCTGGGATTACTTCTCCATTTGTGCTCTTAGAAAAAAGTAGGTCTATTCTACACTGTTAACTATTAGGTTTGTTTGGTTGTTTGTTGATAAGATTGTGTCATTTATGAGTATGAACTTTTGCATAATTGTGCAAACTCATTGTACTACTTGAATAATTTCCACTGCTTGCTTCATTTTATAACATATGAATTAATAGAAAATTTTGGTGGTTATGTTGTCATCATCATTTTATGTCTGCAACAAACAGTTATCATGCTTATACTACAAATTTTTCTATATATATAAACTTGTTTCCTTTTTCTACCTTCATAGACCCAAACAAAGTTATTTTTGTTTTTTTTTCGGCTATAATTTGTGGAGACATAGGCTAGGAACAATCCTGACCTAACTATGCCTTCTGTCTTGAAAACTTGTTTCTTTCCTCTTTTTTTTTTTTTTGGGTACAAATAGGCACTCACACTACTTGAGTGTGAGTACACCCCAGAAAATCAGAAAACAAAATATCTTATAGGATATGCAGGCACGTCTGACCTTGTCGCCAGGTCCAGTCATCAGTGTGTTTTGCCATCGAGAAAGCGACCCAATCAGTGGTGCTGCTTGCCTTCTGGAAAACATGTTGAACAGACACGGTAGCGAAGTCATGTAGGGATATCCATGTCTCAAAGGAGCAAATGGGTCTCCAATTGCTCTGTGTTGCGTTGGATCCAGCTGATGACAGTAGTGCAATTTGAGTCCATGTGGTGCCCAAGGTTCTGCCTTGGTACTCTACAATTCCTGAAAACTTGTTTCTAATTGAAATTTTTAGTAGATCAGGGAATTTCTTTCTGTCAAGTTGTCTACTCAAAATTTAAATCGGATATAGATCACCATGTCACATCTCTTTTCATATATTGATTAAAATCTAATTACCAAAAAATCTTGAGCATTATGATTTTATGTGCTTGTTCATAGTCTACGTTTTCGACCTTTGTTAGAAATTGTTTGGGTTTAAAACTATCTTTCTATAGGTTATACCATTTGTTTGCTTATAGTTTTTTTTAGGTTTAGCCAAACTGTCCTGAACCTGGTAGTTTGGGGCCTTTGAGCCCGTACCAAACTGTAGCGATCAAGTACTATGATGGTTCAGGTGCTCGGGACGGTTCGCTCTTGTAATAAACCCTTGAGTCCTCCCATAAAAAAGGGGCACACAGGGAACTGCTTTGTGATGTTCCGAAAAGGTTGCTCTAACTCAATCTACTTCGGTTCCTTCATTAAGGAAAGGAGTAAAGTGCGCCTTAGAAAGGTGCGAAAGTGGGCAGCTTGCCTCTAGACCATAGAATAGAGCTAGCAGGACCGCTTTGGACTAGGTAAGGTGTTGAACTCCATGTTTTCGATCTCAGTAGCTTCATCTTCTAGATTTGGTAAAAGATAAACTAAATCCTCTACCTTAGATTCAGCTAAAAAGCTAGCTCTTGTTTCATTTGATGCTTCATAAGTTTTAGATTTGAAAAAGCTCTCCCCCTTGCTTCTCCTCTTTTTTTTATCCCTCTCACATCGATTTTGCATCAGATGATGAGCCTATGTGACAATTTGATCTCTTTTTGTTGGCTCCCGAGATGTCTCGACCCTTCAAGCCTTCGATCGACTCATCTCTCTCTTTCTTGCCTTCTCGATCGATCTTCTACCATAATGGGAACTTCAAGGCTCCACGGTACGCAATGTTGAAGACCATTGGTGATGGTGACTCCGATGCTCCCCTCGATCGACCTCGACAGTGACTTTGATTCCAACTCCAATGCAGTTGAACCGAGGTATGACCCTCTCTCTCTCTCACCCTTCCTCTCCTCCCTCTCTACATCCCTCTCTCCCTTTCTTCCTAGTTCTCTTAGGGTTAGGGTTCTCTCCCTCTCTCTCCCCCTTCCTCCCTCCCTCCCCGGTCACTCTCTCTTCCTCTTCCTCTCCCTATTCCCCTCCCTCTATTAGTTTTGATATGCCCTGGCATAGTGCAATATGGATCCGTACCATATGGAACCAGTCACTAGTTTGGTAGGAGCCTTGGTGCTGATACGACAGATTGTCTCTTCTTGCAAACACATTCACACTCTCTCCACTCTACACACACATGCACCTATGTATTATTGTTAAGCTAGAATCTAAGTTGAAGGATTTGAGTTTGGGTTCTTTGCATGAAAAATTGCATGTAGTATTAAGCTAGAATCTACCTACTCCTCGGACCACTTCTAGAAGACGAAAGACCGATCGAGTCCTGGCTCCATTGCTCTCTCTATCAAGATCAGCGGCTATGATGGAGGTAAGTCCTCCACTTCTCTCTCTCTCCCCCTTTCTCTTTCTCGCTTCCCCCCTATGTGGCAGCGATTGTTGGCCCCTTTCAATCCCCCTTCTCTTTGCCTCTTTCCCTCCCTCCTTGCCTCCTGCCCTTTTTGATCCTCCTCTCTCCTTCTCTCTCATCCCTTATTCAGCAGTGATCATCCCTTTAAGGTTTGCCATACCATACTAAACCAAATGGTATGGAGCGTACCATATTGTTTTGGTACCGATATGCGGTTCTTAGGACATACCAATACTTAGTACACTGAACCGGCCTCGTACCACATAGTAACAATGTGGCACTAGTATGGGCCTCAACTCAAGACTAGATTCGATTGTCAAGGCCTAAGTCACAACTTGCATAATAACAGTTGTCCCAAACCTAGTCAAATATCTAATATCCCCTCTCCATAAATTGATCCATCAACAACCCTCTTATCATCTTGTCCATTACCCAGTGTTCTCTCCTTCAGCCTTATTGTTGTCAAGATCGTACAATCCATGATAGAGTCTTTATGTTTCAGATGAAAATAGCCTTAGACAATTAAGGCCTTGTTTGGCATTGCTTTAGGCAAGATTGCTTTGTCTATAGAGCTTTGGAAAGCAGAGCTTTCACTAGGAGAGCTTTTAATAAAAAGTTGTTTGCTATTTGTTAGTTACACTTTTAAAGTGTCATATAACTTTAACATTCATTGGTAAGGAAATGGAGAAAGCGCTTTTGCTAACAGAAAATGACAATAAAAGATACTGCATAGTACTTTCTATTGTTTGTGTGTTTCCGCTTTTCAAAAGTTGTTATAAAGTATCTTTAATTTATAAATTATTTATTTTGATATTTTAATCTAATAATATAATAAATAATAACTTTTTATATTTTTATAAAATATAATAATATTTTTATATTATTAATATATTATAATAATATTTGAATATAATAATATGACTTTTTTATTATAATATAGCGTTATAAACTTATAAGGGATTTTTGCATGTATATCCTTCTAAACATCCAAATTTGCATGGATACCCTTTCAAAATTGATATTTGCGTTTATATCCTTATAAAATACTTGATTTGCATGTATACCCTTCTTTTTCTTTATTTTTTGTATATATACCCACGTCATCTAACGCCATTAAAAAATTAACAGTTTAAAATTTAAATGACTGCAATACCCTTATGGGTATATATGCAAAAAAAAATTATAAGAGTATATATGCAATTAGCAATTTACGAGGATATACAAATAAATATTAATTTTGAAAGGGTATTCATGCAAATTTTGACGTTTAGGAGGGTATACAGGCAAAAATTTTTAATTTAATTTTTTTCTATTGTATGTTATTTTAACGAGATGGAAAGAATTTAAACACATTAATTAATGTCATAGTAAGGGTGATTCAAGTACATTAATTTTATCTATTGCTTCTTTGTTGGTGTTTATAGTAGGGACGATTCACTTGTTTAAAGATTTTGTTTATCTATTGTCATTATTCTCAATAGCAATAGCTGAGATATCAGTCCCTAATGCAGCTGGACTCTCAATTTCATTCTGTCTTTGGTTTTTCCTTTGGTCATCCACTTGAACCTCCCCTATTGCAACTACTTCACCTCTACTTTGATCTTAGCTACCTAGTGTTGATTGAGAAAACTGTATATCATTAGTCTTTTTTGTGATAAATAAGAAGCACTCCATCAAATTTTTATATTCTTCAAACAAATTCATTAGTTTATGATCTGTATCTAGAATCATATAAGACTTAGATGATAAATGTCTAATCACAGACCAAATCTTTATGGTGTCTTCAAGCTTCAAATTGAATATGTGCACTATATCATCATATAGATCTATGTAAGAATAGTGGTCAACATCAACTAACCAGCTTTTTTGTCTCCCAAAATAATATTTTATTCTTGTAGAATTCTTAATCTTCTTAAAATAACCTCCAAATTTCATCTTCAACTTGAAAAGTGGTTGCTCCATTTTAATAAGTTTGGACATGGAATAAGCAACTATTCATGATAAATCATATATGAAATAAAAATTAATATGATATAAAAATAAAAATAAAAATCATATCCAACAAAGAAACAATAGATAAAAATTAATGGACTTGAATCACCCTAACTATGATATTAATTAATGTGTTTAAATTCTTTCCATCTCGTTGAAATAACATACAATAGAAAAAAATTAAATTAAAAATTTTTGCCTGTATACCCTCCTAAACATCAAAATTTGCATGAATACCCTTTCAAAATTAATATTTATTTGTATACCCTTGTAAATTAGTAATTACATATATACCCATCTAAATTTTTTTTTTACATATATACCCATTAGGGTATTTTAGTCATTTAAATTTTAAACCGTTAATTTTTTAACGGCGTTAGATGACGTGGGTATATATACAAAAAATAAAGAAAAAGAAGGATATACATGCAAATCAAGTATTGTATAAGGATATATATGCCAATATCAATTTTGAAAGGGTATTCATGCAAATTTGGATGTTTAGAAGGGTATACGTGCAAAAATCTCAACTTATAATAGTATTTGATTTTTATATTATTATCATATAATAGTATTATTATTTTAGTATGAGTATAAAGCTATAGTAATCATGATAATAATATAATATTATTATAACATAGTATGATACCATTCGATTTTTACTATATTATATTATATTATATTGCTATTATACTGTGCATTATTGTAGGGTATTATTAATTTAAGAATTATTTTTTGTATTGTATCTGAATAATGTAATAACCAATATAATTAGTTTTTATTGGTGATTACCAAGTAATAATGAATATAATAAGGTTGAGATTCAGAATCCTTAATTGCATGACTATGGTAATAAAAGAAAACAATCTAAATGATTATGGCAATAAAACATATTTTAAATTGATTTAAACAAATTCCATTGCAAGGACTTGAACCTTGATCTCTTGGGTAAGCTTTTGAACAACTACTTGTTGACACTTCTTAAGTAGAGCTTTTGCCCAAAAGTTCTAAGTTCGAGTTTTTCCTTAGTTGACTTTTTTCAGCTTTTGGAGGAAGCAGAAAATTCTTTCAAGATTTTTATTGAACACTTCAACATCACACAAAAGCGTTTCTGGCCCTCCAGGAAGTGCTTTTTGGCCCTCGAAAAGAAATGCCAAACAAGGCCTAAATCTCTTCCATGGGTCAAGATCAGATAGTTTCTTAAGGCCTAGAGTTGTACTATAGATCATGTGGTATTTTGGATTACATGGTGCAACTTCATCATGTTATTAAAATGATAGACCACGAAGTTCCATTCTATGTATCACCCATTTGAATTTTTAAATTTGATAATAACTTGTCTATCAAAAATAAGTAGCCCAAGGACCACAGAACCAGAATCGAGACCTGTGCCAGCCGGCCGGTGGTACGAGTCGATATGGGTTTGTACCGGACCGGTGCAAACTGACACAGAAGAGAAGAAGGGAATTGGGGAGGAGGGGGAGGGAGGGAGAGGGTGGTCGGAGGGGTTGCTGGCGGTGGCCATAGGCAGACGGTGGGCATGCTCGGAGGGCTGCCAAGGCCTCTGCTTCCTTCTTCAAATCTTGATCAAGAGAGAGAGATAGAGAGGGGGGACGAAAAGAACAGGAGGGAGGAAAAGCCGATGAAGAGGCCGTCGGAGGGCCTCCGGTTGGCCGCTATGGCCGCTGGACGGCGAAATCACAACGTGTGGCACCATGGTTGTGAAACAAGGACGATCGCTTCTATTTCACGGCATTTTTTAAAAAATCTCCACTTAAAAAATATTTTGAAATAATGAAGTTGGCAAATCCAGTGTCGGTTTCACTATTCATCATCGTTTTAAGAAAATACGATGAAGTATGAATAGGGATGTTCGCCTTTGTTCTGCGGCTGCGGCTCCATTCACACATTTTTCGCTGTCCGATGGCTATGGTGGCTATCCGGCACCCTACGGTGGCCTCTCCGTCGGCTGCGCCTCTCTCTAGTACCGTTGCTCCTCTATTTTTATTTCTTTTGATTAAATATCCTATCGGATGACACTGAGTCACGGCGGCCTTTGTGGCCCTCCGGCTGCCTCGATGGGTCACCACTGGCTTTCTACGTCGTCGTCCCCTCTTTTCCTCCTCTCTTCTCT
>NC_026008.2:18977153-19142153 GCF_000442705.2 Elaeis guineensis | reverse complement strand
GTATATACATGTATATGTATACATGTATATATACATGCATACATATATATACATACGCATACATATATATACATATGCATACATATATATACATATGTATTTGTATACACATATGTACATATGTATATATGTACATGTATACATGTATATACATGTACATATGTATATATACATGTATACATATGTACATATACACATGTACGTATGTATACATGTATATATACATATGCACATGTACATATACATGTATATGTATACATGTACATGTACATATGTATATGTATATACATGTATATGTACATATGTACATGTATATACATGTATACATGTTCATATATACATATGTACATGTATATACATGTACATATATACATATGTACATGTATATACATGTACATATATACATATGTACATGTATATACATGTACATATACATATGTACATATGTACATGTATATACATGTATACATATACATATGTACATATGTCTATGTATACACACACACACATACATATATATCTACATTTGTATATATACATATACACATAGATATATGTATA
Organism: Elaeis guineensis; assembly: GCF_000442705.2. NCBI lineage: Eukaryota > Viridiplantae > Streptophyta > Magnoliopsida > Arecales > Arecaceae > Elaeis > Elaeis guineensis. Next base: position 19,141,592 of record NC_026008.2, on the reverse strand, counting down.
TATACATATATGTGTATGTGTGTGTATATGTATATATACATATGTAGATATATATGTATATACGTATCACATATGTATACATGCATATATGGATATATACATATGTATACATATATATGTATATATACATGTGTGTGTGTATATATACATATGTATATGTATACATATACATATACATATGTATTTATGTATGTATATGTATCTTATTAGCTCAAGGCACCTGCTTGGCTGTCTAGGCATTCCGCTAGGCATTTCAAGGGGTCACCGCCTAGGACCAATAGGCATTTGGCAATCTTGCTCTCATTCTATGGTTGTTGCCTTCATCATTTGCTTAGGCATTAGGGATGAGATGGGGCATAGGGGTTGAGTGGGTGTTAAAGGTCAGCGTGGAGCATGGGTGTTGATAGAAGAGCATGGGGGAGTGCTATTAGTGGAGTTGGAGGTCAACATTTAGGATTAAGATTTTTAGAACCATTATGAATCGGATGGTTGGGGTGTGTCGAACCGGACCGACGGGGAATCGGGATGGTTCCAGCTTGGAAAGCGGCACAAGCCGACACAGAGGGAGAAAGAGAGGGAAAGAGAGAAAGAGAGAGAGGAGGAGAGGGAGAGAGAAGGACGTCGTCGGAGGACCGTAGAAGCCTCGGCGGCTTGGTTTGCCTGATAGAGCTGTTAAACGAGAGAGAAAGAGAGAGGAGGGAGCAACTTACCGAAGGGAGGATGGGACGGTGAAGGGGCTGTCAGAGAGGTTTTTGGGTGGCCGTCGTGGCTAGCGGGCGGCGGAAACCATGCAGATGGAGTCGCAGCCGCGGAATAGGAGGCGTGGACTGCGTCGTTCGGAAGCCATGGCGGTTAGTCGGAAGCCGTTTGATGGCCCCTTCGACTCCTTCCCCTCCCTCCTTTTCTTTCTTCCCTCCTCTCTCTCTCTCTCTCTTTTCCTCCTCCCGGTTCCCTTGTGTCAGTTCGTGCCGGTCTGGCATGGTACGAATTTGTACCGACCCATACTGCCGGCCGGCCGGCACGAGCTCCAGTATCGAGTCCGCTAACCTTGTTTAGGACAATGGGTTGGAACATGGTGGATGACTATGGCATAGACGAGAGTGATGGTGGGAATAAAAGCGGTGATTAGAGCATAGACAATGGGTTGGTTGATTGTATCACAGATTCGGATGTATGCTACTCTTTGCTTGCCTCTAGCACACTTTAATTACTTTGCTTATGTAATGTTCTTATTCCTGTATTATAAATTTGTAATTCCTATATTATTATGCACTGTTATTGTGTGATTGATTATGTTCTGTAAAAGCCATGTTCTTCTTGGATTTACCATACCATGCATCTATGACCTTGATATTGTCTGGAAAAAATTGATTTATCATGTCTTTTGCAAAGTTGAAATTCCGATATTTGACCTTTCAAGATTTATCATGCTGGCATCACTCTATGTTTGGTAAGTCCATGATTCTATCATCCACTTTTAGTAGCTTTAGCTGCCTTTGTTTTTAACAGATATGGACGGTACCGTCCCTCTCAGAGCTTGTTGTCAAGGAAGCATAAAGGATGGCAGAAAATGTTCTGGCACTATGCACAAGAATCTGTTTTAGCAGATGTTCGTCAAAGATTAAGAAAGACTTCTTGGAGCTATCTTGGTAGACGAATGTGAGTACCTATTTATAATCATGACTTCTGGTGGATGCTGTTTATTCTTGCCAGCTAATGTTTGTTTTTTGATATTATCTTAGTATATTTTATGGTAAGTATTAAGTTTGAATTTTTTATTTATTATTATTGTAAGAGGAAAAAAGTATGATGTTTCTGGAGGTGCCCGGCAAAAATATTTTTTTTTATCTGGATTTTCAGCATCATTTGATCATTTTGCCGGCCTTTTTGTTCCTTTTCTTGAACCAGACTTCTATTTCTGAACTCTTTTTCAAGAAAGTGCAACTTGTTGAGGTGGTTGTTTCGTGTACTTTTTCCTTTTTTTGTCTTGACTAGCTGGTTGCTAATGAAAAAACTAAAGATAATATTTCCATTTTCTAAAAAACAATTCCTGCCTACATTTTTCAGATACATCATTCTGTTAAATGCCTTTAGTGTCTTGGAAAGGCAAGTGAATAGGTCTATTTCTTAGGGAACATTTGATTTGCAAGAATTGGGAGCTAGGAATGGGTATATGTTTCCCATCCTGCCATCCCCATGTTTAGTAACTCCTTTACGTATGGAAATTCTGATTCCCATGGGTATTGGATTTTCACAAGCAGGGGTAAAACCATACCCAGGGGCTTGGGTATCATTTTCCCTAGTGTTGGATATGTGCCTTGGTAAAAGTCAAAGGAGGTTTTCTTACATTTTATATTTACTAACATTAACTATAAGTCTAAAATATATTATAACAATATACTATCTCTTGTTTAGTATAATATTGTGTGTGTCTATATATGTGTATATGTATCATATTGATATTGTATCATCATCATATTATCAATGTTAATATTACTTTACCATATATTATGTCAATAACATTTAATATTTAGCTTAATATTGTATTATGAAATCATATTATTATTGAATTATTATTATCATAATATCATTAACCATATTATTATAATAATTATATATTTATTATAATATCAATGAATTATTGTTATGATAATATCATTAACCTAATTATTATAATAATTACAAGATATGATATAATCATTAAGTTATTTTTATAATATATTTATTTCTTTTATATAGTACTATATTATCTATTGAACAATATAATATTATGTATTATATAGTATATCCATATTATACCTTATATTAAAATTATCATATCGTAACATGTGTTTGTTATAATTATTATATTATAATTGTTATTTTATTTTCCTGATTTATAAATATAGCTATTATAAGGTTATAATTATATTATGATATCACATATTATATGAATTTTTATTGCATTAAATTTATAAGCATTATTATAATATCAGCATGGGTCATGACAACTTCCCATAGTGCAGTCACTTTATCAGGTACCCCCCATCATACTCCAATTCAAATTATTTTTTAAATAGTCCAACTAAATTGAAAAATGCTAATTAAATTGTATCTTATTTTTCCTTTATCCTTGTTTTCTTTTTCTCTACGTATCTGTGCCTTCTATCTCTTTTGTCCACAGCAAAACCATAATTCAACAAAACCACCATGCATGGTTCGCCAAACCATCCCAAATCGGACGGTTTAGGACGTGCGAACTGTATTGGCTGCTAATCAGTGCGGTTCGGACATTTGATTCGGAATGTTGGTGAAAATGGAGTGAGGGAGAAGGAAAGAGTGGAAGAGAGAGGAGGGGAGGAAAGGAAAGGAAAGGGAAAGGTCGGTGGCGGCCTGCAGAGGCCATCGGAGGGCCGTCGAGTCCTCCGAGGTTCCCAATCCTTCGCGACATGCGAGAAGAGAGAGATAGGGAGAGAGGGAAAAGGAGAGAAGGGCAGGGGGCAGAAGGTGGCGGGGAGGCCGTTGGATGGCCGCTGTGGCCGCCTTGCGCTCCCTCCTCTTCTCTCCTTTCTCTCTCTCTCTTTATTTCTCTCTGCTCTTATTGTCTCTCGTGGAGGACTATAGAGCTCGGGAGGCCTCGGCGGCCCTCCAGTGGCCATCGCCGGTGTCTTCGCTACCTCTCTTTCCTTCCCTCCCCCCTCTCTTTTTCTCTCTCTTTTCCTCCCTAGTTCATTGCTCGTTTTCATGTCGGTTTGGGCCCAATACAATCTGTATGGGGTTTACCGACTTGTACTATTGGCCGGCTGCCATGAGGTCTAGTTTCGAATTGGCGATCGTTGCCACCGTGTTTCCTTCTCTCATACATTACATGCGCCTTGCTCTCTATCCTCTTTCGTCATTACGAATTACATAGATCTCTGCCTCTGTCTCCCTCTCTCTTTCTCACATCCCTCCCTCTTTTCTTCGTGGACCATGTTGACCTCAAGGGAAACCCACTTTGAGGCCTCTCTCTATATGCATTTGGAGAGTGGGGAGCTAGCCCTGGTGAGATTTTAAAGGGTCCCTGTGGGGAGAGGGAGCCATAGGGTGGGACCACTGGGTGCATGTAAAGAGATAATAGGCATGTATTAGAAAAAGACCATGGAGAGGAAGTCATGGACTGAGAGGAGATTTTAAAAGGAGTAGACATGCAAAATATATAATTGAGTTGTAATTTAATGACAATTGAGAGTTATTTTGAATGTAATTGAAAGAGTTACTGTAGAAATTTGAGTAAAAAAGTGAGCGGTGGTTGGTAAAATGACCACCCTATAGGCTATCATTAGCATAACCCTAGTCATATTAATATCCATTAAATATTATATTAATATTAGTAAAACCAACATTATTGAATAAAATTTTATATTATATTGTTATAATTATAAAAAATTACTAATTTTATAACATTTGTATATTTTATATATTACATTATGTTATTCATATTTGAAGTATTTTTATAATAATTATCATTATATTATAAAGTTGTAACTTATACAATTAGTAATGATATTGTAAAATGTAAATATTTGTAATCTTAACAGTACTAGTATATTAATATTAAAATATTAACATTGTTATGATAATAGTAATATTTGATAATATTAACATATTAATAATATTATACTATTATATACATGTTACAGTGCTTGCCTTTTTGAATATTAAGAGTACCTGAATCTATCCGAATTGAAGAATCGGGATCGATCATTCCCACTGATTCCTAGTAATGGATTTCCTAGGAATGAGAAAACCATTCCTGATTCCATTTCTAGAAACCACACATAGCTTAATGTTTCTTATAAGTAGATTTTTTTTTATTGATGCATGTATTATAGTTTCAATGTCAAAATGTCTTTCAATTGCATGCTTTTTATTTTGCTTTTTTTCATTTTTTATTGCTACATGGTACATGTATTTTAATTTCAATGCTGAAAAGTCTTTTCATTGCATGCTTTTTAGTTTGCTGTTTGATTTTGTGCATCCTTGGAACTAATAGTTGATGAGAAAATGGAGCTAATGCATTGACTGCATTTTTCCACAATGATGTGTGCACACATATACTTATCACAAATGCTCATGTATGATATTTTCACATAATAAATCTGCATATAAATGTATATAGATTCACTGAACTTTGTGTGACTCAAATATTTGATGCCCCTTCAAACCTAGCACAAATTGTAATCTGTATTGTTTCTTAATGGATTCAGAGAGAGAAAAGTAGAATTAGCCTGCGAAGAAACTTAATCACTTTTTATACGGTACAAGGGGAAGGGAACAATATGCTGGTAGAAGTGGTGGGCAAGGTGAAGACATGATTTAATGCATTGTTAATGTAAAATTTAAAAATCTAGTTTTCGGACATATTGCACCTTGACCAAATGAGAAAATGCAATATAGCTAGACAATTTTTGAGTGTGACAGTACATGATGTCAGAGACAGCAACACAGTAATGCTAACTTGCTTCTTGCCTGTCCAAGCATGCGGTATCTTTAGGGAAAAATCAAGCATTAAGATGCTTAAAACAAACCACATTAACAAAAGGCATGTGGTTAGGACTGATGTTAGAACACCAGAAAGTATTTGTCCTACCGCATAACAATATTCTCCAATGATTTATGACATGTTATTTTTATCTGACTCAATATGCATTTTATGATGAGAAACCTTGCTTCCCCCATAAAATTCATTTTCCCTTTCTTTCCTGAAAAATTGATCTGTTTTTTGTCTCTCTAGTAATATCCTGATTTAGAATCTTGTAGAATATGCGGTTTTACCTTTCCATAATTTCACCATCGTTTCCATTGGTCCTGCCTCCTCACTCTCGATATAGCTAAGGTCAATAATTTCTTTTTCCCTGAAATGGCAAATTCATAGTTATACATTTTCTGATTTCTGTTGACCCACTATTGTGCAGAAATGGCAAATTCATAGTGTTACATTTTCTGAATTCGGTTGACCCATTCTATTGCGCAGGAGACTGGAAGCTGGTTTACCTTTGAAGAGTTTTGTTGCATTGTAGTCTCTGCCAATCCTTTTTTTCTTGTTTTTGTTTTTTAAGCTATTACCTTTGTTAGTTGACATTCAAATACGAACTTGCTTGCTTTATTTGTATGGCACAGGACTGCCATCCCCAATACTGGACCCTATACTAGTACCATGCTAGCAGTGTTGGTGCACCTGTTATGGATGTCAGTACCAAACTGTGACTTGGTATGGAAGGGCTGTACTGAGTCTCGGTTTGGAACCAGTATGGTATAGCACACCCAATATGGGGTAGCATGCACTGGTACGGGGAACCATTTATCAGTAAAACTGTCTTGCTATTATTAAATAAGCCTACAATGGAGCCAACATATTTTCTGGTATATTTTTGAATTTGCAGTCTTCCCTTTTGAATAGATGTGTTTTATACAATAAAACCCCACTTTCTTTCTCTTACAAAGTTTCAGCCCCTTCTCCACATTTCCTTTGCCACTATAATTACTATCTGTGTAATTTAAGATGATTCACATTGTCCTTTGAAGGCTATGTGCATTTTGTTTATTTGCATATTTTGATTTCTTTTATGGTGTCTGATATTCCTTGGCAATCATGCGAAAGATAAACAATCAGAAGTTGAAGAAAACTTGGATGGTTGGTCTTGTTTTGAAAACTGAAGTTGAAAAGTCCTTTATCTGCCATGCATTATGCAAGTCTGCAACCGATTCTCTTAATTTAACTGACCTTTCTATTATTTATCATGGTCTAAACATCAATATAAAATATGTTCATCTGGTGTAACAGAAACTACCGCCGGAAATATGTCAATTTGTACAAAAGAAAGCTGGAATTACTCCAAGAAGAGCAGGTGAACAAGGCACCATTTTATTTAATAGCTCATCTTATCCTATTTTCATTGTTTTTTAGCTCTAACTTTTGAATCTGCATACTCGACTGTTTGATATTGTTTCATTTACGTGACATTATTTTCATTACTATTTTCTTTTTATTTGGTGAGTAGGTGAAACAGATAAACTGGAGAGTGTATCATTTAAACTTTTAAAGCATGTTCAACCAAACACCTGCCAATAACTGAAATTGTTGATTCTTAGAGTGCTGTAAATCACACCAAGGGTTTCCTTTGGTAGGACATCATATGCACCAAGTACCAACACTTTGGCTGTTTAAGCTGTCAGTCCATTTTTGTAGTGCAATTTGGGTCCTTGTGGTGCCCAAGGTTCTGCCTTGATACTCTACAATTCCTAGAAACTGTATTGTCCACGTAAACTGACCACGATTCATTGTCTACTTGCTATTTTCTCCAATTCTATCTTTGAATGCTTTAAATTTCTATTCCAGTCTTAAGAGAATTACATTTTGCAATTTTTGCCATCATCCTTTCAAACCACATTGCATCTGAGTTTTGATTTAATCTACTATGGTCAGTTGTTAGGGAAAAGAATCATTTAGTAGATGCTTGATGAGAGAGAAGATATATTGTTAGGTTAGCTTTGCAATTTGCTGATGCACCTTCATATGCTTGCCAATGCTATTGGTTGATGTTCTTTTGATTTTACATTTTGTGGCAATCAGATTTGACTTGATAATCTCTTGAAGAACCCTTTTTTTTTTTTTTTTTTGATTCTTTATGCAGGGCTTAGGATGTACCTTGATGTTCTCTTCTTAGTTTGTTGTGCTCCATTTTTCAACCAAGCTTTTGATGACTTTGTTTCATTTTCTTGGGAATTCTTGTGTGTGAGTAAAGTTCTTTGTTGTGTAGTATGCAAAATATGCTTGATGCCAAGTGGAAAATCCTAGGATGTTGAGTTAGGAAGAATGAGAATATTCATTGTAGAATATGAGCATGTGCATGCATCACATTAGTGTATTTTATTGTTATCTCAGATGTAAATTCATAAAATGTTCTATATTAAAGGTGTGCTTGGTTTAAAGATAAAATGGAATTGACCAGAATAAGCCCACGTTTTTCTGGTTTCTACTGTCTTGTCCTGCTAAACATCCTTATTAGCACCATTGCTCCCAGAAAAAGAGATTTTGGGAAAAACGTTTAAGGCACTCTTCTTCAAAACCTGAATAAAGTTATTCTACCAAAATCACATAATATAATTTTTTTACATCAAGCTACCTTATTGTTCTCAAGTTATTACTGATGCCCGTACTGTTACGGAAAAGCTATGCCCATACTAAACATGGGCCAAAGTTGAATAAGGAACAGTGTTGTCATTGAACCGGTTGGATTATCGAAACTTCAATGATTATAAAGTTTGTGTGCATGTGTGTAATTTATGTGTGTATGTGTATATTATGTATTTTATATTATATTATTGTAGTCCATAATAAATGATATTTGACTTGCAATACCAAATATCTTGTTGATAACAGTTAATTTTGTTAATTTACTTGCTGAGCTGATGACTATTATGTGCTACTCTTTGCATCTAGTTTGGTTAAGATTATTTTGTTTAATTTTTAATATTGATGGCTCGTTTCAACTGGTGCACTTGAAAGTTTTTATAACACATCCGTGCTCAAACTGGTTGGTACAGCATGTCAATGAAGACATTCTACAAGAGCTAGAAAAGATGGATAAAGAGTGTGATATTGATGATATCCTGAGCTACAGGTCTATGGCAGAGCAGCAATTGCAGGTATGCTTTGTGTTATGATTATATCAGGTGTCATTTTGATGTTGGAGGAAATTAGTGTTTATTATAGTTCTGAATCTATCAATTTACCTTTTTGATATTGTTCACCGATGTGTCGTTTCACCAAAATTATTTTATTACCTTATTTCCACAACTACTATGTAGAGTAGCGGGAGTAAGGGTCGAATCCACAAGGACTGTTGGATTGGTTATTTTGGAAAACCAAAAAGGAAGAAGATTGAACACAGATTCTTTCAAGAAAAACTTACGTCGAACTAATCTAAATGTAAACTAATTACAAGAGTTGATCAGGAAGAAGATTGAACACAGATTCTTTCAAGAAAAACTTACGTCGAACTAATCTAAATGTAAACTAATTACAAGAGTTGATCAGGCACAAAAGATTCGAGGGATTTTTGAAAATATTATGCAAACAGATTTTTGTTTTCTTTTTATGTGATCGTGTTTGTGATTAGAGTTGTACAATAATCTATCCTTGGAGAGCACGAGCCATACCCTTAGATCATGACTCGTCCTGTAGGGTATAGATTATGCAAAATAACATCTCACAGAACTACAAAAAGAGAGATCACTTCCCGAAATGATCTACCTCTCTTGAGCATGAGCCGTACCCTTAGATCATGGCTTGTTCCAGCGAAGTATAGACTGTTCACGCGGAGGAAAAATAGAAGGCTAAGAAAAGACTTGAAAAAGATTTGCGATAGAATCAAACGTACTTTTATTTATCATGAAGAGCAATACATAAGATAAAAATGTAAAACATAAATCCGTTTACAATATGATTCACCCCTGAAGTTGAAGTTCCTTGCTGCACCTTTTGGTAAATTTGCTCGCCTTGGATCCTTCGTCTTCCTCCTGGTTAACTGTTTGAAACAGGGGTTAAGATGGTTGGAAAGCTTGGTCCAGGGATTCCAAGGGGGAAGGGGAAGAGATGTGGAGGAGAGGAAGAAGGTTTGAGGCGTGGAGGTGGAGGGTAGCACTTAGGGTTAGATCTCTCTCAGGATGGCTTAAATGTGGAGAAAGGTGTAGAAGGATAGCGCCTAGGGTTAGAATTTCCCCTAGGACGACCTGGTGTGAAGGAGAGAAAGGGAGAGAATAAAGGAGGCGGCAACTAGGGTTTGCTTTTAGGCGTGGTGCTTGATGCCTTATGCTCTAAGCATAAGGGTTTATTTACAGGGGTCAGGGGGTGCAAGGATTTTGTTTCTTTTCCATGTGGGATTAATACATATAAGGGAAGGCGTGAAAGGCAGCCCTATGAATCTATGATCTTAATGGATGAATTCTCCTCCGTTGATCTTTAAGTTGTGTTCACATTAGAATCTTCATGAGTAGGCGCTTCAAATTGTAGCCCTTGGATGGAGTGTTTTGCTTCAAACCGTTAGATCTCTTGCCTTTACTAGTAGCCCCCCTTTGAGCTGGTCCTGGTTCACTTAATTTGGAGCCGAATTGGATTGAATTGAACCCGATCTCTTGATTACCTACAATGTAGAATAAGAGCATCAAATTCCAATTAATTAATATTAATTAATGCGATGTTTGATGTTCTTATTGCTATAAATTAAGTGTTCATCATTCACATTCTTATATGATTTGATCTCTTTAAAATATTGAAAGAAGAATTCATTTATATATGCTTTTGGTTAGGAGTAAGTATCATCATCACCTTTTGATTACTTCTATAGTTCTATGTTTTATCTTTCATTTGATTGCCTGTCTCAATATTTCTTCTTCCCTCTTGTGCTCTATGATGTAGGCTTAAACTGCACTTTTGTTTTGGTTGTTGGTGGCTAACAATTTGATTTTAGCTTATGAGTTTATGGGTGGAAATCAATTTCAAATTTAGCCAGAAATGATTCAAAACTTATACTTTTATATTTGAATAGAATACATATGCTTGATTAAATTTAGGGCTGGAATCATGTCGAGACAGGTCGGGCTATTATGCAGCTTGGTCCTGGCCTAAAAAAATTTTGGGCTTTTGGCCAGGCTGAGTCTTGAATATTTTTTTTTTTAAATTTTCAAAATTTTGGCTTGAGCCTAACTCGAGCTTGGCTTGAAACCTGATTCTGTTAGCTTGGAGAGGGGAGAGACCAGAGAGGGGAGAGAGAGGAGAGGTCAGGTGGGAGAGAGATCAGATGTGAGAGAGGAGAGGGGGCAGAGAAAAATCAGGAGGGAGGGAGAGGAGAGAGGAGAGAGAAGAAAGAGGGGGAGAGAGATCAAGTGGGAGAGAGGAGAGGGGATATAGAGATCAGGTGGGAAAGATATGCTAGTTTTCTAATGATTTAACATTATCACTTGTTTTTCTTTTTTGTTTTTGATAACCTTGATCAAGGACCGCAGAACTAGTAGTGGGATTAGTGCCGGCTGGTCGACTAGTGGTATGAGTCGGTTTGCATCCATACTGGACTAGTGCGAGCTGACACAGAAGCGAAGAAAGGAATAGGGAGGAGGAAAAGAGAGGGGAGGGAGAGGGTGGCCGGAGGAGACGTTGGTGGTGGCCACAGGCAGGCTACGGGTGCGCTTGGAGGGCTGCCAAGTCCTTCGCTTTCTTTACCAAATTGCAGTTGAGAGAGAGATGGAGAGAGGGAAGGGAAAGAAAAGAAGGAAGAAGAAGTCGGCGGAGAGGCCATCAGAGGGCCTCCAGCTGCCCACCATGGCCATCGGACTGCAAAATTACAGCCCACGGCTTCGTGGGTGTGAAACAGAGGCGATCGTCCCATTTTACAAGATTTTTTTAAAAAAATTCTGATCATAGTGAAGCCGGCAATGGGTTTGTTGGCTTCACCATCATCGTTTAAAAAGAAAACGATGAATAGAGGCGGTTGCCCCTGTTCTGTGGCCGTGGCTCTAACTAGGCCTTTTTCGCCGTCCGATGGCCATGACGGCTATCCGACGCCCTTTGACGGTCTCTTTGTTGGCTGCGCTTCCCTTCGGTACCCTCGCTTCTCCCTTCTCTCTATCTGTCTTGGTTAAACGCTCTATTGGGTGATTGGGAGCTGTGGAGGCCTTCGCGGACCTCCAGCCCTCCAGCGGCATCGTCCCCTCTTTTTCTCCTCTTTCTCTCTTCCTCTCTTTCCTTCTCCCTCGTCCAGTGTTCCTATTTGAAAAATCAAATCATCTCGATTTGCAGCTGGTACAGTTCGGAATGCCCGGAACTGCTTGGTTCGGGATAGTTCCACGAACGCTGACCTTTACTGATCTGGACATATTTATAATAGGTGTAAAATGATTGAACTAGTGAAGTGAACTATAGACTCCAACCGCATAAATGAAAGCGAAGGTGTATGGATAATATAATAAATGAAATGTAATGAACAATAGAGGCAAAAGAAAGTGAAAATGAACATGACATAACTCATGGCACTCAACCACCGATCAGAAGGGTCATTTACATTTGCATAAGGATACCAAGGTTTGAAATCTAGCACATCTTCCCCTTGTTGTTCACATAGCGGTATGGGAGTAGATGCTGCTTGCCCACCATATGTACTCATTGTTTGCCATATTAGATGATAACCATTAACCATGTTAGTGTCTAGTGATAAAGCATGTGATATGGGGTCCAAGTGGTATGGTATTGTTGCGATTTCATATCTTGCTGGATATAAATTTATTTTTTCCCCCTTCTCTATGGTTGCTTGGGGGAGGGAGGTTTGGCAAGTGTAGATGGGACCCATATTTTACAAGACACTTGAAACTCAGCATTAGAGGATTATTATTATCTTGTTGGTTTTGGGAAGAGCATTTGGTAAAATCTGACTAAGCATAGTTTGATCAAATATTTGTATCGACTAATTCAGATAAAGTAGTGATTTGATTGATTCTTTAATGAAGGTTTATCGTACAAGATTGTACCATCTAGTATGGGCATGCTGTAATCAACATCAAAGTACTGATATGACATGTGGGCTCAATATGGTATTATACCGACACACTACAACTACTCTCATCTCTAGCAGTATACTATATGTTGTTGGAGATTTGGTACCACTCGTTGCAGTAGAAAGAAAGAAGAAATAAAAGAGATAATCAAATACGTGGATCAAGGCTTATCTTCACGAGACATGCAAGCTTCACTTATGAGAAAGAAAAAAATATAAGAAGAGAATACACACTCTCAATTCTTATATACCAACCCTCTCTCTCAACCTAGAAGCACTCACCCATACAATACTCTCAAAGAAACCCCAAGGAGACCCTCTCACAAGCCTGTCGAGCCAGGGTTCTCGATGCCTCTAGATGCTTCCTGTGATGCTCTCAGCCGCTACATCATGCTGCAGCCTCTGCCTCTACACTCACGGAAACTACCACGACTATTCCTGGACACTCGATTGGTCTGCTTGCTGCTCAAGCCAAGCCACTCAACCGCTGCTGTTGATGTCCTAGGCGCTCTCAGCTGCTCACGGTCTCTTTCAGACCCTTGCTGAGATGCGTTTTGATCTCCACAGCCCGTTAGGCCTCCTTTATGGAGCCAAAACTCACTCCAGATCGGAATCACAGCCCTGATCGAACTGCAGAAATGTCTTTGACTGTTCGATTGCTTTCGCATGCTTTCCTGGCCGTCTGATCGCACTGCTGCCCACCTGATCACGCTTGCACGCAACCACCATCATCGGATCGTGCCTACGATGCTTTGTGGTCGTTGGATCACGCACATGGACTCCATACACTGCGATATTTGGGAAATAGACCAGGCTTGTCCACGGCGGACGTGTGGACCGCGACATACCACGCGGTCCACCATGGACCATGCCAAACTCTCACATAGGGTTGCATCGCGTGGGCGTGCGCCTACACCGCGTGCCTGCGCGCGTCCTGGGCTGCGCGTGCTCTGCGCGCTCGCAGGCCAGGCCTGCGCTCCTGTGGGCTGCCTTTTCAGGCTCCTTACGTCGTGCGCTGCATGCTGGGCTTCTTCGCATCCGTTCTTCGCTGCTGTGGATCGAATTCGAAGCGCCAAAATCCCAACATATGTCATTAGGGATTGTACCATACCGAACTGACCTACACCGGTAAGCAACTAGAATGGGGTCCCATCCCAAAATTGATCATCCTTGAGTTCTAAATTTTGTGAGAGTCATAATTTTAAGTTTGAATTGGTTCACAATTTTACCCTCTCCCTCATTCTTTAAAAATTGTTATTGTCATTCTCTTATTTGTTTTACTATTTTATGTTTGGACAAATTTTATTGCCCACCCTAAATAGGAATACTTGGCAAAGATCTATAAAGCCAATAAAAAAGTTGGGAAAAGGCTGGATTATTAGGGCTATGTTATGGCTTTCTTTTGTTTTTGTTGCCTATTGCTTGGCAATACTAGTTTGCTAGCCTTGTTTCTATCTATGTAAAATTATCTTGTTGTGATGTTTTGGTCTGAGCAAGCGACACCAAAAGGGTTGTTGCCTCTTGACCATTGTTTTTGGAGCTGTAAATGGTTGGGTCAACTTGTGGTTTGACCTGGTTCTGACCTGATTAGACTTGGTCCCATTCATATTTGAAGAGCCGTGGGGTGGGTCAGGTTCAAAAATTGGACTAATATGATTTCTAGGTGCAATCTGCATCTTGTGCTCAACTCAACTTGACCTGACCTGACTTGTAGATCATCTGAGTCTAATTTGGGTCAACAAAAAAGAGGGCCCAACCCAATCTGAACGTGATCCAACCGGACCCAAAAACCTGAATCATGTAAACCTCCTCCTCTGTCACTCTAAATTTATTTTTCAATTCATTGAATGAACTCTCATTTAAATTAATTCCCCTTTTTCATCTCAACAACATCTCTTCTATTTCACTTAGATTATATCTAATGTTCATATCTTTTGGTTTGTTTTGATTGATTCTTGTTCATACTGCTTTCACATATACCATAATATGTATTCTAAAAATTGTTGTTTGTGAATTTAAAAAATGATCAATTACTTGGATGAAATTAAAGTTTTTGAATGAAAGGTCAAGTTAGAGTTTGACTTTTTATTTCTTTTTTTAAAAAAAAATTTCTAGTGATTTTATACTTAATTGTGCAACACATCATAGTCAGGGTCGAACCATTTGGAATCGGGCGGTTTGGGCCATGGTTTGTCGTACTGGCTCGAACCGGCCGGTGCGGCTTATACCGAACCGAACTAGCGGGGAACCAGTTCGGTTCGCCTCCTTTTTTTAGAAAATCAAGCAAACTGCATCGAATTGAGCGGTTCGGTGCAGTTTGCTATCGAATCGTTGACAATTGAGTGGTTTCGCTCGGTTCTGCTCGGTTCACGTGCGAACCGAGCCATACCGACATCAACACGTGGGGGGCTGGGCTACCAATAATTTGGGAGTCTCAGCCTGAGAGTCGAGAAGCTCGAGAGTTTGCTCTCAACCTCTCGGATTACGACAATAGGTGCGAATGAAGCCCAAAAAAATGAGAAAAAATTCAAAAAAAAATTTCACAACTCCTTTGACGGTCCGACAAATTTCGATCGAAAATAAGGTAATCCTTTGTTTTGTCACTAAATATTTTATTTTTTATATTTTTTGGCGAATTACCGTTAAAAAGTAGAAAAATAAGAAAAAAAAATATACCAAAATTTATTATTTTGGTATGATTTCATTATATGTTGTAGATCATTAGATGATCTACATAATGACATTAAAATCATTAATTTTTATTAGTTATTTTTTAAATATATATATATATATATTTTAAAAAAATTAAATTAAAAAAATATAAAATAAAAAATTATTAAACTATCGTATTTTGTTAAACTTGAAGAAATGAGTAAGAAAAAAGAACCAGAGCGTGACATTGGTTGGGAGCATGGTGAGATGCTCTCAGCTCGGCACCATTATAGATGCAAATGGTGCGGCACAGAGTTCAAAGGAGGGGTGACTAGGATAAAGATGCATTTGGCTAATGGTTATCGGGATGTGGCCATGTGTTGGAAATGGCCACAGGAGGTTCGACAGCTTATAAAGAAGTATTTTGTAGATCAGAAAGTAGCGAAGGAGAGGACAATGGAGAAGAGGGTAGAGGTAGACCGTCGAGCTGGAGAGCCATTTTCCTATCATTCCAAAGAGTTAGAAGAGGCCTCTGCTCCAGATGACGAGGAGACAAAAGATTAAGGCTGCCATTCCTGTAAATCTAGATGATCAGTACAGACTGGAGGAGATGGTTAGATATAGCAAACGATTTGGACTGTCATTCTATGAATCGGGGTCCGGCTCTGTGACTATTAGAGGAGAGTTTGAGTTTAGGAGGACCATCTCTGTCAGAGAGCTAGTCAATAGAGGCAGGAGAGGTACTTCATCGATGCTGGAGGCTTTTGGCAGTAGGAGGTTCGATAGAGATATTCCAGTAGGGGTCCATCATTCATGATTTGGATCCACATGCTTTTTTTGACAAAGATTCCAACAACAGAGGGTTAATACTATGCTGAAGAAGGATAAGAAGAAGAATATGTGGCGAGCTATTGGGTCATTGTTTCATTTTAGCCACATTCCAGCAAATGCAGCGAGCAATACTTATTATCGATTTGCCATTTCAGCCATACAGACTGTCGGCCCCGGTGTAGATCTTCCAGCATCCAGGGATATCTATGGTCAGTTTATTGACAGTAATAAAGAAGATTTGGAGAGATGTATCTCTTCTTATAAGAGTAAATGGTCTATATATGGACTGACGGTGATGTATGATGGTTGGATCGGTCCTACTAGACGAAGTATTATAAATTTTTTGATATATTGTGATGGAAAAATATTCTTTCACAAATCAATTGATGCTTCTGATAGGGTGCATGACATCGCATACATCCTTGGATTGATGGAGGAGGTGACCGATTTAGTTGGAGAGCAGAATGTCGTGTAGGTCATCACAGATAATAGGCTACAATATAAGGCCGTTGGTGAGTTATTGATGGAGCGGCGATCGTATATTTACTAGACATCATGTGCTGCACATTACATTGACCTCATGTTGATGGATATTGAGAAGCTTCGTAGAGTGTAGCAGGCAATGGTTACAGTCCAGTCTATTACTAAATTTATCTGCAATCATACATGGATGCTGTTATTGATGCAAAAATATACTGGGGAAGAGATCTTGAGATCGGGTGTCACACGGTTTGTTACAAACTACATAGCACTTGATAGCCTTTTGTAGAAGAAAGCAGTCTTGCATCAGATGTTTGTCAATGCCGAGTGGCAGGAGAGTAGATATGCGAGGGCTGGCACTGAGGAAAGTCATGTGGAGAACGTGGTGATCAATCAGTCATTCTGGCAATGGGCTGATAAGATAGTGAAGATTATCAAGTCATTATATGAGGTGCTTCACGCTGTAGACAGCGAGAGATACTCCCAGATAGGCTTCTTATATCACATGATCGAGAGGATAAAGAAACAGATCAGTGAGATAGATTCCAAACATGCTTGGGATTACATCAATATCATTGAGCGCCGTTGGGACTATCAGATGGGTAGGGATTTGTATTTAGTCGGTAAGCATGAATTCAAAAATCATCTGAAAATTTTTCTTTTCTTATACTAGTGTAAGTTTACTTAATCATTTGTGGAATTTATTTTCAGTTTATTATTTGAATTCGAGGTGCTAATACAGCATACTCGGGATAGATATGGATAATGAGCTTCTCATTGCTCTCCGTAATATTATATATAAGATGGTGTTCGATCTCAAAATCGCATCTATGTGTTTGCAAGAGGTACGTTAGGTCAATTAAGGCACGATCATTTAACTTAATAATATATTTGTTACTAAAATAAATATATTTTACATGGACGAAACAGTTTAGAGAGGGGACAGACAGCTTTGGAGTCTCATCGGCTGTCGTAAGCAAAAAGAAGATGAATTCAGATAAATTACGTATCAATAGTGAGGACTTTGTTGACATTACATGCCTATTAATATCATAAAATTTGATATGTAATTTTGTTAAATTTTCTGATAGCTGAATGGTGGATTCATTTTGGACAGTCTGCACCAAATTTGAAAAGTGTGGCCATCTGCATTCTTTCTCAAATGGTCTTCTCTAGTGGGTGTGAGCGCAATTAATCAACTTCCGTCCTTATCCACAGCAAACAGAGAAACCGTCTGGCACAGAAGCATTTCAACGATCTTGTTTATGTGTATTATAATTTGAGATTGAGGTTAAAATATGTCTAGGATGAAGTATAGCTGAAGCATACGGATCCGACGATAGATGATTATGCCATTGATGATGAGGATCCGATGATTGGATGGCTTGCAGGCCAGTAGCAGGAGCCGAAACTTGATGAGTCGGGATCTCCACGACTTGCCAGTGTGGTAGCTAGAGAGATCAGAGTGGATCCAGGATAGTGGACAGATAGAAATATTTCATATAAAGTTCCAGCTGATCAGCCACAGCTTGAGAGATCACAGGGGAGACATTCATCACGTGACTCTATGTCCGAGTCATCGAGCCAGATGTTTGAGCGAGAAATGCTGAGACGAGACCGATCATCCCAAATAGAAAGAAGACATCCATCCTCTCAGATATAGCAAAGTCAGTCACAGAGGGGCATCGAGGGAGCTCAAAAAGGCAAAAAAAAGAAACGGCAGTTGCACCATCCTCGAGAGTGCAGGAGTCAGTTGACTCAGATTCAGAGACCAGCAATAGTGAGAGTGATGATGGCAGTCATGGATCTGATGATTAGAGAAAGAGTGGAGGATACAAGATCACTATTCATGAGATACGGCCGCAGGATGGTATTCGATTCATCGGTGAGTTCTAATTTACACATGCCACATGAGATAGGGACCACGGCGGATGATCTGATAGACCCCGTGAGGAGATGATCTCATATAGGCGACGGCCTCCCAGAGGTCGTCCAGCGCATGATACAGCTGTAGATGATCTTGTATGTGGAGTAGGATCCATGGATGTATCTGGATCATCCTCATATCATGAATCCTATTATTCACAGACAGCTTATGTGCATATGGATATGGTGTATTTGAGACATCGGCTTTTAGTGGCTACTATCTTATGCAGTCTGGAGCATCTTATGGATCGGATTTTGCTACTAGCATATTTGGATGGACCTCTCCACAGCCATACCATCATCCCGAGGATACCTCTTAGAGTCAGAGTTTGAGCGAGAGATCTGATGCGTTACAATCCAGAGAGCATATCTTATGGGATGAATATTCAGGGTTATAGTACTACTTGATTAGAGGGATGGACTGATGTTCTTCCGAAGTATGTGGATGATCCGGATATCTTTAAGCGATACAGACATTCGGCGATATTTTAGATTAGCAAAGATCCAGAAGTCAGCATATTATTTTTTGTAATTTGCACTTTAGATATATTTAATGCATTGTTTTAGTCTTTTAAACTTCTTTTATTTTTTTTTTGATAATAGAATTGTTATATGACATAAATAAACATTAATTTTGATATAAAGTAATTTAAAAAGTAATATTTTTTTTTGAAATCAAATTCAATTGAAAAAATAAAAAAAATTGGTGGCATACCGATGGCCTACCGACACACTGTGCAGTATGGTATGTGGTACCATATCGTACCGTACTGCATCGGAACTGGTACGAGGCTCGGTACTGGTTCTGGAAATCTTGGTTCGGGCCATACTGAACCGAACTAGTCAAGAACTGAAATGGTTCAGATGGTCGGGTTGGTTCGGCCCCCCTTGATGCTTTCTGAGGTTCCCCTCTCCCTGCCCCTTCTGATGCCCTCCAAGGTCCTCTCTCCCTCTTCCTCTCTCTAAAGCAAGTCTTAGCCTACCCTATCGCCACCCGCCTGCTCCATGACCCTTTGTCTCTGTTGGCACTATCGCTGCTGCTGCCTCCTTCGATCTCTCGCTTGTCCACCCTGCCTTTTGCGTTGCCTACCCCACCCCTCCACCTCTGCCTTCGCGGTCGAGGTGGAGACTGGTCCCAACACCTAGATAAACCCCTCTACTTGTCTCCCTCTCCCTATTGTTTCATCTCTCTCTTCCCTTCCCTCTGTCCCTCTCTCATTATCACTTCCTCTGCTTCTCCCTCTCCCCCTCCCTTTTAGTATGCCCTAGCATTGTGCGGTATGAGACCTTATCGTATCGAAATAGTTACAGGCAGGTATGGTTTTTGGTATCGGTTCAGCAAACCTTGCACCTAGGCGTTAACCCCTAACTGGTTGAGGTTGGCTGGTTTATATTTCATTAAATTATCATTTTTCTAGATGCTAGCACGAACTGCAAACCTGAGCAGATCTCGGATATGTCGAGTTGGATCCTGGTTCCTGGTCATACTTGTCCCTCATCCTCCCAAATGATCCATTGGGTCTAAGATGCATACCATTGACCCAATGCTGCTCAATCCGACCTGACCAAAGGTTGGATCTGGTTCCAAAATCATGATCCAAATGTGGAATGAGTTGGATTTGGGTCAAGTATTCCTTGGTCCAACTCGACCCATTTGCTGGCCACAATGTTTTAAAGTGAGGCCTTCTACGTTCTCTCTTTTCTTCCTTAAAATTCTTTCCATATATTCTTTTTAAATTCTTTTAAAAAAAAATGTTTATCTTCCAAACCTATGTTCCATAAGTCAAATTTCGTGCTTTCGAAAAGTAGCTTACTTTAAAATTTGAATTATGTGGAGATTTAGGTCGAATATATATATATATATCATTCTTTCATTTCCATATGGGGAGGTGGCAGTTGTGCTGGTTGATTGGTCATGTCACCTTTCACCTCATTAGGCTGAACCACTTCTGCGCATGATGAAAAGTAACCGGTAGCTGCCAAGATGAATTGATGTCCTCTTGAGATAAAATTTTAGCATATGGCTTTATCTAAAATCTGTTCAAGTGATTTCATGTCAATGAAAACCATTAGTGACCATTTTAGAACTTTAATATCGTTGAGTGGTACAAATTATCTGGGAAAACATTAATAAAATTTGAAACAATTTTCTATGTTATTTTTAACAGAGTGATTCAATAACCAATAAAAATGATATATAATTTTATAATTGCAGTATCATTCAAAACTCCCACTATTAATCTTGATCCAGGCCTAATATGAGTTGTAGTTTTAGTTTCTGACATCTCAAGCTTGTTAAATATTAATATGAAAGAAATACTAAAAATGAAGAGAGAGAAATATATCTGCAAAATTTGAAAGTCATGACTGGTTAGATCATAGGTACTCTTTTGCTAGAAATTATTTCCTTGATTATAATTAAGACATCTAAGTGGCGATGTGTCTTAATGTCTAATCACAGGTTATGAACTATCATGTAAATAAAGATAGAACTACTATGATTTTTGAATAATTAGCTTGAAATTTGAATTATCCTTATTTTTTTTATTTTAGAAAGTAATGATGATTTTATTTGACAATGAGTGAAAATTTTATCATATGTTAATTTTGGTTAATCTGTAGTTTCATTAATAACCTAAGATTGAGGAAATCCGAGCCTTTTGGTTTCACTTGTTGATCATAGTTATTGATTGAAATCTGATATATCCTTTTTCTTGGTACAAGAATGGGACATATCATTTTGCAGTGTTAAATTTCATTTGCAGGCAACCTTTTTTTTTAATATATATTTGCAGCTGTTAATTTTGTTCTTAATTTTAAATTTTATTTATGTTAAAATATTGTTATTGGATTGCAGGATTTATTATTGAAGTCAAGGTCTCGTACTATAGCAACAAGTGATGCTAAATCTGCTGATGAGAAGGACCAAAATGGGGAACAATCTTCAAGTAGAGCACGTGGATGGTTAAATTGGTTGTCCCTTGGCATGCTTGGAGCTGGTGGAACAGCTGACACCAGTTCATTTGCTGGTGTTGTTTCAGATGAAATTATCAAGGTGATATTGATTTTGTCATTGTCATGTGGCTGCTTGTTTTCGGCTCTTATTTATCTTGTCTTATGCAGGATATTTATGAGGCAACTGAGTTTCATCCGGTGGCTGCTTCTGACGGGGATCTTCCAAATAAGGATAAATGTTTTTCATCTTCCATCAAACTCAACGTTAGCCAAATTATCACTTCAATCAGCATAAAGTACTGATTCCTTTTGTGCATACCTCCAGCATTATCATTGTCCATGCTTATTATAATCTCTATTGTTACATATGTGAAATAACATGTAAATAATGTCTGTGGGAAAAATGAAAAATACTATTGCTGATCCTCAAATTTCTACTGATGTGATTTATGATGATAAAGTGTTGTGGTCTGTATTCTTTTTTTTTTTTTTTGAGGATCAAAGCACTCAATGAAATTTTCTCTTCAGTAGCTATTGCTTGAAAGTTGGTGCATATGGAGTGCTGACCTTCTATGAATTATTGGTGTAAAAATAGATTATTTCTGCTACAACATATTCAACAGAGTGGCCATTTAGCTAGCTTGATCTTATCATATTATCAATGCTAATATGATAGAACAAGAGTTATAGCATAGCTCTCAGATACTGACGGAAGTTAGGTCTTCAAAATACATTTTTAATTTTGATAAGGCAAGATTGCTTTTGAAGAAGATTAGGCACATCATGTGAAACCTTAAAAAGTTATTAGATGTTCCTCATCCTCTTGTTTCTGTAGGATAGAGAGATGCAGGACAAACTGGGAGAACTAGTTCTTATGAAATTGGTGCAGGAAAGGAAGTATGGGTTTCTGGAATTATTTGAAACTTGAGTTTAAGTGCATAAAAAAAAAATAGTGCAGAGATTCTAAGGAGACCTATAGAGTTATTTAGAAATGTGTGTCTACAAGTTTATAAAATTACTAGAGCACAAATAGTAGAGATGCTACCATCTTGTAAGGCCTATGCTTGCTAGTTAGGTTGATAAATTGTCATTTTGAACCTTGCGACCGCATCCAATGAGAAGAAGATGCAAGCACTCTCTAGTTGACTGAAATTCGAAATATGGTTTTTTAGTGGACTAAAATAGGCCTGCCATGTTGTATGGCTCAGACAGAGTGTTGGGCAATAATGAAATTAGATGAAAACAAGTTGAATATAGCAGAAATAAGAATATTAAGATGGATGCATGGTAAGAGTTGAAAAAAAAAAGAAGAAACGAATATATTTGAGTTGTATGAGTTGCACAAAGTAAGCACAAAGTGATGGAAAATCGATTGAGATGGATTATCCGAAAGAGATTTGAGGCGGCTCCAGTAAGGAGAGGTATTTTGGTTTGTATTGAAGATGGTAAGAAAAAGAGGGGAAGACTTAAAGTGACATGGATGGAAGTTGTGAGGAAAGATAGGAGAAATTTGAAATAACATTAGAGATGACCTTAAATAGGAATGCTTGTTGAATAATGATCCATAAAACTGAGCCCAAATAATAAGGAAAAGGCTAGATGGTTATGGTTATGGTAACTATAATAGGCTGTTAGTGGGCTTGAAACTTTTCCCACAAAGGAAATCCTATATTATCCTCCTAAAGCAACAAGGGCTTGCATATGAAGGATATAATTTATTTTCTAAGTACTATGTAACGCTCATCTCAGTTTTATCGTGTTTTTTCGTGGCCGTACTTAATTAACAGTCATATAGTGCAATGCTATTTTGAATGTTAATAAGAGATTGACGCTAGTGAAAACTCTTTGTTGTGTTAGAAAAAGCAAAAACTTCCATTTTAATGTCATCGTCAGTTCTTTCATGATTGTGGTTGATATTTAAGTTGGCATTTCATTTTTGACCTACCTATGACTTGTTTATTTCTCATAATTGATCAATATTCCACTGTGAATGTAATGTTTCAGGACATTTGATAGGAAGATTGCTAAAGCGATATTCAGTGGAACCAGTGTTGATTGTAAATTTTGGAAAGAATCAGCTGCCATTCTTGCATCGATAATTTCTTTAAAGATTGTTAACCCATGCAATGAGGAGATCATGCTAATGGCTAAAAAGGTTTCTTTTCTTTGTGTATATTCTTTTTATTTAATTATTTACACCTGTAAGTTGGTAATCTTTTTCGTGCAATGGCATCTTTTAATAATTCATCTATCCTGTAGGCTATTCTTTCGGAGATATCAACAGAGCATACACTGCCCTTTGTTAATGTGCAAATTAGTGTGCCACATGCCAACCAAAACTTTGCAGTTTCAATAAAGGTGCTTTAAGTTATTCTAATAATTGTCCTCTTAGTGTGAAATCTACACCTGTTATAAGTTTTATTAGCTTTTGCATTCATATTTAAATTGTGATCTGTTGACTTGTTTTATGGTTAGGCTGTGATCCAACCATTTGAAGCTACTTTTGAATCAGAATTCTTTCTGTACCTGGTGCATTTTTATCATGTTATTGCTTCGTTTGAGTTCCAGCACAATAGGGTAATATTCGGTTGAAACTTTGATCTTCTTTACTTTGTAAAATTTTATTGATATATCTATGCTGGTTAACGTCCTGTTTTCTCCAATTGTTGCAATGAAAGTCTTTTACACTGCATGCTTTCATGTCTAAAGTTTCCATTTTGGGACTACATTTTATTATAGACTAGTTTTATGTTACTTCTATCTGGAAGCTGCATGGTGTCTTCCATGCATTTGGTTTTAGGTATGCTGTCACCTTACATGTTCAGGGCCTTCAAGCACGGAGTCTTTTAGGTGTGCACACACATTCACTGTTCCCTGCAGTTTGGTGGATCTCAGATGCTTATAATATAACAATTCAGGCTTTTACCTAATGTATATTTATTTATTTCACACTGCAGTCAATTTTATTGGAGCTAAGATAGTCTTACGACTCTTTTATCATCTAATTTTTATCGTTCTTGATGATAATGTGAAAAATATGTGCAACTTCTTTTCCTATGAAACATTAATTGTCTATTATTTTTCAATTTGTGCATCATTTTTATATACATATTGATTTGAAGTTGATACACACATTTGGAGTTCGCCTACCTTTGACTACACTGCATGTCAATGCAGCAGTGGTAATCTAATTTGCATATCTATCAGCGTAGCCTTACTGTCTTTCATGTGTTTTCTCCAACAGTGGGAAGGTGAAGAGATGTTTGGATGGTTAATTGGAGGTTACTTGGAATCATTAGGTCCCACAATCCCAACATTTTTGAGATACCATAGATCAACTTTGAGGACTTTTATATTCTAGGATGTAGGAACCTTGAGATGCATGGGAGGTACCCCAAAATAGGCTCCTTATCTGCTGATCTAAGTTTGAATTGTTACTAGATGGAAACTCTGTGAGAAATAATCATGCTGAGCAAGGAAGGTGGAATCATCCCAAACCGCTCGATTTAGGGTGTACTAAACCGTATTGGCGGTGGATTGGGATGGTTTCGTCAACAAAATTGAGAAATCGGTGAGAGGGGGGGAGAGGGAGAAGGAAAGAGGAAGAGAGAGAGAGGGGGGAAGAGAGAGAGAGAAGGGGGCGGTGGTTTGGTTACTGTGCCATACCGCTGGCATAGTGCCTCTTCCAGTACCGCGGACCTTGATGCTTGGCACACATAGATAGGAGTAGGGGTGGCAACTTATTACCTGATCAGTCTACTCGACTCCCAAGTGACCCGAGATAAGTGGATTTGGGTTTAGGATAAATGGGTTGGACCGACTTAACCCATTCACTAAATGGATAGGGTTCAGGTTTAGAGTTCTGACATCTCTAACCTATTCTAACCTGTTTAATGGTTGTCTCGGGTAGACAGGGTCACAATCTAACCTGTTTAAGGTCCTGTTTAATTTGTTTAACCTGTTTAAGCCCCATTTTACTTGCCTGGCCTGATTTGAAGTGCCTATTAACTGGGTTATTTTAGAAGGGTCAGGCTACTTGGTTAATAAATAGGACAGGTTCAGTTTTGGATTTCTGACCTGTTTAATAAACAGTTTGGGTTTAGGTTGACATGAGTTCCCTTATGTCTCAACTAGATGCGAACCTGATCTCTATATAAAAGGATAACCTACAGATTCTGATGATTAATTAAATTGTTCCTTATTACTACAATAGGACACATAGCTTCTTGATAATTTGTCTAAAATTGGCCCAATGTCAAGTGAATTTTAATGTAACAATAGTTCATGCACATGTTACCATTACAAGAACAGATAACACAGACTGTCTGGAATGATATTCCAAAGTAGATTATTGTCAATGCTTTTAAAATTTCTACCTAAATTGATTGGAGCAATAACATATTTGTAAATGATTTGAACAATCATAGGTATTTTTTTCTTGGTTCATATTTGTTCTACATAAAATAGAAACCTAGTCTACTTCATTGCATGATTAGGACTTAAAGCCGGTTGTAAACGACAACCACATATTTTAGAATCAATTTTGCAACCATTTGTTTAATCTTTTTTGGGTCCATAATAAACAGAACGAAAAACATAAATATCCGAAATGCACGAAGATCAATGGAGTATTAATTGTCATATCCTTTTCTTTATGTGCATGGGTAAGGAGAGGTACAAAAGACTTTATAAATTGTTAAATATGCATGGAAGGATAGAGAAGATAACACGGCTATTATAATTTGCTACCATCTTTTCATCTTCTAGTTATCATGAAATAATATTCATCACCTCTGAAGTTGAACGGGCTTCAAAAATTGAGGTGACAATATTGTTGCCATTGGTTTGAACTTTTTTTTTTTTGTCTCAAGAAGTTGAAAGGGGCTCTCTTAACCTCCCAGCAATGCTATGCCATATTTCCTATGTTATTTGTTTTTTATAGCTAACTTTTTTGTGCCAGTTGAATATGATGCTTGGTTGTAAAAGCTTGCTACTAGATACAATATTCAGCCAAAACCTTTGAAAAGTTTTTCATAAACTATGACACAATCCAGATCAGTGATAGCTTCTGGATAAAATGGTTAAACTTTACTAATTGTTGGATGCCTATGGCATTAGCAGTGGAACCAACTCTGAAGATACCAGAAAACTAAACTACTTTCATATCATTTTTTCCAGAAAAGTAATTCCTTCTTTTGCAACTTGTTTATTAATAGTTAAAATTTTGAGAGGGGCTTGGATCCGGCAAGGGAGGGGGGGGGGGGGGGGGGGGGGGGGGGGGAGTGACTTACGTCGGTTGCACAGCGTGATCATTGACCGGCCAAGGACAGAGGGACTTTTGGTTAGGGTTTTGACATGGTGTAAGGGGTGAACGAAGCCAGCCGTGGCCCTAACAGAGGATCACAATCACAGTCCTTTGTTTCAAACCCCTTTTTTATTTTTAAATTTTGAATTGAAGTGGGCAAATGGTTTGCCGAGTTCACCAAAGGAAAGTCAGCAGATGGTTTGCTGACTTCAAGTCGAAATTTAAAAATAAAAAAGGGTTTTGAAACCAAGGACTGTGATTGTGATCCGCTTTGGTTACCTTTCTCCCCCATTCGACAGAGGATGACATTGTGGCCAGCCACCCCCCCTCTCTCTCGGTGATAGGGCCTTTTTCATCCTGAACCGAATGGGATGCTTGAGCCGTGTTGGTAACCGACTGGTCTAGTTTGGTATGCTGTGAATAGGCCGGTTCAGTATGGTTCAACAATCCATGGTCTATAGAGCATTATTTTTGGTCAATTATAGGCTTAGTTAAATCCTTGGGAGACCCCCAATATAAGAAGTATAGAGGTTCTTAGTACTACTAAAGACAGCTAAACCCCAGAAAATCCTAGCAATTGATCCATATCTCCCACACATGACCTCATTCAGAATTCCAATTTGAGAAGGAAACAAACCAACTTTAGGTTCTGCAACAAGGTATGGGGCATCTGTAATTCCCTATCGGAGCAATGACAGAAAGAAACAAAAAGGTTTATAGGGGCTAGCCAAACATAAAGTAAAACTCTTTCCTTGGTCAAGAATTACCTCTAGTTCTGGTTCATTTACTTAGGCTATGAACTAGAAATCAGCTATCAAATCTGGAGTTATGGTTTTTGTACTGGCCCTCTACATTGCTTCCCTTACATATTCTATTTTTTTATCCAACTATTTCATATACGTAAGGTTACTTTTGTTTGATATCTCGGTTTATGCTATACATCATGATGTACCTCATCCAGTGTGTATAAATATCAAATATCAATTGTTTTGGGGACTTATGCTTGGTTCAAATATGAAAAGCTTCTTTGGAAATTACTTATTTTTCATGGTGAACAATGATAGTGGAATACCTATGGTTCCAAAAATAAATTGAACTTTTCTCCACATCTCTTTAATAAAGACTGTAATCAACACAATAAACTATTGATCAATTGACAGTTGCTCTTGTTTCTACACCTATTTCTCTTTCTAGGTTCAATCCTGGATCAAATTTAGTATTCTCTATTAGGACCTTGATCTTATTGTGTCAT
The DNA here is from genome assembly GCF_000442705.2 of Elaeis guineensis. NCBI lineage: Eukaryota > Viridiplantae > Streptophyta > Magnoliopsida > Arecales > Arecaceae > Elaeis > Elaeis guineensis. Next base: position 19,113,622 of record NC_026008.2, on the reverse strand, counting down.
TGTTTCTAAAACTATGTTTTTCTCATTTCTTAATGAGTTTCTTAAATTTTATTCATATATCACTTATTTCTTCCATAGCCAAATATTTTTATTTTGATTACATTGTGTGCGCATGTAGCAAGAGTATCTTGGTTGTTCATCCACTTCTTGTTTTGGTAAATAAGATCCTAACACCTTGAAATGGCCATAAATTATGCCTAGGACATGGATTGGAGTGCTGGTTTGCAATTGGGACTGTGATACATTTTGTCCCAGTGCCTATGCTTCACCAGCATTGTACTGGCAACATGTCAATACTTGGCATAAATCTATTCTAGTTCATGCCAAGCACTAGCACCAGATCATTGTGCATATGTACTGTGTCACTGTTGGGTTGGCATACCACCAGCATGCGATACTTTGACCCTTATTATAGAAACACTATTCTCAATGAATCTATTTATACATGCGTAAGTTTAGGGTTCATGTATGAGATGTATGAGATACAGAGCATATATAGACACAAATCACATGTATCTAAATTGGTTGAACATTTGGACTATAAGTTCCCATGAAATCATTGACGATGGAGTTAATACCACTCTGGCCATTGATGTGTGTTGGTATTGGTGACCTTAAGGTCATATGATGTTTGCAGAGGGGTGGGCTACAAACCATTAAATTGTTGGCCAATGCTGGTATGACTTGTCATGCAAATTTATAATAGTTTTCGTGACAAGAATTGTATAGTATGACTCTCCGACTTCATCTAGAAAGTTTCGAGACTGTTTGACATAGATGTCTTAGCTGGAAGATACCTTGATTTGAAGAATCGGATCCAAAAGATCAAGAAACTGGTCTGATTACATCTGATCCTATCAATTTCAACATTGCCGTGTTAGAACGGACGTAAGTCTCTCATCCGGTATCAGAATCGCTATTATGACCCCAATTCGGAAAGCTCTTGTCGTGCTCTACGAGCCTAATGCTTAGCTGTTACTCCCAAATTCGGAGCCTAATTTAATGTTTGACAGGTCAACGGGAGTCCGGAAGAATTCTAGACGAATTGGAAGTCGTAGATGTAGTCTTATTCTTTTTTCTATTTTATTTTATATTCATTTTGCTATTAGGTTAGGACTTTTACTTTATAAATAAGGTCTCTTTGGCCAATGTTGTAATCAATTTAGTTTATTTTGTGATTATTGAATCCAAACTCAAGAGAAGAGAGTTTCTTCATTCTTTGCCATTTTTATTTGTTTCGTGTGTCTTCTTTCTCTTTCCATCAAAACGTGGCCTAGGCTGCGTCAGTTGGTATCGGAGCCTATCAATCCTTAAGCAGAGTTCTTTCCTGCAGTCGAGATGGCGGGTGGTGGTGGTGGCCGCAAGAAGAACCAACCTGTGAATCAAGCGGTGGTAGCTCTTGAAGAAATCATGCAGTGGAAATGGGATATGATAATAGAGTGTGAAGATTTGAGGATACAGATAATGGAACTGATTGCGCGTCTCACGAAGTTGGAAATTTGGGGGGGGAGATTTGAGACGGAATCAGAAGACCATAGATCTGAGGGAGAAGATTGAGATTTTAAGAACCCCTTCCATAAGAGTACTCCTATCTGCTGGTGTGAAGGTCGTGGTGATTCGTTCGAGTGACCAACCCGCTGGTATGATACCATCAGAGTAGATCTATCTGAATATTCAGATAGTCTATAAATGGAGGTGTTTCTCGATTGGTTGGATCAGATCGAGTACATCTTCGAGTACAAGGTGTCCAATGATAAGGAGGTGAAGCTTATCACCCTTAAGTTGACGGATCGTACTTTTGCCTGGTGGCAATAGCTGAAAAAGATTAGGGAGTGTAGAGGCAAACCAAAGATCCAAGATTAGGAGAAGAAAAAGGCATTGAGATAGCAATTTTTGCCCTTCAACTATACATAGTTCCTGTACCAGCGCCTACGAAACCTCCAGCAAGGGTTTAGATCTGTGGATGAATTTATGGAGAAGTTCTACCAACCGATCGCTAGAAACGTTCTGGTGGAAAGCAAAGGAGCTGATGGTCATGAGGTATCTTGGTGGGATAAGGCTCCACTCTCTGTGGATGGTCAAAGAAGCCTACCATCGTGCTATAGTTGTTGAGCAGCTGTGATGAAGACCTGTGCCTAGACCTGATCCTTCTTTGCAGAGCAGCCACGCATCGGAGAATTAGGAGGACATGCAAGGTAACATAGTTTCTATCCCTCCTGTTCGTCATGCTGTTGATGTAAGGTCCTTTAAGCCAACCTAGCTGAGTCTTCTATGCTGCGATGCGACAACTTGTGGCAAGATTGGGCATGCATGAAGCAAGTATAAGAAGTCTGTTGGATGGTCCGGGAAGCAGTTGCTAATCGAAGAAGAAGAACTATCTGACGAGGATCAAGAGCCTATCTATGATGAAGGACGTGATGAAGAGGATGATTCCTTGCTGTTTGGAGATAAAGAAGAGGCTCTAGTTATTCGAAAGAGCCTGTTTCCTTCCAAAAAAGAGGAAGATTGGAAGCAGACCAACATCTTTCATACCTGTTGCACTATTAAAAAAGAGGTCTGCAAGATCATCATCAATGGAGGTAGCTGCGAGAACATCATATCTTAAGAGGCTGTCTTTAAGTTGAATCTGACCACTGAAAAGCATCCTCAGCCGTATAAGCTATCATGGTTCCGAAAAGGAAGCAAGGTAGTTGTCGATAGTCGTTGCTTTGTATTGTTTTCTATCTCACACAAGCACTTCGACGAAGTTTGGTGCAACGTCGTTTTCATGGATGCTTGCCATCTACTTTTAGGGAGGCTATGGCAATATGATCACAGTATCACTTATGATGGTCGTCGGAATATTTGTTCTGGAAGGACCGTCAGAAGATTACTCTGATACTGATGAAAAAAAGAGAGATCTACCTCAATTGAATCCATAGACCAGCATCAACCTTCTAACAAATTATTCTTATTTGAAGAAAGCAAAGGAGGCTTCTAACTCGAGGACGAGCTCTTTCCAGTTTGGGGAGTATGGCTATGACGTAGACGTCTTAGTTGGATGATGCCTTGATTTATAGAATCAGACTCGAAAGGTCAAGAAACTAGGTTGATTGCACCTGTCTCTATCAATTTTTGACACGACCATGCTAAAACGGACGTAACTCTCTCATCTGGTGTCAGAATCGCTATTATGATCCTAATTCAGAAAGCTTTTTTCGTACTCTACGAGTCTGGTGCTTCGCCGCCACTTCCAATTTCGGAGCTTAATTTAATTGTTTGACAGGTCAATGGGAGTCTGGAAGAATTCTAGATGAATTGAAAGTTTTAGTTGTAGTCTTATTCTTTTTCCTATTTTGTTTCAAATTTCTTTTGCTATTAGGTTAGGACTTTTATTTTATAAATAAGACCCCTTTGGCCAACGTTGTAATTATTTTAGTTTATTTCATGATTATTGAATCAAAACTCTAGAGGAGAGTTTTTTCTTCCTTTGCTGTTTTTCTTTGTTTCGTGTCTTCTTTCTCTTTCCATTGAAACGTGGCCTAGGCTACGTCACTGTTATAATTTTCTTAGGACTGTTTAATGGCCTTTGTAGATCCTACTGTTCTACATTTTTGTGCTCATAAATTTCTGCATGAAGTTTATGCATGTATTGTTGGTTTGTTGTCTTGGCTGTATATGCTATTTTCTTTTGTTGTATTCTGCTATATCTAATCCTTTTATTCTATTTATATTGACTATTGTGTTTCAAGTTGTTGGAAGATGAGTGAATATCATAATGACTTGTCAAGATCATGACTACTATGGTAAGTATGACCTCAAGGATTTCAAGATCAGATATCATGACTATTATGGTCAGAATATCATGGCTATTATGATCATAAATATCATAGCTATTATGGTAGCGATTATTATAGATTCCAAGGTCAAATTTATCCTATTATTAGGCACAATTGTTTAGCTTCCATATGTGTGTGGATACAATTATAAAGCTACCATTAGTAGCTATTCCATTTGTCTATTTAAAGAGTTGTATTCATAAAGTTAATGATGAGAAATAAAAACATTATCTTTTACGGCTCTTTTTCCACATGGTATCAGAGCTGGGCAGCCGCTGTCCAGTCTCTATCGATTTCTGTTCTGCTACTGATCATCTCCGATATGTTTTTCTATTGTAATCAGATCTCGGTTCAGCAATATTTCTTGATCTAAGATGGTGAAGATAGCGATGACGGGATCAATCAGAGACAAAGGAGACTCCTCATCCGGAGTCACAATAGAGAGGAGTAATATTGTCACTGGCACACCTCCCGAGCAGATTATTCTGCTGGATCTACTCTTCTACTTACCATTCACACAAAACTGAATGGTACAAAGTACTTGGAATGGTCGCAATCGATCAAGTTGGTCATGAAAGGTCGAGCCAAGTTTGGATATTCGATGGGTAGTGCCAAGGAGCTTGTTAAAACTGATCCCAATTTTCAGACTTGGACGACAGAGAATGCAGTGGTTATGGCATGGCTCCTCAATTCCATGGAGCCGACCATTGTGAAGACCTATCTATTTCTCTCAACGGTGAAAGAAATCTGGGATGCTGTTAAGGAGATATTCTGATCGGAAAAATTATTTTCAAATCTTCAAGTTGGGAGCCCAAGCTATAGCGATCGACACAGAAAGATGGAGATGTTACCACCTACTACAATAAGATGGTAACACTGTGGCAGGAGTTGGATATATATCGCACAGTTGAGTTAAAGGATCTCGAGAAATGTGCAAGGCACAAAAAGGGTGAAGATGCTGATAAGGTATATATGTTCTTCGCTGGTGTGAACCAGAAATTTGATGAGGCAAAGGGGAGAATCTTAAGTTGGAAGCCACTACCCTCTATTAGGGAAGTGTTCTCTGAGATCTGACTAGAAAAGAGCCGGAGGAAGGTTATGCTTCATTCATTCTTGTCTCGTGTTACTCCTGGAGCTGAAAGTTCAGCCCTTGCAACTCGAAAATCGGAGGTAGAAGGAGAAAAGAAAAAGCGGCCATGGTGTGACCATTGCAGAAAGTCGGGGCATACTCAGGAGACTTGCTGGCACTTTCATGGCAAGCCTTTTAACCAGAAGAAGAAGCCCAATGGGAGAGCTCTTTAAACCACCACTGATAATACTCAGGAGCAATCGGTCGAATCTGACTCGGCCAACTTCATGAAAGAACAACTGGAGCAACTGTATTGGTTGTTTAAATCTTCACAATTCTCCAGCACTCTTTGTTCTCTAGCCCACCAAGGTAACTCAATTGTGTCATTCAATACCTCCTTTGATTTTCAAAATCTTTGGATTATTGACTCTGGGCTAACAGATCATATACCTAGTTGCTCTCAGTTGTTTTCATCTTATAGCCCTGTGCAGGTAATAAAAAAATCAAGGTTGCTGATGGATCTTTTTCGGCATATGCTGGGAAGGGTTCGATCATGGTCTCACCTACACTGTCCCTCCATAATCTCCTTCATGTTCCCAAATTATCTTGTAATTTATTGTCCATCAGTAAGCTTACCTATGATCTGAATTATCGTGCTAATTTTTACCATTCTCACTGTGAATTTCAGGATCTGCCAACGGGGAGGACGATTGGTATTGCTAGAGAAAGAGGAGGATTTTATTTCCTTGAAGATGGATCACGATCTGGTAGACTTGTTCAGAGTACCCGTTTAGAGTCTGTTTCTTTTTTTACTGATCAGGAAATAATGTTGTGGTACTATAGATTAGACTATTCGAGTTTTTACGATTTAGAACATTTGTATCCAAATTTATTTTTCAATAAAGATCCATCTTCATTTAAATGTAAAATTTGCACTTTGGCAAAATTACATAAGGCTATTTTTCCCTCACAACCATATAGGCCAATACAATCTTTTTCATTAGTTCACAGTGACGTGTGGGGACCCTCAAGGATTCCTACAGCTTTAGAAAAAAAATGGTTTGTTTTTCATTAATGACCATACTATAATTAGTTGGGTGTACCTATGAAAGAAAAAATCTGAAGTTGCTAAAATTTTTACTCTATGGTTCATACCCAATTTAACAAAAAAATTTAGATTTTTCGGAGTGACAATGGCAGGAAATTTTTTAATTCAACTTTAGGACAATTTTTCATGGAAAAGGGTATTGTTCATCAAAGTTCTTGTACTAATACCCCACAACAAAATGAAATTGCAGAAAGAAAAAATAGACATCTTTTGGAAATTGTTAGAGCCCTTCTTTTTGCAACTAATGTTCCTAACTATCTTTGGGGTGAAGCAATTCTTACAGCCACGTATCTCATTAATCGCATGCCCTCAAAGATTTTGAATTTTAAAACTCCCTTGCATGTTTTCACAAAAATATTTCCTAACTCTTGAATATCCTCTGGTTTGTCTATTTGACTGTTTGATTGCACGGTTTATATCCATAATTATGACTAAAATCGTGGGAAACTTGATCCGAGGGCCATTAAGTGTGTATTTGTGGGATATGCACCTATCCAAAAAGGGTATAAGTGCTACGACCCCATTTCAAAATTTTTTTTTGTAATAATAGATATCTCCTTTTTGAACAAACTCCATATTTTAACTCTCATCTTCAAGGGGAGAGAGAGAAAGAAGATGTGAGACATTCTAGCATATTTGAAAATGAATTTATTTTCTCCTTTATTCCTCATCGTGTGGATGTCCTTATACTTGCATCCGAGAATGAAATTGTTGTTGAAAATGAAAATCCAAACCAGCAAAATGATGCTGAAAGTGAAAATTCTACAACAAACATTGATAAAAATTTTTCAAATATTTTAAATAATGAATAACTTGAAGGTTCACCCGTGCTCCCACCACATATTCATGATCAGAATGAAAGAGAAGTAAACATAGACAGGCGCTTTGGAAAAGTCTACTTTAGAAATGATGTTCTTGAAGGAAAGGAGTCCGAGGCTTCTTTTCATAGTCATCAGTCTGAATCGGAGCTGGATCGAGATTCTTCAGATAATTCTAATTCCAATTTTGGTTCCAATTTCAATTCTCTAATTGTACCCAATGAATTAAATCTTCCCATTGTTGTTCGTAAGGGTATTAAAACATGTACTAAGTACCCAATGTCCAAATATGTGTCCTATACTAATCTATCACCATCTTTTTCAACTTTTTCCTCTCACCTTTCTCTTGTGAGGATTCCAACAACCGTGTAGGATGCTTTGCAAATATCAGAGTGGAGGGAAGCCGTGTTAGAAGAGATGCGGGCACTTAAGAAGAACAGAACTTGGGAAGTAGTAGATCTTCCTAGAGGGAAGGAGACAGTGGGATGTAAGTGGATGTTCACTGTTAAATACAAATCTGATGGCTCTCTTGAAAGATACAAGGCGAGATTAGTGGCAAAGGGGTTTACACAAACCTATGGTATTGACTGCATGGAGACCTTTGAACCTGTGGTCAAACTAAACACTGTTAGGGTGTTGTTCTCATTAGCTGTTAACCTCAATTGGCCATTACAACAGTTGGACATTAAAAATGCATTCTTGAATGGGGATTTGGAAGAGGAAGTTTATATGGCTGTACCTCCTGGTTTTGCTACAGAGTTTGGATTCCGAGTTTGTAGACTCAAAAAGTTTTTATATAGCTTTAAACAATCTCCAAGGGCTTGGTTCGACAAATTCACTAGATCGGTGAAGAATCAGGGATATTGCCAAGCACAATCAGACCATACTATGTTCTATAAGCATGGAGAGAACAAGAAGATTATTTTTCTCATTGTGTATGTGGATGATATCATCCTAACCGGTGATGATGTTGCTGAGATAGAATGATTGAAGAGTAGCTTGGCTAAGGAGTTTGAAATCAAAGACTTGGGGCCAGTCAAATATTTTCTTGGAATGAAAGTTGCTCACTCTCAGAAGGGGTTAGTTGTGAATCAGAGGAAGTATTTTTTTGATCTCCTCAAAGAAACTGGAATGAGTGGGTGTAGACCTGTAGATACTTCCATTGACTCTAATGTCAAATTGGGGGATAGGGAAAAAGATGAGGTGGTTGACACTTTGAGATATCAGAGACTAGTGGGGAAGCTGATTTACTTATCTCACACAAGACCTGACATTACATTTGCTGTGAGTAGAGTAAGTCAATTTATGTATTCTCCTCGAAAAGCACATTTTGATGCGGTATATAGGATCTTGCAGTACTTGAAGAGTTTCCTTGGGGAGGATTTGTTTTTCCAGAAATATTCTTAGAGGAATATAGAGGCTTTTACGGATGCTGATTGGACAGGTTCTTCAACTGGCCAAAAATCCACTACTGGCTGCTGTACTTATGTTTGGGGGCATTTGGTTACTTCGAGGAGCAAGAAGCAGAATGTTGTATCTAGGAGCAGTGCTAAAGCCGAATATAGAGCCATGACAAATAGTGTTTGTGAGTTACTTTGGTTGCAGCGAATTTTAGGTGAATTATATCTTTCCATAAATTTTTCTATAAAGTTGTACTGCGATAATAAGGCTACAATTAGTATTGCCCATAATTCAGTTCAGCATGACCGCACCAAACATGTGGAGGTTGACCGGCACTTTATTAAGGAGAAGCTTGAAGCTAGAGTTATTTGCATGCCGTTTGTTTTCACTTCGCAACAAGCGGCCGACTTACTTACCAGAGGGCTGTCCTCTCATCTTTTCAATTTCCTAATTGGCAAGTTGGGCTTGACATCTATGCGCCAACTTGAGGGGGAATATTGGAAGATGTGTGAATATCATAATGAGTTGTCAAAATTATGACTACTATGGTAAGTATGACCTCAAAGATTTCAAGATAAGATATCATGGCTATTATGGTCATACATATCATGGCTATTATGGTACTGATTATTATAGATTCCAAGATCAAATTTATCTTATTGTTAGACACAATTGTTTAGCTTCTATATATGTGTGGATGCAATTATAAAGCTACCATAGTAGCTATTCCATTTTAGTCTATTTAAAGAGCTATATTCATGAAGTTGATGATCAGAAATAAAAATATTATCTTTTACAGCTCTTTTTCCACACAAGTTATCTCGGCCATTCAACTTTGCCACAAAAAATATAGGTGGCTATCTGTGTAAACTTTTCTTTCCTCTTAAATTTGCCTTTTTCTTTTCTAAAAAACTTTATCAAGGTCCAGATAAAAGCAAAAGAAAGTTGTGTAACTTTAATTTTAGATGTTTTAGGTTTCATGGTAGGAACCTCCGTAGCCTCAAGTTGCCGTATCTAGGTATTTGAAAGAAATTGAGGGTCAATAACAAGTGAAGAATTGGATAAACACCATTCTTAAAGTTTTAAAATATCACACACTAATCCAATCACACACTAATCCATGAGGCTGACCTCATACAAATTTAAGTGGCTTATTGATTAAGGAATCATGGATGAACAAGAATATTTTCTTCAAACTTACATGCTTGGTAGGTATAGTATGTTCTTTGTTCTTGTGTAAATATCATGCATTTGTTATGGTGCATCATGCATAAATTATGGATGGCAAGCCTTATTCTTCACTCTTAAGCAATTATTTGAAATACTGTTCATGATATATAAGTTTTAAGTTTAATGTCTCTTATTCAGTTACTCTCAATAACAGGTATTGTCTTCTTTTAATGGACTCAAAAATTTTAAGGCTAGATTGCTGTCAAAAGCTAAGTAAGTTCACCATTGGTGAAATGCTTCCCTGGGCTCTTTTACGCTAGTAATGTAGTTTTTTTAGTTAATAGTATATCCTTATGTTTCTAGTTCAAATTGCAGCTACTTTGCTTATAACCATAAGAAGTTGTTCTGGGATGTGACTTTCCATGATGTTATCCTAAAATTTCCATTGAAGAATGAAGATTTAGAATACATTGTTATGGTAAGATTTGTTATCTGATAGCTCTATATCGTGTGCATAGTTTCTACCCATAATTCTTTTTTTGCTTTTTGTTAATATATTATTTTCTTTTTGTGGACGTTATCGTAATTCTCGTTTTGGCTTTTATATATATCTTTGTATGTATGTCAGTTCTATCACTCTTGGTAAATTGTGTCATAATGTAATCTCTCTTAAAATTATATACTGTCTTATCATTTCATTACCGTTGTCTTATCATATAAGCTTTGAAGTCTGCATCCAAAGTGGGCAAAAGCAATTTTTTTCTTTATGTGCTCTGCTGATTGTTAGTTGGAGGTCTTGCATTTATGACATTAAATTGATTCTGCACATTAAATCCGTCTTTGACTGAGCTTGCAGTTTATCTTTTCTTTTTTGCTACTCTTGCTCACATTCTTCAATGTAGTAGTCTTATTGGCTTGCTTCCCTTAAGCATAGGTTTTTTTCCCTCTTTCTAATTATTTGTGTCATGCTGGTTGGAATTGATAACATATACTTCTGTGTAATTCTTAGTGTTCATCTTGCTCAATTTATTTGTGTCACAGAAGAGCAAAACGCAAGTAATCTGGCATCACAGAATGAGGAAATCCCTAACTCTGGCACCCATTTCTTACATAAATTAGGGTTAATAGAAGGAAACAAATAAAACAGAGGTTTGCACTTTATTCTATCGGTCCTAAAATTCCTGTGGAAGCTTCCAAATTATCTTCTAGAGAGTCATCCAGACTAGCAAATACTCTTGGACAGGGGATCAATGATTTGTAATATGATTTGTTCCTGATGCTGACATTCCTGTTTAATTAACCATCCTCTTAGCCAAGCTCATCCTGCTTGATCATTTGCTGGTTCTCCAAAGCTTGTGATGTTTTTCTTTTAAGTATCTGCATTATTCCTTAATTCCCAACCTAGGCCTTGGAGGCTTTTCATCTATAAAAATTGCATCACATATCATATAACGTATAGTTCCATAATGCATCTGGCTATATAAGATATTTGAACCTTGATGATTCATTTATTTTTTTTCTTGTGATTTCTCGCTGTTTTTTATAAAATGGTATGCGTGCTATGAAACATATTGAAGGTCGCATGTGGCAGGTTTTGGAATTAGATGCATTGTTCTTTAGATCCAGGTTGAAGACTGATAATGGTTCTTCATTATTGGATTATATGTCAGAAGCCTGTGTTGTAGAATTTGCAGATGATACTCCAGGAAATTTTCAAGTTGAAGACTTCTATGATAATCTTGAGATTGGACTGACTGGTTTTGAGGTCAGATTTCACATCCAGTCATTCTCGTTATCTTTTAATTTGCATGCACTGACATTTGTAACCTATAACTTCATCTTAAACGGAATTCTGCAGATCTACAGGTTGATGCCTAATGTTTCCAAAGTTTCTATTATTGAAAAATTTAATGCTTCTGTTATACTATGGCTTTGCATCTTCTCAGATGAACGAATGCTGAAACAGTTCAAGGTAATTCACATGTTGTGGATTTGATTGTTATTTATTTAAGAGCTGGATTCCTTTTTTCTTTTTGTCTTTTTGGGGAATTTCATTGCTTAGTAGTGAACAAGTTATTAATACAGTCACTTCTGCTTTTATATGTTCCTTGACTGTAAGACATATGTTTTGCATACCTATCAGTTTTTTGCATTTCATTCATTGTTAATTTGGATGACAAATATCTGCTTATTCCTTATCTATCCACCTACAGGACATTCCATCATCAAAGTATTTGATGTTGTAGAAATTTGTCTTCTTCTTTCATTAACTTCTATATGGGTAATGCATTACTCTAAATATCTAATATTAGTTGGTTAATTTGGTTGGGTGGCCATGGGATACCAAAATTTGGAGGCTGTAGGTGTGTGCTTAGAGGTAAGTGCTGGGAGAGAAATGACAAAGTTTGGTAAATATAAATTTAAGATCATGGTTTTGAGTGCCAGATGGGACATACGATGAGGTGCTAGTAGTTGCACCCAGCGTTAGGTCAGCATTGCACCTAACCTTTTCTTTTGTTTTTTTTTTTCTTTTTTTAAGAGTAAGAAAGGACTCATAGTCCTTTGTTTTTTCTTCCTTTTTTAAGCATAGCATGGCATGCTTCATGCTTGTGGCATACAAATTCTTGCCAAGAAAATTAAATAATTGAATAACTGTATTAAATGGCATAAGTCAGGATGTTCTACCAATATTTCAAATTTTCAACGTCCATCTCTTAATTATAAATTTGTTATCATATATCAATTGATCAAAATCATTGCTTCTTTTACAATGCTGAACGGCGTTGACTAGTCAGATCAGTAAAATCTTAGTTTTCTTCTTGGGGTATCCGAAATATCATAGTTGTATTGTGTGGTTTGTTAGCACTTCACACTTTGAAACATTAAACAACTTTGAAACATTAAACATTATGATAACTAAAATTGACCAACAAATTAATAACTTAAATCTAATAACATTTCACCCATGAATGTTAGTGGCTGAAGAAATTTAATTGGAGAATCGCATGTGAAATTTTTTGTCTGTTTTGCTGCCTTCTCATCACTCTTTTCCCAACTAAACTGCACATGTTACCCAAAACACATGAGACTCTTCTCCACACTCTGAAATTATGACTCTTGATCTTCCACAAACTTTTTCACCTTGCCCACTTTTTTTTTTTTTTTTGTATTATCGCAAGTTGAATTTGCGTAATGAAAACAGCTCTGCCTTTAACAACTTAAGAAGCAGCATTTGTCATCTTTTTGGCAAAAGGAAAGTATCTCTTTGAAACACGCATAGTTTGAACCCAACCTTATGTTGGTTCAAGTAGTTGGTGATATTCTATGTCAGGTTAAACCAGTTCTGGTGAACCAATCAGTCTCTGGTTTGCATTAACGATTAGGTCCAGGTCAGCATATACCAAACGTGGATATGTTTAGCTTGGTTTTAAGCCCAATGGACAAGTTGAAGTCAAGTAGACAATATTACAGTTTTGGGTTGGGGAAACCTGAACTAAATACCATTGTGGCCCATTTTCATTTTTATGTTCAGTTTCAGTGGCATAATCTCTCTGTTCTTGAAGTCAATATGATTATAGCTCAGCTAATGTTTGGTTGCGTGAAAATGTTGGGTTGCATCAGCCTTGAAGTCATGGAGATAGGTTTAGCCAACTGCTGAAAAATAACTGTTATATTTTGACAATAGTCTACAATTGGCTGGTCTAATTTGACTGTGTATATTGCAGCTAAATATAATGAATTCGGACAACCTTTGTGGTGTACATTCGTAGCTGAAATGGACCATGGTTGACAAAATCAAATCACTCTAGTCATTGCTGATTTTTTATGGACAATTTTAACAATATTGAATCATTTGTTTTTTGGAACAAAGTTAAAGCGTAAATAACCACATGAGCAAACAAAACAGAGCTACAATCCTGTCTAGATAGAACTAACAGTGGACAAGCAAATTTGGAAGTCCGCTGAAAGGTCTCATTAAGAGTCTTTAGATATGAATCAGTAGGCTGGTTGGACTCTTGGTATGATCAGTATGGACAGTATAAAAATTTCAAAGAAGGATAGGAATATATTGTATCAGGGGATGGTCAGGTTCGGCCCTTGAACCAGTGTATATCTTCAACCAGTCAATTACAACCTTTGAGTCAAATTCCACCCATATCTTGTTGCAAATCATGTTTAACCATATTCAACTTATATATAAAAGCCTGTAGCTTGTTCAGCTGTGGTTAGCAAGTAGCATAATACCTGTTCATTACATGCATGGATTAAGCGCCAGCCAGCATGGTCGAGATGGCATAGTAACTACTGTGTTATGCTTTACTGGCACAGTACCAATGCATTTTAGCACTTTATATTACTGTGGTTCCAATGCCTGCATAGCATCAGCACAGTATGACATGGCACATCATGTGATAATTTATGATCTGTGTACAGCCAAGTTTGCTCGATGACCTGGTGCATCATGCTTTTTTTTCTTAAAGCAGGTATTGTTGGGAATTGTGTCCTAAAACAAATCTTGTGACGATTGAATTCATCCTTGTATATGAATTATTGATTATTGAATAATAATTATTTTGGTATTTTTCATCACAAAGTGACATCTTCCTTGAACTCTTGTACTGTGATGAAGTCTCTAGTACTATGCTAGTGTACGATAAAGAGAGGATTTATCGTATAGTTCTTAAACAAGTTCGCGATCAAATGATACGTCATTACGGGATGGTGACGTTTATCGAGTGAAGGTCGTTGTGTGCCATATGGGTTGGTTGTCCTCTTAACCAAGGAGTGTGGTGACACTGGTATGGCATACAGGTGAGATGTAAGGATACATCGACTCATCTGCTGAGCGTTCTGCTGTTAAGAGCTGTTCGCGAAACACATGGGTATAAATGTCCTTCAGACCTGAGATCACCATAGTGACTTGCAAGCAACTCACTGTGTTTTGGTGCCGAACTACCTGTATTTTTAATGCAGTGACGGAAGGCTACTGGGTACAGTCAAGTACTTGCGAAGTCTGTGTGTGGATCAAGATGGGATTGACTCCTCCGGATTATTGGAGTTGATGTATCGCTGTATTTCAATTTAGTAAAGCCTTGGCCAGGGTAATTCATGAGATGGATTTGAAAGGTTGAAATACAATGTGGATGAAGCAATCTCGGTTGACAGTTAACCTGAGACCATCCTAGAGCATCCAGGGTCAAAAGGATGAATTATGCGGTAACCATGAGTATGGGTTCTGGAATATTCCTTTGCGATAATTTGACCTATCTGGATGTCGGGAACCATTGCTAGATGGTATCTCGATTAGTGCAAGAATTGGTTCCTGTGCTACCGGCTTAGTGTTTGAACCTATGGAGTCACGCACACAAGTCAGACAAAGTAGGAAGGAATTAATCGATGTTTATATGTCCAATCTGAAAGTACTTGACTTGATTGAATATATAAGCTAACTTGATTGAGAATTGAGTTATGGATCAAACGGAATTGAAGAGTTGACTATATCTAGCTAGCACTACACATGAGGTTCAGGTTCAATCTCAGGGATGAACAATTTTTATCTATGATCCATGGAACATATGAAAGATTGGATTTAAGTACTAATTAATTTCAGATTAGATCTGAATTAATTAGACTTAAATAGGTCCAAAATCCAAGTTAGACTTGGTACAAAAGTCCTAAAGAGTTTAGGATTGACAACCTTTTGAAATTGTTTCGAACCAGCTTCGAATCAGACCTGTTTTGGATGAGATATGAGTATTCCTACTTGCACTGGGAATACTCACTCATGAAGCACGACCAAAAATTGGTTTGGTGCTTATTTGGGGCATCCCAAGTGGATGTGGGAGTGGGTGCAAAGTGGATGTCATAAGTGATGGCAATTATATCAAATTGGTTTGGTGTTTATTTGGGGCGTCCCAAGTGGGTGTGGGAGTGGGTGCAAAGTGGATGTCATAAGTGATGGCAATTATATCTCATGTAGGAGTCCTTTCATGAGTATTGGACCAATTCAAATCAGATTTGAATAAAGACTCCTCTCATTGGATCATGAGAATCATCTATAAATAGAGAGGGTCTCTACTTATGGATGAGAGAAGAGAATAGAATAGAATAGCAAACAAATCAAATTGAGAGAAGAGAGAGAGAGACAGGCGTGTGAAGAGAGAGGTCCTTCATCTTCTACATCTCTCTCTTTGTTGCCGCCTCCTCTTCTTGGGCATCCTACCTGCTGGTATGAGATATCACATCATCACATCTCATCCCTCGATTGATTGAGTTGCGAAGCCAATTGGATTGGAGTTTATCCTGCTTTCCTGCGGCGTCTGACGTGCATGCGAAGTAGAGGGTCTGCATATCCAGGCCTCCGCGAAGGTTTATATCAGATAATTTGGGATTTGATCCTTGGTTCCGCTGCGATTCAGGTAAGGATTTGATCCTTAAACAAGTAGAACATTAGAGAAAATTTTTAGATGCAACTTGGGTATTCTGAAGGGAAACTATGTCCTTCCCTTCAGGTATATTACACACATGATATGATTTTATGTTTGACACTTGGCATATATGTGCATGGAGAAGATAGTGAGACTGTTGACATATGTGCAGCTGACTGATCAAGATAAATTAGATTCCCTTTTTTCTCATGTGCTCTTTTTATTTGCCTTTTCAGGGAAGCAACTTGTTAATAAAGACTCTTTCTTCTAGGAATTTCAACATATAATAAGTAAAATAAGCTGAAGGTGTACACACACACACATATATATAAAAGAAATCCAAAAAAGCGATGGTAGTTAATTACTTTCAAATATTCAATATTTGGAGTAATTTATATGTATATATGTTAAAATCTATACTGTTATTTAAAGCAAATCCTCTAGTTGTTCGTAGACCATTTTCTGTATTGAACATATGGATTATGGACGTTCAGTGACCTCGCACGACCCACATGTGAGAGGAAAACTTGAGAAAGGAAATTGGGATGCCCAAGAAGGATACTCCAAATGGAGAAAGAAATTATTTAAAGAAAAGCACATCTGCTGCCATTATGAGGCCCATGTTTTGCTTGATTCCTATTACAAATATTCTTCTTTTAGGATATATAACCAATTTACACTTGTAAATAAGTGACTGTTAAAGAGTATATAAAGTTTTAAAGTGAAACAAGGATCATATTTATCAAATTTATTCTAAACTATTGTGTGATTGATGAGAGTCATGGGACCACTACCATCTATTAAATGCTTCTTATTAAATAATCCATGTGCATTTCTAATACGTATGTCTAGTAAAACGAATATAAAGATACTAGAATAGATGGATGCACCTCCATTGTCCATATTTGATGTTGAGGAGGTTCATAAGGATGAACATTTAGCACCAGATTGATTTGGTATCTGTTAAAGATTTCTGGGAATACCAGGGAAAGCACTGCATTGGTTGTACGCTTACTACCACTTGTCCTTGTATCTTATTTAATCCATATACTTAATGACTCTACATATCTGTGTTCATTGATATTGAATATAGGAATTACTTGTTTTCATGTAATTTGACATACAAACCAGCAATTTATAACTATATTTACACATTAGCTATTGCAGTAAAGTTGAATTCCATGATAAAATCTCCAAGGAATATGTTTGGCATTACAAAATAACAATACTCCTTGTGCTGCATGCATCCTGCTAGTGCTTTTAGGGAGCTTGTATATTGGCACTATAGTGGGAAACTTATATATTGTAGATTATCTTCGTTGATATTTGATTTAGAGTACTGCTCTTTTTACTGCCAGCACATGTACTATGTATTTGAAGATTACAAATAGTAATAGAAGTTCTGAAAAAAATCAATGAGAAAGGTTGAAGTCTGTCTTGAATATAGTCATGCATATTTTGAACAAGTCTAAAATGTGAAAAGGAAGACCAGCATGAAATGCTACATTTTGGTTTGTAAAAGGGATTTTGACATGGCAATTCTCTAATTTAAGGGAAGTACCAGGATAGTCATTTTTTTTTCTTGTTAATACAACATGCACCTCTCATTAAGTGAAGTGGACAAAGTTCCTAACTCCCGGTTAAAATATAACTCTGTTGGATTAAGATGATAAATACGTGGAATACCCCTGTAGACTTTTAATAAGCAATGACTGCTCTGTCTTTGCTATTCTCCCTTAATCCACATCCTGCATCGTGGACCTTCTGTTTACAACCGCCTATCTCCTCTTTTCCATCCCCCTGACTGTCCTCTTTCAACCCCTAGCTGCTTCATAATCATTCTTGGTTGACTCCTGAGGATCATGATAAGGTTATTTCTCTTGTATGAGACAGCTTGTGCTTCTCTCTGTTCTGCCCTCCCAAAATCCCATCAGGAAGATATATGCAACAATGCATAACAATTGGGTTTTATACCTGTAGACATAAGTCAACCTGCCAAACCTCAAAGTATGTTGTAAGTTGTAACTGATACTGAAATCATGGAACTGGGAACATGTATAAGTTGATGGATGCTAGCTTTTGGATGCTCATGAAAACCATCGAAGCTATTTAATTCTTTTGATTAATGCAGAATAACAGTCTCAAAATGCCACGTAATAAAGGCTCAAGAACTTTTTGCCTGAAAGTGCCATCCTTGACTTGTAATTGCTGATCTGCATGTTATATGCACCAACAGATTTTAATGCACCATATCTGTTGAGAATTTCTTAAAATCTCTTATCTAATTGTAGGATATTTGTATAGTTCCCTATTTTTCCTCTCTTTCCTTATTCATTGTAACCATATTTAATTATCCTTTATTTGATGGGATTTACAAGGGATTTGATCTTTTCTCTTATTTCATGGGATTTACACGGGATCTGATCTCTTAAGAAGATCATCCTTTTATATATTTATATGGGATTGATTATCCACTGAAAATAATGAAGTTAATCACATTTTTTCTCATGGTATCAGAGCTCTTTTTGTAGGGCCTGTTTTTCCGCCGCTGCTTTTTCTTTTTATGTCTGTCTTCATCATTGAAATCCATAGCCTTCATCGCTGTTGGTCCTATTATCGTCGATCTTGTTTGTCTTCATCGCAGACGTCTTCAGAGTCGACCCTTTCTGCCTTCATCGCAGACGTCTTCATCGTTCCCTGCCTTCATCGCAGAAGTTGTCATTATTCGTAGCTTTTCTCTGTCGGCCGAATCCGACTGCACTCCCGTTGTCAGTCAGTCTCTCTATTATGGTTATTATTTGATCCGTTCTCCTAGTCAATGTCTGAAGTTTTTGAGGCCATGACGTCCAGCCCTTCTGAACCCGTCTTTGGTACAACTCAATCTGTTTTAAATGGTGAACTGCAAGCCATGAATCCTTTCTATCATCTTGATGGGAAGAATTATCTTCGATGGTCACAGTTGGTGAAAGCTTTTCTCAAGGGACGTGATAAGTTGAATCATTTAATTGCTCCTAGTCCGAGTCCCTCAGAAGTCAGATTCAAAATTTTTTGCATGGGACGAAGCTGATTCTGTGATCATGTCATGGCTCTGGAGCTCAATGCAACCCGACGTCCGCCGTAATTGCATGTTTCTTTTGTTTGCTAAAGAAATATGGGATACTATTCGGCAGACGTATTCTAAAGTCTAGGATGCAACCGTCGCTTATGAACTCAAAAACAAAATCTCCAACACCAAACGAGGTTCTCTTTCCATCACTGAATATTATATCTTATGAATGGCGTGTGGTTTGTGTTAGATCACTATCAAGCCATCAAGATGTCTTGCCATGAAGATACTAATATCCTTCTAAGTCTTATGGAACGAGATCGTCTCTTCGAGTTTCTTGCAGGATTGAATGTCGAATATGATCAAGTTTGTATTTAGATTCTAGGAAGGGAGCGACTTCCACAATTAAAGGAGGTTTTTTCTATCATTCGGGTTGAGGAAAGCCATCAAAGTGGAATGCTCGAACCCCTCCTTCAGAAGGATTCGCCTTGGTATCCACCAAGAGTTCGGATGGAAGTCACAAATCAAATACTTTTGGAGCAAAATCGGATGATCGTGCTTTAGACAATCCTTCCAAGCAATCCAATCGTGATGGTCTTTGGTATACTTACTGCAAGAAGCCTTGCCACACAAGTGATAATTATTTTAATATTATGGTAAAGCACAAGTTTTGAGTAGAATCGGGGGATTCAAAGGGCAATAGCGGAATCAAGCTAATTTCACCAACAAGAAGGGACCTATACTTGAAAAATCTGAAGAAGCTGAATTTCGAAAATTCAACAAAGAGGAGGTTGAGAAATTATGAAATTTTCTAAACTTTCTGTCTACTTCCTCTGGTTCATGTTCATTGGCTCAGTCTTGTTTCTAATTCTCTTAATGCCGATACATTGCCTCATTCCTTCTCCTGGATACTTGACTTGGGAGCAACGGATTATATGATCCATGGCCCATCTCGATTTGAGACCTATAAACCATGCCTAGGAAATCAAACAATTACTGTGGTTGATGGTTTCCCTACTACTACTATAGCTGGCCAAGGCCAAATTTCCTTAGCCCCTTTCATTTAAAAAATATGTTACATGTTCCAAAATTATCCACTAATTTAATCTCCATTCATCAGCTTACCAAAGATTTAAATTGTTGTATTATATTTTTTGATACCCATTGCATCTTTAGGACAAGGTCACAGGGAGAACGATTGGATCTGCTAAGGAACGGAATGGCCTTTACTACCTTGATGCTGCCAGTAGTTCTTCCACTCCTACAAATCGGTTCATCCAATTCTGCTCATCCTTCCTCTTTCAATGAATTTGAAATATGGATCCAGCATTTTCGTTTTGGCCATCCATCCTTTTTTTTGCTGAAAAATGTTTCCTTTATTGTTCAATAATGTTGATGTTCAAAGCTTTCATTGTGACACTTATGAATTTGCTAAACATCATAGTGTGTCATTCCCTTTGAGTATTAATAAATCTTCCAAACCTTTCTTTTTTATACATATAGATATTTGGGGTCCATCTAGAATTCCTACTCGTACTGGGGCAAAGTGGTTTGTGTGATTCATTGATGACTGTATTAGGACCATGTGGATATATCTTATAGAGAAAAAAATCTGAGATCAACCATATAATTCCATCTTTCCACCAAATGATAAAGACACAATTCGAGATATCCATACAAAGCTGATAATGCTCGAGATTATTTTAATTTCACTCTTGCTTCCTTTTTTCATAAAGAAGGAATCATTCACGAATCCTCTTGTGTTGACGTGTCTCAACAAAATGGGATAGCAGAGAGAAAAAATCGATATCTTCTAAATGTCACTCATGTCCTTCTTTTCCATTCTAATGCCTCGAAATTTTTTTGGGGAGATGCCTTCCTTATAGCAACTTTCCTTATTAATAGAGTCCCTTCACGTGTCCTTGGTAATCAATCTCCCATTCACCTATTGTCTATCTTTCATTCTGAGATTTATTATCCGAGTAATCTTTCTCTTCACATTTTTGGGTGTCTCCTATGTCCATATTCATAAACAACACCGGAGAAAGCTTGATTCTAGAACTTTAAAATGTGTTTTCGTGGCTATTCCAATACACAAAAAGGGTATAAGTGTTCTCATCTTCCTATTCGAAAAATGTTTATCTCCATGGATGTCACCTTTAATGAGAATCAATTTTATGTTTTCAAACCCCATTCCTTTCTTCAGGGGGAGAAGTCTAAGGATGGCTGGGAGTGGATAAGTCCTTGATAATCTTGGAAGTCTATAGCCCATGCCTCCTTTACATGAACCATCCTCATATGAGATGCCTCCTCCACATGAACCATCTTTATATGAGCCGAGACGAGACACTGAAAATCAGCAACAAAAGCAGCCGGAATTAATGCAGTATTCAAGAAGAAAAAAGGTGATTTCCAAACCAATGTGGACCCAAGACTCCAATCCGGATGAACAAGAGATAGGTAAACCAATTTCTCTTACTAATTCTATTCTTAATGAAGCTATTCCTAAAGAGCTCATTTCTCAAAAACTAAAGCTCCCAATTGCCTTAAGAAAAGCCATCAAAAAGTGCACTCAACATCCACTCTATCCAATTTCAGTCTCCCTTCATCGTCTTTCTTCACAACATAAAAGTTCTCACTATCCTAGACTCAATTGATATCTCTAAAACAATACAAGAGGCATTAAAGAACAAGAATTGGGTATAAGCTATGAAAGAGGAAATGATTGCACTAAAAAAGAATAAGACTTGGGAGGTTGTGACCAGGCCAAAAGGGAAACAACCAGTTGGATGCAAATGGGTTTACACTTTAAAATACCGAGCACATAGGTCTCTTGAGAGATACAAGGCAAGATTAGTTGCAAAGGAGTTTACACAAACCTATGGGGTAGACTATCAGAAAACTTTTGCACCAGTAGCAAAGATGAATACTGTAAGAATTATATTATCTCTTGCCGCTGTGTTTGATTGGGATTTGCAACAATTTTATGTTAAAAATGCATTCCTATATGGAGATTTGGAAGAAGAGGTCTTTATGGAGCCACCAACCGATTTTGATGGAGATTTTGGAGTTGATAAAATCTGTTATTTGAAAAAGACTTTGTACAGCCTAAAACAATCTCCTAGAACATGGTTTAGGAGATTTACAAAGGCAATGCTGAGAATGGGATACAAACAAAATCAGGAAGACCACACATTATTTATAAAATACTCAGGTAAAGGTAAAAGTTATAGCCTTATTAGTGTATGTGGATGATATTATTGTGAGAGGAAATGATGTAGCTGAAAGAGAATCTTTTAGAAAAAGATTGGCTCAAGAATTTGAGATCAAAGAATCGGAAAACTGAAATACTTTCTAGGCATTGAAGTGGCTTACTCAAAAAAAGAATATATTTATCTCTCAATGGAAATATGTACTAGACCTTCTTAAAGAAATTAGAAATCTTTGCGGTAAAGCAGCAAGTATGTCTATTGATTATAATCACAAGATAGGAAGAATTGAAGAGGGTAGCTTAGTTGATAAGGGGAGATATCACAGACTTGTAAGGAGATTAATTTACCTCTCAAATACAAGATCAGACATAACTTACTCTGTGAGTGTAGTTAGCTAGTTTATGCATGATCCAAAAGAAGAACACTTGCAAGTAATTTACAGAGTCCTCCACTATCTTAAATCTATGCCAGGTAAGAGAGTCTTGTTTCAGGAAAGAGGAGAGCTTACTCTTGAGTCCTATACTGATGCTGATTATGCTGGATCATAAGTTGACAGAAGGTTAATATCTAGACACTGCACGTTCCTAAGAGGTAATATGATGATTTGGAAGAGTAAAATACAGAATGTGGTAGCAAAGTCTAGTGTTGAGGCTAAGTTCAGAGCCATGGCTCAGAGGATTTGTGAACTACTATGGGTAAAAATAATTCTAAATGACTTAAAGATCAAGAGAGAGGGAACGATGAAGCTATACTGTAACAACAAGTCTACCATTAATATTGCGCATTATCCGATTTAGCATGATTGGACCAAGCACATTGAGATAGACAGACACTTCATAAAGGAGAAGTTGGACAATGGATTGATTAGTATATCATATATGCCATCAGTGAATCAGTTAGCTGATGTTCTAACCAGAGGCCTACCTACAACGAGATTTCAAGAAATTATTAGCAAGCTGGGAATGGAAGACATCCACTCACCAGCTTGAGGGGGGGTGTTGAGAATTCTCTAAAATCTCTCATTTAATTGTAGAATATTTGTATAGTTTCTTATTCTTTTTCTCTTTCTGATTGTAGGATATTTGCATAGTTCCCTATTCTTCCTCTCTTTCCTTATTCACTGTAATCATATTTAATTATCCCTTATTTGATGGGATGTACACGGGATTTGATCTTATCATTTATTTCATGGGATTTATAGGGGATTTGATCTTATTTCACGGGATTTATATGGGATTTGATCTCTTAAGAAGATCATCCTTTAGTATATTTATATGGGATTGATTACCCACTGAAAATAGTGAAGCTAATCACATCTTTTCTCAATATCTAGCTTTTAAAGATCACCAATTCAAAATCTTAAATTAGTGAACCTTCATGGCGGTCAATGTTAGAGACAATGGTTTGATGAATTTATAGTCTAGAACAAACATTGATTTTACTTCATAGCCTTCACTATATTCCTAAAATCAAGGTTCAATTCTTGGGCCTAGGGTAAGATAGGATGTTCATTTTGAAAAAACACTGTGGCTGTAATAATCTGAAACTAAAATAGGAGCATTGCCAAAGATTGCTTCCACCATTCCTATAACATGCCGTTCACTGAAAAAATATCCCCTAAAATGATGCAGAAAGGTGAATGGGTTGGTTGGATGGGAAAGAAGAAAAAGTAGAGGTGAGGGGGAGAGCTTGGATGCAGTTCAGAGATCAGTGGTTCTCTTCCAAAAAATTTTAGAGGTCAGTGGAGGAGGGGGTAAAGGGAAAACAAATCGAAAGAGTGAGGGTGGAAGAGGGGTATAGAGAGACATCTGTTATTGTAGTGGAATGAGTAAGGAATTCTCAAGACAAACTGGCCAAAGAACCTTTCCATCAGCCACTACAATAACAGATGGCAAAGGTTTCAACACAAGGAAGAAAGGCTGAGAAGGATACATATATCAAATGTGTATATTGGATTGATTGAGGGTGCTTTTGACATCTCATAAATAATGGGCAATGTTGTTAGCTATTATGTGGATGGAAAATACATCTTTGTCCAGTCCACCAAATTAGATGATTGAGTTTTATTTTTTATGAAAAATGGGGACTATCTTGGATTCTTGGTGTTCCACTCAAAATAATGGATTATCCTGCCAAAATTTCTTTGTAAAAAGGTGCATACATATAGCTGGATATGCAACAATACAGGTTGGCACAGATGGATGGAGGTACACACCATTATGTTCTCGACTGAGACGATACTTAAACTAGATTTTTTCTAAATTTAGTACAATTACTTGAATGTTGAACACTTGGGTTGTTGTTGTTGTTGTCAAATGGGGCGATGCTTTCTAAGGAATACAACACCGTAGCATAAACACATCCTGCAGATTCAACTCCTAGAAAGCATAGATGGCTGAAAGGGTAGGGTTGGACCAAATTGCAAGTCTGTTTAGTCTTCAACAGTGAACGGCCAACCAGCCAGCCACTTGGTTCTGTCTTGTGATACCTATGCAAAATGCTATAATTTCGTGTGCATATATACACACACAAAGATATATTGCTTCTAGGAGCAAATATAAATTGTGGTTTTCACTCATCCAGGTTCTGGTAGTATCCATATAGTTTACTTTGTTGTCCTTGCACCGTATTACAATTGCTCTTTTTTTGCGCTATCCGGTTCCACCTGAAAAAAATACCTATATGAGGATGGTATGGGCATCAAGGACTCAAATCTTAGTGGGACATCCCACAGGATATTGGGATGGGGTACCATCCTAAATGTTTGGATAGGACCATCTCGTCATCATGCTAGCCTCCCGATTGGCATGTCTTGGGGTATCTTCTATCCCAAGTATCGGGATTAGGTGGGATGGAGGCATCCTATTCCATGGGAAAGCTGAGACAGCTCCATCCCACAAGATTTAAAACCTTGATGGGCATACCAACCCTTGGTTAGCATGAGGATGATAACCTATTCTAGCACAAGCAAATTGCAGCCTATCAATTGATTTATATGGATATTAATTCCAGCTTGATCACCTTTTGTGGGTTTGAAACTTAATGGGCCGTATGACTCAAAACTCCAATTGTTCATCTTGATCCAAGAATCATGATTTTAGGAATGCATTATATGCACATTAAGTTGTTACGGAATTAATTACTTTTCAGTAACATGAAATTATTGATGCTTAACCATGTGCTGGAAGTGTTCAATCAATTTTGTCTCAGTCCAGTTTTGTTTTTTTTGATGCGTATATCCTATTGAAGGTTTTAGATTATCCATTTGATTTCATGTTTGTATAATCCTTAGGGTAGAAATGTTCCTTTTATTTATTCTTTCCTGGCCTTTTGGCTTTCCAGGTTGAATGCACCATGCCATCAATTGGTATGCACTTCTCTCAGGCAATTTATAGTACTCTTGTTGGAGCAAATGAAATGCTGTTAGAAAGAAAATTTACAGTGGCAGGGGATGTTCCACATGCTGCTGAGATTGATAATCCAGATGATCCCTGTTCCATTCAGTTCTCTGTGACTGTCAAGTTGGACAAGTTGAATCTTCATGTTGACCTTGAAGATGATGCAGACAGTAGTTCGATTGTCTCTATTATTGGAGGTGATATAGACATCAGGTGTGTTATTTAACCATACATTCACATATAACATTTAATTTACTACTTTATTTAGCATTTTAAAATGTGTGTAACCCCATTTATTCTAATGGCAGGTTTGCTCTACAAGAGTCTATCGAATTTTGGATCCTTATGAAGATGTTGAAAGCTGATACCTTTAACATCAAGGATGAATCTGACAAAAGCACATTGTTCTCATCAAGAAACGTTTCTGGTAGCAAACTGCAAGGAGTTGCCTGTAGCGACATTTCTTCTGCAGAGGGTTGCTTGCAGTTGCATTATGAAACTAGACAAGATGAATTTATAGTTCACCATGAATGCAGTCTGTGTGTCAATGATATAGATCTTCATATCAGTCCTAGAATTACTGGTTTGTTCCACAAGTTTTTTGAAAGACTTAATTTGCAGTCTTCTTCAACTAGTGATATTGAGAGATCCTTTAGACAGAACCATAAATATAAGAATATTAGCATGGCTGAAGTTGAGCTTTCTGAGTTTGGCTTCTCTAACTATTATGGTACTGAACGATCTGCCAGCATTCCTATCGACCAATTTCCTTTTGTATCTCTCAGAAATTCATGCTTTCTAAACAGCATTGAAGGATCGCTCATGCGTGATATATCTGAGTTGAGGTGTTTATATGTGAAGGAAAGAGAATCTCCCAGAGGGCTAAAATTAAATGTCAGGAAGAGGTCAATCATGAAACTGTCAAGTAGTGACACTACTAATTTTTCTGAGAATTGTTACTACGATAATTTAATTATTCTGCATTGTAGTCTAAATGGAGTTCGGGCACACTTCCATGATTCTTCCTGCATCTTAGGAACAGTTACCGTGCCTGCATCTGTATCTTTCTTAACATGTCAAGGCACTGACTACTGGGAGTTACTATTTTCTGTTGAGGGGTTAATACTTTCATCATCTTGGTCTTCCATTAGTAACCATGAGCTACTTTGGGGGCCATCTTCACCAAGTTGTACTTCTGTACTGAATATTCGAGCAAGAAAAGAAAAGAGGGACACATTGCTTCCTGTAATTGAAATTAGTTTTGGCATTCAGCATGTTTGCTGCATATTACCATCTGAATTTCTTGCTTTAGTGATTGGTTACTTTTCTTTGCCTGAATGGACTGCTAAAGGAAATGAGCATTGCACTACTGGAAGTGAGGACTTAGACAATGCTCAAAGTGTACATGCCAATCTCATATACAAATTTGAGATACTTGATTCCACTCTGATCTTACCTTTGGAAAGCCATACATACTACTGTCTACAACTTGGATTTCCACAGTTAATCAGCAGTTTCATTCCTATGAGTAATTCAGCAGATGCTGCTCAGGACATTCCTTTTGATTGCTTGATTCCAGACTGTACAGTTGCTGATAAAACTGATGTTATCAATATATTTGGAAGAAGTGCATATTTATCTCTGTTATTGCTTGAGAATCATACAAATTTCTCATTAAAGATTGATGAATATACATCCAAGAGAAATATCCCTCTTATTGCACAGTTGGATGCTGATATGTGGATTCGGATACCCTATAAAACAAAGTATTCTTCCAAACAATTTGCTTTGCCCACTCTGATCATGATGAGTGCGGGCGTTTGTAAGTTGATCTCTGAAGGTATGATGAAATCATGAATGCTTCTTAGTTCTTACAAAGAATCTCTGCTTGAGCTAGACATGATTCTGAGCTGTCTTTGACATAATTCTGTCTTACGCAGATGACAACTTTTTTTCCGGAGTTAAGGCAGCTGCTGGTGTTTTTGATCAGTTTTCGTCCGTTGGCAAAGAATCTGAAATGTACAATTTTGATGTCTTGCAGTTTTTGAAACTCAAGAAATCTCTTAAAGAGGATGATGCTGTTTTTCTTGACATTTCAAATGAATCAATTGTTAACATGAAATTTTGTGTCAAGGCACTTTCAGTAATGTTCTCTTGCTTGAAGATAGAAGATGCTAGTTCCTCGGAGATCATTGCAAAAGCAGACGTGCAACTTAATTTATCTGCCATATTTAGAAATGACATTCCACATTCTATTGATGTTGATATCCCATGTCTAGTTCTCCATTCCGTCCGCAGCTATGTTCCATTAGTATCATTTGTCTCCGACAATTCTAATTCTTCGAATCTTTGCATCAAGTTCTCTAGTTCTGGCAGGGGAGAACCAGCACTTGTGGTTGCTGTACCTTCTCTTGATATTTGGTTAGATTTGTCAGACTGGAGTAGTATCATTGATCTTCTCTATTCTTATACAAGGCACTCTGCCAGTACATCATGGTCATCAGATGCAAATGTGCAATCTGGATCTCATATACTTCCAGACCCTTTTGTTTCACCTGGTTCTGCATCTAAAAATAGCACGCAGGAAGATGTTAATTTGACCATCAAGTCTGAGAATATTACAATTTCATTGCACTTACCTATCTGGGACAAGGAGGAAGACTTTGTAAAATCTGAAAGGAATCAAGTGCAGGGACTTTATTTTCAGGAGTTCTCATACCATAAATTGGTAGAGAGTGTACTGTCTTCTAAATCAAACCACTGCAAGCATGTAAAGCTTACGTTTCAGAGTAAAAATTCTGAATTGGCCTTAGGTAAGAGCTATGTGATATTGACATGTAACTTGGAAAAGGTGAAGGTGATGCTGGAGATGGTTCAAAACCATAAAGCTATTTCAATTCCATTTATACATATATCCCAGGTTGAAGTTGGGGCTAGTTTATATAAAATGGATAGAGAATTGTTGCAGATCTTTGTTGAAGTTCAAGTTGAATCCTTAGATGTGGGATTTTCACATCAAATTTTCAATTTCTGGAGTTGCAGTCATTTTAAAATTCCAGAAACAACTTCCCGTATTTCGCACCATTATGTTGCTTTTAAACTTCATTTACGGAAGGGCTCTTTGCTGTTAAGTGATGGAAGGGTATGTCTTCCGACTAAGAAACTACTTGGATATGCTGCTTTTTGTAGAGTTTCAAAGTTGAAGTTATATGAAATTCCATACTTGTAACATGAAATTCTTATATTTTCTTGGTACTGCGATCGACATTCTCTATATGCACTTATTGTGATATGATTATTTTGGACTGAGGTTGTAGTTTAGCGGATGTTGTCCAGATTAACTGTAGTTGACAGCGGTCCAACAAATCAACAAGGATGATTTAATTATGTAATTTGTTTTGAATTCAAGATAAGAATTATAATTCATTTGTCATATATTATTCTTCAGTTGAAAAGACTAAAATATACTTCATCTACATAATTAATGAGCGACTCAGATCATTTTCATCTCTAGGTTGGGCTAAGTTAGGCATCATGGTAGGAAGCAGTAATTTTTGCACATTATTAAAAATGGCATGCCAAAAAGGACTACATTAGGCATCCAAAATAACAAATCCACTTGGTGTTTGCATAAGTCAATGTAAGTTAATTCAATGACCTTATTTATAAATTGTAATGCATGGATTTTGTTTTCTATGGTTTGCTTAATAGGATACAATAAAAGAAAGAATAAGGCAATGTTAGCTCAAGTTTCTTTAGATTCCGTTCCACCCCCTTCTTTTAATTGATTTCCATTGTGTCTCTAATTTATAATTTACTTAATGATAGCATCGCACTATATAGCATGTTCTTGCTTACATTTATTACTTTGAAAGGTATCCTCATCAAGGAAGGCAGAATCGAAATTGGAACCCGTGTCGATCGGTTGGTGGTATGAGTCGGTATGGGTTTGTACCGGATCAGACTAATGCGAACCAATGCAGAGGAGAAGAAGGGAATCGGGGAGGAGGAAAAGAGGGGAGGCGGAGGGAAGGGGAGGGAGAAGGGGGAGGGAGGGAGAGGGTGGCTGGAGGAGATGCTGGTGATGGCCATAGGCGGGTCGTGGGCACTCTCGGAGGGCTGCCAAGGCCTCCACTTCCTCCAATTCTTGGTCGAGAGAGAGAGAGAGGTGGAAACAGGGAAAGAAAAGGAGGGGAAGCCTCTAGTGAGGCTGCCGGAGGGCCGCCGGTTAGCTACCATTGCCGTCGGACGGTGCAATCGCGGCTTGCGGCACCACGGGCGTAAAATAGGGGCAATTGCACATTTTTCATGGAGTTTTTTAAAAAAATCCTGACCACAGTGAAGCCAGCACACCCATTGCCGACTTCATTGTTTCAAGATTTTTTAAAAAAATCTTGAAATAGTGAAGTCGGTAATGGATTTGCCAACTTCACTTAAGGTTGCCCCTGTTTCGTAGCCGCGGCTTCGTCCATATGTTTTCTGCTGCCCAGTGGTCACGATGGCCATCCGGCGCCCTCCAGCGGTCTCACCATCGGTTGCACCGTCCTTCGGTGCTGTCATTCTCACTTTATTTCTTTCTCGATTAAACGCTCTATTGAGCGATATTAAGCCGCGGAGCCCTCTGCGGCCCTCCGACAATCTCAACGGGCCATCGCCGGCCTCCGGTGGCATCATCCCCTCTCTCTTTCCCTCTTTCCCTCTCTCCAGTGTTCCAATTTGCTTGGTCGAACCATCTTGGTTTGCCACCAATACAGCTCGGAATACCCCGAACTGTCCGGTTCGGAATGGTTTGATGAACCATGATCCTCACCATCCTCTTCATCTTGTTGTCAAGTACCAATGCAACCAAAAAGTAAATATATAATATTAACATTTAAAACTTTATCATTTATTGGTAGGCAATTAGTTTCCGTATGTGAAATGAGTCATCTTGGACATCAATTCAATTCTTAACCTCTTCTTTCTATTGATTCCCATTATGTCTCTATTTTATAATTTACTTAATGATAGCAGCATTGCACTGTATGGCATGTTCTTGCTTACATTTATTGCGTTGATAGGTATGCTCACTATCCTATCCACCTTGTTGTTGAGCAAGTACCAATGTAACCAAAAAGTAAATATACAATATTAGAGCATTATCATTTATTGGTAGGTAATTAGTTTCCCTATGTGAAAAATTCATCTTTGATGTTAATTCAATTCTTAAACACCTATAAATTCTTGAATGAAAAGCCCATACATTAACATAAAGTGTTCATACTGTGTATAATATGAACATCCTTGCATGGCTCAGCATTTGCATGTGAGGCTGGGAGACATACTTTGATAGATACATACTCCTTTTTACCCTCACCATGCATATGTATAAGCTGATAACGTTTAAAGGGTAAGGAACAAGAGATATACATCAAACAAAATCAGGTGTCTGATCATCAATTAGCTAATGAAAAGAAATCATGATCAAATTGCTTAGATGTGTATTTTACTGCATGGTGAGTGTGGAGTCTTAATAAGATTGTGAGAACTTCTAAAGGCCCTTTGAATTACCTATGCTTCAACATTTTGTGTGTACATTTTATCCTTTATAACAAAATCCACAATTTGTTTGTTTGCCATGGACATATTCAACTTCGATATTTAAAAATTGAATCAGACAACACCTTGTATGTCCAAAGTCCAAATTAACTCATCACATAGTTTGTGAGCATTATAAATTGTTGTGATATAACTTAGTGCCTTCTCTTCTCCAGTTTGATGTAAATCCTAAAATTGGTTTAGAAAAAAAGGATTAGGGTTTTCTACAGCTCTCTGTTTGAAGTCAGATTTGAGCAGGAAACTTATGGAAAGCATAGGTAGCTGTAACACTGATTGGTACATGTTATGATTTGAATGTGCAAGGAATATATGGTTTAGGCTGGTGAATTTTTGTGGGAAGGTAAAAAATGAAAGAATGAGATAAATTTATTTTTTTTTAAAATTTAGGCCTAAAATCTTAATAGCTTCAGATCTGTTATGTTCTACTGTTGATTGTATCTATATTATATTGAAAAAAATTAGAATAAAAGTTTTGGATTTGGAGAAGGTTATGTTGTGATCCTGTGTGTCATTTGTTCTACTGAAAATGCCCTTTGACTTTACCTATAATGCATAATCGTTCCTATTTAAAATTCTAATTCCTGTTTAAATAATTACAGCTGCTTAAATTTCACTAATTTGCAGAGGTAAAAAAACTAAATTTTGACTCTTAGAAAGAGGAAAGAGAAAACAGTTGCATTCTAATCCCTGTTTTTGCAAAGCAAGTTTCTGAAACCTTCTATTCCTCTCTAATTCAATCCCAAATCAAATCTGATCCCTCTTTTCAAGGGTGAGGACATAAGGAAAAGAATATGAGAGAAATCCTACTATTCTCTTTCAAATTTACATATAATGTAATTTAAATATAATCTAATTTGCATGTGTGTGGTTTGCTAATAGGAACCAAAGAAAGTGGTAATAATATTGAAGAACAAGGAAAGAGAAAAGGTGAGAATATGAAAAATAGTGCTGGAATAAGAGGAGTGGAAACAAAGTAGAAAAGTTAATTGAGAAGAATAATTTGAAAGGAGAATGTGGGGAAAACATGAAAGATCGAGTCCACTGCAGGTCAGCAGTACTTGAACATGTCCTGACCTGTGAAAGCTAAAACTAAAAAATAGTCTTGATGGAGATTTGTGCCAATGTGACATGCATCAGAAACTTAAAATATTCCTAGAATGTGTTAATAATTTGGGTCCTTTCACCTATGAGTTCGTTAACATATTGCCAAATTAGTGCACTTGGCTAAATATAAAAAGGAAAGAAGAGGAAGAGGCCGAGAGGGAAACGGTAGGAGTTGGGGTTGGATTCTCCCACTTCTTGTCAAATGGAGGAAGGAGAACGAGGAAGGTGGATGTAGTGAAATGATGATGCAATGGTGACAATGGTGAGGATGAAGTAATGAATATAGAACAGAGTCCATCATTGACTTCACCTTTTCTTTCCTCACCATGTTTCTTCGTTTCCTTGAGCATGATTGTAGTAGCTTGGACCATACATTGTATTGGAGCTTGTGCCAGTGCCCAGCTGATGTGGTTATACTGAGTGCCAGTTGGAAGTGCGGTACCTAGTGTCAGTACGAGGGGTCTACCCAGTATAGGTTTCCTATTGGTTCAGTCAAGTACTCTACTTTAGCTGAACTAGAATTCAACTGAAGTTATTTGATGATAAAGTACGAAGCAAATTAGCAACTCATAGAGGGAATCTAGTTGCCTGAAGCTAGAAGCTTAGTTTTCTTTATTATTGCTTTCCCTTAGTGCTTAAGGCATCTTTGTTATACATGTGGTCGGTTATATAATATTGGTGGCATGTTTTAAATGGGTTTATACAACATAGAATAATTTAACCTGAAGTTCCTTTAGTTTTCATTCCTATTCACTTCAAACTATAATCATTTTTTTTAAATTTTTATTTATAGCTGCTGCATTGAGTGTTTCCATCATTACCACGTGTTTGACTTTCGGTTAGTACAACAAAACCATGCATCCAAGGTTCGTTGTCTCGGTACTAAAGCCCGTATCGGTACCATCCTATCATAGTGTCGGTATGAGGTTAGGTACAACATGGTAGTGTCGGTTCGGTACTGGTATGGTACAATATGTCATGTGCTACCGTCGGTACGTAGTTTGTTACGGTATGATAGTGTTGGTTTAATACTGGTACGGTATAGTATGCCTTATTCTGAATGGTACAAGGCGGCATGGCAAACCCATGATGCATCCATCTCAAGTTTCTTTATTTGTACTTGTTTATATATGTCTTTTCTATGTTTGTTGTGAAATGGATAATGCATCCTGTACAAGTTTTGGCCCTTGGATCGCTGGTGCAGGTGAAAATCTGGATCTTGTCCTTGTGGTCTGGAATACCAATGGACCATATGAAATCAAGAACTTCAAACAGTTATGTGGCAATTAGCTTTTGATATGCAGAATGCAGATACTACCAAGCCTTTCTGTTAGACATATTAGATATGCTTTCCATGCTGATATCTATTGATTATGCTTGCTAAATAGTAGTGTCTTCAGCTTTTGATCTAAGCTGCTCATTTCTTGCTCTGCAGTGGAGCTGTCATGGACCAATCCTAGAGACTTTGATGAAGAATATACTAGTTGAATTCAGGAGAACGGAAGATGTCTTGGAAGGTTTAGCTGATGCAGATCTCGTGGTTAACTACAATAACATCGACAAGGTATATTGTGAGTTATGCTAAAGTTTTATTCTTTTCTCCACTATTGACAAAAACTCCATATTTGCAGGTTATGTGGGAACCTTTTATAGAGCCATGGAGCTTTCAAGTAAAATTAATAAGAAAATATGCTGGGCATGCCCTTCTGGATGCATCAACAATTACAGATGTGTATCTGAAATCAACAAATCAGCTCAATTTGAACATAACAGAACCTTTGATTGAGGTATAATTTTGTAACTCTTTCAAGCTATTAATTTTTGCTTTTGATTACTCCATAAAAGATTTAGATGTACGTGTTATTGATTCTCAAGTGGTTGTTTATTAAGCACAAAATTTCTGAAATGGGTAGTGGTACATAAAAAATAGAGAAACTTATCTGTAGTTTTTATGAACTAACAGTGCATTACTGCAAAACTTTATCTTATCCGAAAGGCCAAGAACCTATAGTGCAGTACTGCAATACAGTTTGTCCATGTTATGGCACAAATACCCAGGATCTCTGAGAAGAATTTGCTATGACATGTTTCTGTCTTGCCTTGTGGTTGGAACCTACAACTAAGCTAAAGTATTTGTCTCTCTGTTCTTGTTCATCCTTTTTGCTGATTTGCTATCTTTTGCAGGCCATTTTTAGATTAAATCAAATGATCAAGGATGCTTTGAATCAGAATGGAGCAGATGAGTTTCCAGGAAATCAGGAAATCTCTGGATTTCAAAACACCGATGAAATACATACCAGAAGATATGCCCCTTACATTCTCTGCAATGATACATCCTTGCCATTAACATTTCATGTATTCCGAGGTCCTGTTAATACAGGAAATGTGGACAGTTTTCCAAATAAAGACAGGAATACTGTTCAACCAGGTTTTTCAGTTCCAATTTATGTTGAACCAACTCTTGATGAACATTTTCTTCAACATAGGACTTATTCCTGCGAAAGACTTATCGAGAAAAAGATTAGTGCTGTGGCACATCATATGATCTCCATTCAATTTGATGGAACTTCTGGTCCTTCCCGACCAATGTCGATGGACCTTGTGGGCATTAGCTACTTTGAGGTAAATTTCTCTCAAGGTAAGCAGTCAGCTTTTACAGAAGCAGACAGAGGTAGTGATATCCCAGAACATGGTCAAAAAAATGACGAACGATATAGAAGTGATCAGAACAATGGATTAGTTGTTCCTGTGGTCTTTGAGGTTTCTATGCAGCATTATAGCAAGATGATACGATTGTATTCCACCGTAAGTATGTGATTTTGAAAGTCATGTAATTTGTCATCAGTATTCCTAACAGAGCCCTCATGCTTGTTTCCAACAGGTTATACTCTTAAATGCAACATCAGTGCCCTTAGAGCTACGTTTTGATATCCCCTTTGGTGTTTCTTCAAAGGTATACATGTGATTTGTAACCTTACTGATAATACTAAGCTTGGTTATCAAGAGATATTTTTCTTTGTATTTCTTTTGTGATCTTTCTTAAAAATATCAAAATAATTTATTCAGAGAGGTAGCTGTTATTCTTATGATGTACATTTTGAGCAGTTCTCTGAATATTTTCATGTCTTATTAAATTAGTGAATTCCCCACTTAAATCTATGATTTTAGATAATTTTATTGGAATTTTCTAATTTTGCAATTCTAATATTGCCAACATTTCTCTGCTTCAAGAGCCTGTTAAGTAAAAATATTATTTTTGCCCTATCGTCAGCTTATTTTTCTTCTTGGATGGTTCAGATCCTCGGACCGATATTTCCAGGCCAAGGGATTCCATTGCCGCTGCATTTGGCTGAGGCAGGACATATTAGGTGGCATCCAGTTGGAACTAATTATTTGTGGAGTGAAGCATATTCACTATCAAATATGCTTTCACCGGAAAATAGGCTTGGGTTCATGAGATCATTTGTGTGCTATCCTTCACATCCCAGCAGTGACCCATTTCGCTGTTGCATATCGATTCAAGATTATAGTTTGTCTCCATTGGGTGCTACAAGAAAATGCTCATCACTTAATATTTGTGGGACTGAGCAACCAACTGTAAAAGATAATGGTCCAAGAATATTTGAATCAAATTTTACAAAGAAACGTCATATACGCCATGTGATTTTGACAACTCCTTTCTTGGTGAAAAACTATCTTCCCACATGCTTATCATTGATGGTGGATAGTGGTGGAAATAAGCATTCCATTTCCCTTTCAGAGGTTTTGCTCTCTAACCTGTTACTAAATGATTTTAACAACTATTTTGGTTCCACAAACTTGTGAATTTCATTTTTGATGTCTAAATCTGGTTTTTATCATGCAATTTTCAGGTTGATACTGCTTCTCTTTTCATTGTTGATTCAGCACATGATCTGGGAATCACATTTTCTATACAAGGATTCAGGCCTATCAGCTCCAAATTTCCTCGTGCAGAATCATTTTCTGCTTTGGCCAAGTTACATGGCTCCAAATTCTCTTTATCCGAGACTCTGACCTTCTATTCTAATAATACTTGTAGTGGTAAGCTTTTCCATATGGTGTTGTTAAATTTCATAGAATTCAATGTTTATAAAAAAGGCTAACATCTTATTTATCATCTTAGGTCCTATATATGTGACACTAGACAAGTCTATGGATGCATTCTGTGGTGCACGCGAGATATG
Organism: Elaeis guineensis; assembly: GCF_000442705.2. Lineage (NCBI taxonomy): Eukaryota > Viridiplantae > Streptophyta > Magnoliopsida > Arecales > Arecaceae > Elaeis > Elaeis guineensis. The sequence continues at coordinate 19,077,247 of NC_026008.2, read as the reverse complement.
CCTATCTGTTCCATATTTGCTGTATAATTGCACGGGTTTGTTGCTTACAATTGTGGACAGTTCCCATGAAAGAAATGGAAGTGCCTTTGTTATTCCTTCAAATTACTATGTGGTTGGGCATAGACAACTTTCATCTGAGGAGCATGGCCTCGCCTTTCTATCTTCTGAGATAGAGTCATCTGCTGGTCCTGTGGATATTAATAACTCTGTGAACTCATTAAAAAACTTTGCTATATCTGCACAAGAGAATTACAATATGTACTCATATAGGCCTTTAACCAGCCATTTCCCATCTAAACTTTCTTATGGGAATTCCACAGATGGTATAGAAGCTTCTCACTACAGTTTGACTGACAGTGGAATTTCAAGAGATCCAGTTTGTTCATCGAGAAAGATTGGAGATGGTGCTCCCTTTGTGCAAAATGTAGTGAACGGAAGGGCAAAGGCGTACATGTATGCTCCTTGTGGTCATATTCCTGTTACTGAACTTTCAGTTAGATTGAGTGCATCTTTACCACAGAACAAATCTGAAAATAGCAGTAGACCAATTTGGTCAAATCCATTCCCTCTTGTCCCAGCAAGTGGCTCAACAAATGTGACTATCCCTCAACCAGATGCCTCTGGTGCTTTCTTAATTTCTGCTATATCAATACCTGTTGCTGGAGAACTATCAGGGAGGACAAGGGCTATTACTTTCCAACCAAGGTAATTTTTGAAGTAATATTTAGGGCCATTGATAGTGATGAGATGACAATAATTTTGATAAATTTTTACTTGTATATAATTTTGTTTCTCTCTCAAATTTAATGTTTGCTTTGATATTCTTAGAAGATGTTCTATTAAGCTAAACATGGTTCAAATATCAAGTAACTTAAGGGTAGCTGTGCTATCATAATTACAGAAATGGATCAATAAAATCTAATGTATGTTGGTGGGCAACTTGGAGTGAAGAGAAATATAAATCTCAAATTCCTAAAGCTTCAAAACTTTGTTTTTTTTTTCAGTTCTTATGTTTCACAAAGGAGTTGGTGGTTTTTTAATGTTGGAGGGCTGTAGAGATGTTTCTGGGGCACATTGTGAGAGGTGGGGTTGGATGGAGAAAATCTGTATCCAGACTGTTGAGGTGTAAAGATATAATAATAATTCATTTCTTCCTTTCATCACAAACCTAAAGACTTAGAGTATTAGTTCCCCTACCCCCTGTTGCCATGCACATAGAGGAGATCATTGCAAGCTGAAGGGTCATTATATCTTCAAAGTTGCCAATGCTGGTAGCTCCTTACATAGGGAGGCATCAGGGGCTCTATTTTCACGGATAAGCAACTTGATCCACTGCTGGCCAGTTTATTTTTTCATGTATTTTGTTTTAATTTCTGCACGCCATTCTAGATCAAATTCTTTTTTTTTTTGTTATTGAATACTTCTAGTTCATTTTTAATGCCTGTTTTTACCAAATATGGGTACAATACATGTCATATAACTAATCGTGTCCGCAGATGGTATCGATAGATATACTTTGACATGATTTACACACCCCTGGTATGGCTTGTTTGGGCCTCTGAAATTGTTTTCTTTCTCATGTCTTATCATCTTAATGCTATTATTTTGCTAGAAAAGATGGTAAGAGAATATTGATTTAATCTCCCTAGTCATGACCTTCGTGCGTGCTGAAGTTTTTGTCTTGTATGTTTATGATATAACTCACATAACTTGGAATGAAAGATATATTTAAAGCATATATGTTAAATTTGACAACTGAAATTAAATTAGGTTTCGGGTTGTGTTTATTGAAATCTATTTTGAGCATGAATCTGGTGACCAAGGATTGTCAAATCCTCAAACATCATAATGCCCCCTAGCTTTCGGGTTGTGTTTATTGAAATGCTATTTTGAGCATGAATCTGGTGACCAAGGATTGTCAAATCCACCAGCATCATAAAGCCCTCTTGCTTTACTAATTTTAATCCTAGTTTATTTTTAAATTTCTTAAGAAATTAAAAGAGGTGAGAGAGGTCATTTACCTAGCGAGAATGCCATTCTAGACCCAAAACTTGATGGCCCTTGCTTGAATCTCATAGAAAATGAATTCTGATATCTTCTCGCCTCTCCATTAGCTTGTTTTGGTCTTGAAATGGTGTAAAACAAGCTAATAAACCAATTAAGTGATCATCCTAAGTGACACTGGCACGACTCAGTTTGGTCTGGTTTGTGGGTCATGCATGTTTGATCGGTCCAAATTCAACCCAGTGTGGGCAGTTAGGTTTGGTTCTGCTGATTCAGGGGCATAAAGGCCCTTCTCATACTGGCCTTGGTGTGGTACAATGCATAACAGCAGCTACATTGCAACATTTCAGTCCTGGGTTTAAACTAGCATAACATACATCTGTTAACATGAACTTTTCTTCTTCTGCAGATAGGTTGTTTGTAATGTGTTTGTTTGGACTAGGTTAGGATTTTTCATCTTCTGCTGATGTGTCATTTGTAGTGCATTTAGACTAGCTTAACATACATCTATTAACATGGATTCTTCATGTTTTGCAGATATGTCATCTGTAATGCATCCAACAAGGACTTGTGCTATAGACAGAAAGGAACAAAAATGCTTCATCATTTGGGTGTTGGACAACATTCTCATCTTCACTGGTCTGACACAACAAGGTATTTATCTATTTCTCTCTAGTAGAACATAATCTATTTTCTGTTTGATATTTCTTTTCATACTTTAGTTGTTCATGGATGTCTTTGGTAGAGGTTTTTCAGTTCCTTTTATTTTTCATTTTGTAAATTTCTTGAGTACAATATACATATTTATGCTAATGTTTTCCCAACATTTGAATATCAGTCTCAATCAGGTTTCAGGTCACACTGGGAAATGGGCACTTTTTACTATCGGCAGAAGTAATTGCTACCTGTTATGAAGTTGCTAGTAAAACAAAAATTGTGAAGAAACCCTTGAAAATTGGACAATCTTAATAATGCTACCAAGTTTTATATTAGTTCATCCATTATTAATTATCCTTACTATTGCTGCCGATCCGAGAATGCCGACGCAGACCGTCTTCGTGGACCTGCAAAGCAACAGGCAAGGGTCAAATAGATCACTGGATTGGCTCTAGCTGGGCTCGCCGATGCTGAAGTCAGAGAAGACCTTTTGGTGGGGAGAAAGAAGATAAAGGATAACAATGCTAGAACTAGAGAGTAGTGGAGGATTCACCTTCTATGGAGGATCCTTCGGGCCCTTTTATAGTTAAGATCCTGCATCTTTAGTGGATCGTATCCCAACAAACTTGGATTGTGCTGTAACAAACTACTGACATGGCGTAACAACTCGGGACATGCCGCAATTGCTTAAGACATCATGGAATTGCTGAAGCCATGTGTGCGTCCAAGTGAAAGGATAGGGTTGCCTCTGCCGCGAAGTAATTCTACTCAGCTCGGGTTAGTCGTTGAGGTTGCTGGGTTGAGTTGCAAGACTTTGGGTCTGCAGGTCGGCTGCTTTTGGTCTACTTGTCCTGGTTGCCAAGTTGGCTCGGGAGGCCTAACCAAAATGTCTCAGAGAATTTCTTAGGGGCATCTAGGTCGCTAAATGAATGATGAGTTGAATGAATTGGATCAAGCCACATTATCTTTGTAATTTGTTGCCACAACATTGGCCCCCTACTTCTGAGTCCAAAGCATTCCTTTTGGTTTGGCGAAGTAACCACCTTGCTAGACTTTGTGCTGCTTTAAAGAGGGTAATAACTCCTGGGTGGTGCTCCTTTGAAGGATGAGCCCTGACGCTCTTGCCTCCCAAGGCATCGTTGATCATTCAGAGGTGTGAATGGGAAATGCATTTGTTGATCTGAATGGGTAGATGTTCAAACGGACTAATCCAGGCTGTTCAAAGCTTTATAAAAGAGGGTGGAGGCGCTTGCAAATCTGCCACATTTGGGGAGGTTTAGAGCACCCTTTTTGTCCCTCTGAGAGAGATCTTTGCAGAATTTGTTTGTATCAACCTTCGATGGTGGTTCTATTGCATTTCTCCTCTCTTTTCTCTGAGGAAGATGGCCTTCTCGTTGATTCTTCTTTTTCTACTTTACAAGATGGACTCTCCAGAGGAAGGATGTCTTCAATACCGCTTAGAGATGCTTCAACTAGCCTTGCTAGAGGCCAGGGAGAAGGCTGTCAAGGCGGAGGCCAAAGTTGGATCCCTTAAGAGTGGGTTGGCGGTTGAAAAGGATTAGACCAAGCCGGCCCTACTCTGGGCTGCTGTGGCAGAGGAAAAGCTTAAGGTTGCTTGGTTCCGGTTTGCTCAGGCTGAGAAGAGGGTTTCTCGAGCTGTGAAGAAGTTCAAGGCATTGAGGCGCTATTATGCATGGCTCGCCCACATAGTGATTGATTTCTTCATGGAGGGCTTTGATGAATGCCAAAGCCAGGTGTCGAACCTCTTTCCCTAGGCCGACTTCTGCGGTCTCAACCTAGCCACGGATAGTAGTGATTTGGTCAGGGACCGAACGGTGATGGAAAGGTTGGGGAGCCACTGAGCCCCCAGCAATGGGCTTTTGTAGACCTTGTTGCATTTCTTGGCACCACTGTAGAGGTGTGGGAGATGAAGGTGGTCTCCTAATCCGGATGATCTTTTCGGAGTCATCGGCCTTGTAGAATTGGAGCTCAGCCAGTCTAGACCTCTTTCTCTCATAGTGTAGTCTAGTTTGGTCTTTGACCTGCTATGCAATCACACATTAATGAAGTGAAATTACTTTCATGCATACCTTTTCTTTGCTTGTTTGAATTGTTTGCTTGAGGTCATCCCAACGATGTCGAGGTGGGCTGGATTAGGCCAGAAATATAAGTTTCCGAGGTCGACTGAATATTTTGAAATGAGGCCATAATATCATAAAGCCTTAGCAGCTAGTTGAGATGAAGATAATATCATGAGATCATAATTAGATGGGATCATGGCAAGACAATTGAGCTGAAGTAGAAATCAGGTGAGGTAGCCATAAGTGCTTTAGGAATATAATAATAATGCCTCTTAGAGATTGGTTGAAATATGAATGGAATCCCATTGCGGCTATAATGCTTAAGAGAATAAGCTGAAATGTCTTATGAATGTATTAGATAAAAAGACCAGAGTTCCATGGAGTGCTTGTGGTTGGCACAAATATCATTGGCGCATATTGGATTTCGCCTTGTCGGAGTGGATTATAATCTTTCATGAGCCTTGATAGAAAGAGAATACCTAATTGAGGACAAGTATAAGGGCTAGTGGGTCTGTTTGAACCTTGAAGGCCAACGAGCCTTGAGAATACTCAAGGATGAGTGTAGGGGCTAGCGGGCCTGCTTGAACCTTGGGGTTCGATGAGCTTTGAGAATACACGAGGATAAGTACAAGGGTCATCAGGCCTGTTTGAACCTTGGGGGCTGATGGGCCTTGAGAATACACGAGGATGAGTCTAAGGACCAATGGGCTTGCTCAAATCTCGATGGTTGATAGGTCTTTAGAACACATGAGGACGAGTATAAGAGCTAGTGGGCCTACTTGGAGTCCGACGGGCTTGAGAATAAGCGTGTGGTGAGTACAAGGGCTAGCAGGTCTGTGTGAATCTTGGGGGACAATAGGTCCTGAGAATATATGAGGATGAGTATAAGGGCTAGCAGGCTTGCTCGAACCTTGGGAGCTAATAGAGGACTTTTTTTGGGGAAAACTTCAAGGGATTAGATCAAGTGTGCCTTCTTGGTTGAGCTAGGAATTTTCTGGATGGAACGATCCTTCAAGGCTGTTAGCTTCCATGGATTAATACGACCTATGATGCATTAATTTCTTGGGTAGAAATTAAAATTCAATTCTATTGATGATTAGCGTAAGAAATACAAAGATTCAGAATTATGATTCTTACTGATTTTACACACTACTGTTGCTAGGGGATGAACTTCTTGGGTTTAGCTACTTAACATGGGTGCTCCCAACTCGACAAAGTGCGATCAGCACTGCCTTTAGGTTGAAGGGTTTGGACTTTGGACTGCCAGTAGCAAGACCTCCAGAGGTAGTGGCAGTCATCCCGGCGAGCAGCTGATTATTTTTCCGCTTTTCAAGGGTTTGCCTATCTCGACTTGAGCTTCGATGATCGCCCACATATCGATCGAGGTATTTGCATCGGATGAGGCCTTAAATCTCATCTTTTTATTTGAAGCCATTTATATCAGAGGGCTTTCGATGCCAGCACAGGTAGTCTCGGTATTGAATCTTCATCAGAATTTGAGTCTTGGAGAGTATACCCCTCAAACCTCCGAGATGGACTCCAAGATTGTACTATGCTCTATTCTTCTCTGCTGCATTTTCTGCTTAGGTCATTTTTCTCATAATCCTTGTGCTTATTGCCTCCTTTTCTTGTTGCTTCTTTCCGAGTAGCAATAGTCTCTTCGGCATTAATGTATTTATTCGTTCGAGTCAAAAGCACAGCCAAGTCCTTTAGAGGCTTTTTCTCTAAGGAGAAGCTGAAGTGTGAGTTTTCAGCTTGTTCATCACTACAGCTATCATGATGGAGTGATCTAGCTCGCGCATCTCCAGTGCATCGGCATTGAGCCAACTAATGTAGTTTTAGAGGGGTTCGTCTTTTTTCTATTTGACGGTGAGCAAGCTAGTCGAAGTTTTCCTTCACCTTCTGCTATTGAAGTGATTGGTGACCTAACGACTGAGCTGGTCAAAAAAGATTGAATGAGACTGGTAGGAGGCTCGAGTACGAGAGCTGCCTTTTCGAGGCTTTCGAAGCTTCTTGCAATAGCATGAGAGCTTTGAAGCTCTCGAGATGGTCCATCGAGTCTGTGGTACCATCATAGAGCCCAAATTGAGGTATTTTAAACTCCTTCAATCTGAGCTCCTCCATAATCTCCTTGGTGAAGGTGAAGGGAGGTTCATTCATCATCTCAAAATCGTCCCTGCTCTGACCCTCTGATCTTGTAGGGCTTTGATTTGGTTGCTCATCTCTATCTTACAGTCAACGTCAGTCTTGCGCCGGACTCTTCACAGTTGACAGAGAGAAATCGTCATAGCTAGAGCAGGCTCCAGATGGAGAATGAAAGTGACCTCACTTTTGGGCACCCCCCACGCCCCCCCCCACCCCCTGACCTTTGGCATGAAGATGGCTAGTGCCTTGGGCAAGAACTTCCCGATGGTCCAGCTAACTTACTGGAGGAGGGCCAACTCATTGTTGCAAGTCTTGTATCGTTGTCATGTGAGCTTGTAACTGCTGACAAGCAGGTCATGCTATCCGGTGTTGGCAGCCTCTGCAACTGGTCAAGGCGGAGACCTTTGGGAGCCCTTGGTGGTTGTTTCTTCTAAGCTTCGTAGCTTTCCTTCATTCCCACAAATGGTGCTTATTTATTGCTGCCAATCCTAAGATGCCGATGTGGACTGCCTCTATGGACCTTTAAGGCAATAGGTAAAGGTTAGAGAGCTCATTAAATTGGCTCTGGCAAGGCCTTTCGATGCTTAAGTTAGAGAGGATTTCCTGGTGGAAAGGAAGAAGAAGAAAAAGGATAATCATGTTGGTATCAGAGAGTAGTGGAGCATTCATCTTCTATGGAGGACCTTTCGAGTCTTTTTATGGTTGGAATCCTGATATTCAGTGGATTGGATCCCAACAAACTCGGGGTCGTGCTGTAATAAGCCATTGATGTAGCATAACAACCCAGGGACGTGCTACAACCACTTAACACGTGCCGGAATTGTGGAAGCCACGTGCGCACCTAGCTGAAAGAATCAGGTTACCTTTGCGAAGTAGTTTCTCTTGGCTCGGGTTGGTTGTCGAGGTCATCTGGCTAAGCTGAGAGACTTCGGCTCTACAGGTCAGTTGTTCCTAGTCTGCTCATTTGAGTTGTCATGTTGGCTTGGGGGGCCTGACCAGAATTCCTCAAGAGAATTTTTAGGGGCTTCTGGTTCGCCACATGAATGATGAGCTGGCTGAATTGGATCATGCCACATCACATTGGTCATTTATTGCCACAAGTACTAATGAAGCCTTTCAACGGCAAGGAACATGATATTTGATATGTTATGCTGTTGGATTATAATATTTGGCATTATGCATTGACCATGATGTTTGGAGTTTGGTTTATGAGAATTACTATTTAAACTGTACTGCTTTCTCAATAAACCGTCATAAGATTCTGTAGAAGAATGCTTTCATAAGTCAAGTAATCTAAATTACAAGTTATGTGAAGGTAATAGATCCTGTGTTATCATAATATCTTCTCTTGATTCCTCATCTTTGGTAGCATTATTTATCGCAATTTACATTTCATGAAGGTCATTACCCTAGTACTTTGTCATTTAAGAATTTGTTTTGATGATGTCCCTTACCCTCCATAAATAACCAATTAAGCCTCCACTGCGCTGGAATATTTGGTAAAGGCTATGTTTAGCTTAAATCTTATTTGATCTTTTCATTTCCTTGACATTTATAATATGCAAAGGAGAGGAAAACATTTACAACAGTCTTCCATTTTTTCTCAAAGAACGTTGCTTGAATTTCATCCTTATTTGGGTCAACATAATGTGCAAGGCCTGAGTTGCTATACTTCAAACCTTGACTCGTGGTTTTTTAATTTCAATATCTATACAATTCAAGCAAATATGAAATCACATATAGATTATTTACTCTTCATGATGGTGCTGATATGTCACAAATGAACTTTCTTCCATCTTTCACTGTTTAGAGAATTATGTCAGAATTCAAGTTTTCCATGGTGGATTCAAGCAAATTTGAAATTGCACAACATTATTTACTCTTCATGATTGTGCTGATATGTCACTAATGATTTTTTTTAAAAAAAAAAAATCTTTCACTGTTTAAAGAACTATGTCCGAGCTCATTGTTTCTGTGGTTATATATATTTCCTGTCCCATATTTATACATGTTGCCTACATATTCTTGAATTTAATTTTGCTTAGATTTTTAGATTAAGACGATTTTGTTGGGATTTTGGTCTCAAATCTCAGTTTTCTGATTATCTGTACCTCATACCAGAATAATTATATTCTTCAATCAACTTTCTATTCACTAGCATAAAGTTGTTGCAGAGAATTGCTTGTTTCCATTCGGTTCAGTGAACCAGGATGGCAATGGTCAGGCAGCTTCGTTCCTGATTGCCTTGGAGATGCTCAAGTGAAAATGCGAAATTATGTTTCTGGTGCATCAAACATGGTTCGAGTTGAAGTACAAAATGCTGATTTGGCCATCAGTGATGAAAACCTCATCAAGAATTCTGATAGAAATAATGTGACACAGCTGATTCTTTTATCGGATGACAAGACTGGCTTCATGCCATACAGGATAAACAATTTCTCGATGGAGGTAACTACCTTTCAGATCATCTTTTCATTCTGAAATTTGTTATAATTTATTTTTCGAATTGTTAACAATGTCCCATTCCTCTCATTTTCTGAAGCGGTCTTTCCCTTAAACTATGATTGCTTCTCTTTTTAGAAGCTGTTAGCATGTTTTATCAATTGTATAAGCAAGTCAATGAAAACTTTAAAAGATGTATACAGTTATGATGAAAACTTTCTATGCGATACAAGAATATATGATACTATGACTGCAAAAGGCCAGCTGATCAGATTTGTACATCTGGTCTGCTTATATAAGCTTGGGAAAGAAAAGATTTGGCCTGTTTAACATCAAGGAAATATCAGCTGATTGTCATGTCTCCTTTCACTTATTTTTCTACTTTGGTGTTTTTTAGCTGGGGTATGAGTTGAAGACTCCACCAAGTATAACAAATGATCAAACAGCAAATGCTAGAAGAAGGTTGCTGTAGAAGTTCTTAGATAATCTGCAGTTGTGTGACACTTAAATTGACAACTATGGTGGTGGCAGCGGTAAGCCTGAAAGTGATTAATACAAAGATATCTTGCTTTGTGGAACAGCCAAAAAAGAAAGTAAGAAGTAGAAAGAAAATTAGATGGGCTTGTAAGATTTATATTTTGAAACTAAAGATATTTTGAACTAAAAAGGATTTAAAGCTAAATGTGCATCTTACAATGATTTGGATAATATATTGGTCTTAAATGATTAGGAAATAGTCTACAATGCATACCAATCGTACCATACTATATTAGTACAGTAGTACTAAACTAGTATGTGGTAGGGAGGGGCATACCGACACTTGATATGCTGAACTGGGCATTGTACAGGGTGTACTGACCTATAATAGGATGGTACCAATATAGGATACAATATTGAGATGGTGAACCTTGGTTTATATGTTAGCTATAGGATGAGGAAGGGGTGGCAATAATTAAGATTACATATGGATAAATTGGTTATTGCTAGAAACTAGGAAGCAAATATACTCCAAGTCACATGCCATTTCCGTATCAAATGCATGTCGGATGCCAATACTTGTCAGATACCTCCTAAATGTGTTCAATATTTGTGTCAAGTGTCCTATCTTTTAGAAATTAATAAACTCTAGATTAAGGTTTGTCGTATTGGACGTACCACTGGTACCAAAATAATATGCGTCTCGTACTGTACGAAAACTCGGTATGCCTTGCAGTTTGTACTGTACCATGTATTGACATTGTAGCAAGATGGTACCAGTACGGGATCAAACATCGAGACGGTAAACCTTGCTTCAGATATGTCATAGGTATATTGGTATATTTTCTTGATATCTATAATAATAAGGGGAACATATTTTCTTTGTTTAATGTGGATCTTTTGATATTGAATGGTCTATTTTGGACTCTATGATTTTGAATATTGAAATATGAAATATGAATTGGGGTTTATAGATCTTAATGATGACTAGATGATGAACTTGGAGTTGTTATCATATTATGTAAGGATTATGTTTTTTTAATAGCCTATTGTGTTTTACGGATTCCTTTTTATATGTATGCATTTGTACCTATAAAGTATGGATGATGTTATTTTACATTTTCCGTATCCATATCTCATATTTTGGGTCCATGCTTCATGGGCTAGAAATTATCAAATCTGGACTCCATGCAAGTAATTTTCTTGCAAGGATCACATATTCAGGGGGTTGGTGTGTATAAAGGTCCAATTGAAAATGATTTGAAAGGTTAACGCCCTAGTGCTATATAATATGTCAATAAAATATTAAATTTTAGGAGCAATCAGGTTGTTTTGATGAACTTACATTTTTCTGTGACATTGATGTTATAGATTGTAAGAATAATTTTACGTGATCACATGATTATAGGTGATCGCATGATTTTAGGGATCATGTGACAGCCCATAATATTTTTTTTTTGTTGATATGATCTCTTAATATTTTTCTTTGTTAACATTATTTTGTATTATTTTGCTTTATTAGTATGATTTTGTATCAATTGTTATTATTTTTCTTTTATGGAGAATGTACACTAGTATAAATAATCTCTAAGATGTATTGAATAAAATTGAAACAGAAATAATAAAATCTGTTTGCTCTCTTTCTCACTTATTTTTTTTTCAGTAAATATTTTATTATGGTATTAGAGCCACCGATCATCTTTTCCGCCTTTGCTATGGCTATCGTTGCCGATCTATCAATCTTTGTTTGCTTGCAGATCTTCTATTCTTTAGTAGATTTGTAGATCGTCATTTTTAGGTAGATTAAGATTTAAAATTTTTTTATTTTAGATGAATCTGCGACTGTTCTCCACTGTTTTTCTCCTCAGCTTTAGATCTTCGATTGTCTATTCTTATCATTGCTCAGCAAATCTCTCCATCATTGGCTTTCGGTTGCCTTCTCTTAGAGCACCAACCTTCTTTTATATGACGTTTTATTTGCGAGGATCATCGATCTTCGATTGCCTTGTTTTTGAGCGTCGATCTTTTCTTCTGTGGCATTTTTGTCTGCAAGGATCATTGGCCTTCGGCTGCCTTTTCTTTGAATGTTGGTCTTCTTTTGTGGTATTTTTGTCTGCAAGAATCATCGACTTTCGATTGTCTTCTCTTTAAGCATCGGCCTTACTGGGACTGCTTCTTACAGTTACATCATCTAAATCAACCACACTAGCAGACACGTTAGTTTATCATGTTAGCTTCTGAGTATATTCATGATCTAATTTTCAAACTCAAGTGGGCATTTATAATACGGCCTCAAGTTTGAGGGGGTATTGGAATAATTTTACGTGATCACATTATTATAGGTGATCATATGATTTTAGGGATCATATGACAATTCATAATGTTTTTCTTTGTTGATGTGACCTCATAACATTTTTTTCTGTTCACATTATTCTGTATCATTTTTCTTTATTAGTATGATTTTGTATCGGTTATTATTTTCTTTCTATGGAGTCTGTACACTAGTATAAATAATCTCTAAGATGTATTGAATGGAATTGAAACCAACATAATAAAATCCATTTGCTCTCTTGCTCCCTTGTTTTTTCTTCTTAGGGTAGATATTTTAACATAGATCATGCTTAGTATTAACATGTGGTGGTTGTTCTATAAGTAAAAGATTATGTATAACTTTGTGCTAGTTATCATTGAAGCAAAAGCATGGGCCTTATGAGTCATAAAACTGTCGATGTTCCTGGATGATATTAAGAGAATCAGGTAGTGGCATGGCAAGATCCGAGACCAATAATATCAAGAGATTTTGCTTCAAAGGATAGCAAAGAAACATGACATTGAGGAGTTTGTAGGATATTGATGTAGTGTATTAAGCCATTATTTTATTTTATTCATCAAGTCATTATTTTAATTTATTTCATTTGTGGTGTTTGATTCAATCCAGTTTAATTATTTTGAAAAAGGTTGGATAGGTTGATCGAAATTCGAACCAAATCTTTTTGTTTATTTTTAGCCAAACGGAGATTCCAATCTAGATTTGTGGGGGCCACATGATTCTCCAACGGAATTATCTTTTATTAGAGAAGGAAAGAAAAGAAAAAAGAGAAGAAAAAAAGATGAACCATAATTCTCTAACAGATTTATCTTTTATTAGAGAGGAGGGAAAGAAAAGAGGAGGAGAATAAATGAGGAAAGAGGAGAGAAAAAATGGTATTTTTGGACTGATCAAAAAGAAAAAAAGGAAAAAAGAAGAAAGGTTATAAATATTGGATCCTAAATCTGCCTCGCTTTACATATGGCTTTCCCTCTATCTTTTGATTCATGGTCGCTTCTTCCTCACATTCGGCTCGATCTCTCCACTACTTCCGAATTCTCTTTGCCTTTCATCATCGTGGATATCCCACATCTGATGAACCGGTTGCAATATTGAATCTCACCGATCTGTCTTCTCATCCAAGGTAATCAACATTTCATGTAACCGTCGTAATCTATTACCTTCTTAACCTTCCATCAAAATCTGTCCATTTTTTTAATACTTAAGCTTGGAAAGATTCGATTCTTGGATGTTTTTTTTGGGACTATTATCTGTACTTGGTGTTGGTGTATTGAACTCGATTGTTGACCTTTTATTTTTAGTTCTCATGGTTGTTGTTAATCAAAGTCTAGATTATATTGCTGCTAAAATTTGCTTTATTTTCGCTGGCCTTTTAAGTTCAAAGATCTTATCAAATTCAGATTCAAAATCTAGGATCGTATTGTCTTTTAAAATTCTCTTCCCACTGCATTCCTATAGTAAAGTGGCTGTAGCACTGCAACAGCACTTGTGGCTACATTAAGTGGTATCAGAACAACTTCTGATCTAAGGGTTTTCATTTAGATGCATTATTAGAATCATACATCTTTGCATGCATATTGCACGAACTTCTCCCACCTACGCTTCATTGTTGTCTAGAAAAATTGAAAAAAATGTGTTGAAAATCGTTCTCTTGCATTTTGTTGGCTGTCCACAAATTCCTCAAATTATTAACACCTCATTGTAGAGCCATTAGTAGCTCAAAATGGCGAATAATCAGGGATTCAGGTCCCTGCGGGACATCTCGTGGGACATTGGAATTGGGTACCATCTCATGTGTTGGGATAGACTGTCCCGCTAGCGTCCCAGCATTTCGATCGGGATGCCTTGGAACATCCTCTGTCCCAAGTGTCGGAACAGGGTGGGACAGCGATGCATCCCGTTCCATTAAAAAATCGAGACAGCCTCGTCCCATGGAATTTAAAATCTTACGAACAATCACTTAGAAAAACCTAGGAATTGGATTGAGGCATATGAAAGACAACAAAAGGCCATGAGAAATATGCAAAATCAATTAAATCAAATACAATAAATATTAGAAGCCATGAACATGACTTGTCAACACGGTGGGAATGGAGCTACCAATTCTAAGAGCGATCCTGATGTAGAAGGATTTGACTTACCAATTAGGAGAAGCCGGTCAATCCAACATCAAGCGAACACACGTTGGGATCAAGATATTAAGATAGGTGTCGGTGAGTTTGAGGGTAGGCTGGAACCCGATAAGTTCCTAGATTAGGTCGACCAGTTAGAACTATACTTCAAGTGGAAAGAGTTCCTCGATGATAAAATAGTCAAATTTATCTTCTTTAAATTGAAAGGTTATGCCTTAGTTTGACGGAAGCAAGTCCAAAATGATAGGATTAGAAAAGGCAAGGGAAAAATTGTCTTTTGAAAAAAAATGAAAGAGAAGCTTAGAGAAAAATCTCTCCCAGTCGATATCGACAAACTTTATTCCAAGAACTTTACAATCTTAGACAGGGGCTTAAGATGGTGAAAGAATACATCGAGAAATTTTATATCTTGCACGCCTGCAATGATCTTAAGGAGAATTAAGAATAGCGGATAGCCCATTATCTTATTGGACTTTACCTTTAAATTTAGGATGAATTAATCTTTTGCAATTTTCTACGGATCGATGCGGCCTGTAGTTATTGACTTAAGGTCGAGTCCAAGTTGAAAAGATATATTTCGATAAGGAAACACAAGTAGGAAGACTGTTGTAGGAACCAAACCAACCCCGAAAAATGATGCCCAACTAGGGATTTAGGTCCTAGCGGGATATCCTGGGACATCGGGACGGGGTACCATCTCATGTGTTGGTATAGGGCCGTCCCGCTAGCATCTCAGCATCCCGATTGGGATGCTTTGGAACATCCTCTATCTCAAGTGTTGGGACGGAATGGGATGGCGATGCATCTCGTTCCATGAAAAAATCGGGACAGGCTCGTCCCACGGGATTTCAAATCTTGTGCCAAACTCCCTCCAAAATCTGTTGTTGATACTAAGGATAAAAAGATTTTAGGTCCCAAGCCCTCGGGATCCAATATCACTTGTTACAAGTATAGGCAACTGGGCCATAAGTCATCTGGGTATCCTTTAGGACAGTTTCAGCGTAGGACAAATTTGATTGAAAATGCCGATGAGAGTGAATAGAAAGAAGAGGTAGAAGTGTAAGAGAAAGACACTGTTAGAAATAGTGAGATCCTCGATGAGACTACTGAAGTTTCTGAACTGAACCTAATTATTAATCTAGTCCTAGTAGCATCCAAAATATCAAGGATGATTGGAGATGTTTTTTCTGAACTGTCTATAACGCTGGTGTGTAGTGCCCATGGACGTATGTCACTTGCTTCTTGGAAGATCTTGATAGTTTGACCATAGTACTATATATGATGGGAAGGAGAACACATCCATAGTCACTAAGGATAACAAAAAGATTAGGTTGATTCCACTCAACAGTACATCAAAGTCGAAACCTAAGTCAGACTTATCCCTAAAACCATCCTCTGAGGGGCAAATCATGATGGATTTGAACAAGTCCTAATTTGTCAACCTAGCAGGATCTTCTATGGTTTATGCCTTGGTGATAAAAGAAATAACTAAAACTCCTGAGACTTCTGGACTGTTTGACCATTGTTAGGCGAGTTTTTTGATATCATGCTGGAGGAACTCCCTGATAGCCTAACTCCTATGAGAGATATCTAGCACTGCATTGATATGATGCTAGGGGCAAGTCTCTGTACCTAGCCCATTATAGGAAGAGGGGGTACATTAGAGAGAGGAGTCCTGTGGCTATGCCTGCTCTCATTTCCAAAAAGGACGGAATGTGGTGGATATGGATAGATAGTCGTGCTATCAACAAGATCATAGTGAAATATAGGTTCTCCATCCCTTGGCTCGATGACATACTAAGGGGTGCCAAATCCAATTAGCTTCATTGATTTTGGCATTCATAGCAACTAGATACTCAATGTTGTCCTTGTTATGATTATCAAGATCTACCAAGTAAATATTATCATGTCTCTTTTTCATGAACTTGATTTCATTGTCATTGGAACTAGTTATAATGCAGTGAGATGATTTAAATGAAATATTAAATTTTTTATCACATAATTGACTAATGCTTAGAATATTATGCATTAAACCATTTACAAGCAATATATTTTTGATAAAGATGGTAGGAGTGATCTTGATTTTATTGAGATCGATTATTTTGTCTTTAAAAATTATAACTCTTCCATCTTTAGCTTTAAGAGAGATAAACTGAGATGTATCTTCCATCATGTGTCTTGAATATCCGATGTCAAGATATCACTTTCTTGTTGACGAATAGGATGCCAAACATATCTACAAAAAGATCATAAGGTCTTTTTAGCTATCTAAGCTAGTTTGGGTCCTTTGGGGTTACCTTCAATGGTTCCTTTTGGAATCCAAGTTTGCTTAATATTAACAATTCTAGATGCAATATTTTTAAGTTTATTCAGATTGCAATTAATAGTTTTATGATCAGTTTTATTACATTTAAAACATCTAATTGTATGCTTTTCAAAAGAAGATTTTACAAGAGTATTTTTAAGAAATCTTTGTTTACTTAATGTATTAAATCTTAATCTAACTTTATCAAAAATCATTTTCTATTTTGCTAAAAGCTTCTGAAGATTTTGAGCTTAAAGTAAATTTATCTACAATAGGTTTAAGTTTATCAACTTTCTTTTGAAAGCTTTTGTTCTTTTCAATTAATTCATTTTATTCCTTCAAAAGACTTTCTTTTTCTTTTTGAAAATTTTTCTTTTCTTCAATTAGAGACTGATTTAATTTTTTAACTTCTTTACTTTTGTAAGAAAGCTTTTTAAAATCATTAAGCAAATCATAAAAATTATCATGTAATTTTTGTAGAGTAAAATCTTTAGAAACATTTTTAGTTATCTCATTTTCAAGAGCCATGAGGCAGAAATTGGCCTTTCCTTGCTTTGCTTCTTCTTTCTTGGAGCTTGAATCTTCATCGTTGCTCCATGTGGCTATCATGGCTTTCTTACTGAACTTTTTAGAGCTTTTTTTGAGTAGAGGGCAGTTAGCTCTAAAGTGATCGGATCTTTTGCATTCATAGTAAATGGCCGGTTGCTCCTCTTTTTCTTTTTTGTTTTCTTTGCTTCCTTCCCCTCTAATGTAACCTCTTTTCTTGGGGCTAAATCTCTTCTTTCTTATGAGCCTTTTGAACCTTCTAGTGATCATAGCCATTTCATCATCTTTTTTAGATTCATTGGATGAATCACTTTTCAATTTTTCCATGGTTGATGATTTCAGTGCAATCGTCTTCTTCTTTACTTTTTCTTTAGCATTTTGGTTCATGCTCAACTTATGAGTTATAAGTGAGCTAATAAGTGCTTCCAAGACTAACTTGTTGAGATCTTGGCTTGTTGAATCACAGTAATCTAGGTCTCCCAACTCTTTGGTAATGATCTGAGAATTTTGTGAACAAGTTTCCTATTAGTATAATCTTTGCCAAGACTTTTTAATCCATTAATTATATGTATGAATCTAGTGAATATAACAGTGATATTTTCATTAGGTTCCATCTTAAATAGCTCATATTTATGTACAAGCATATTAATCTTGGAATTTTTGACTTGATTTGTACCCTCATGGATAACTTCAAGTCGATCTTATATTTCTTTTGTAGATAAATAAGTAGAAATGCGATTAAATTCATTAGCATCTAAAGAACTGTATAAAATATTTATAGCTTTAGCATTTAATTGTATTAGTCGTTTATCTACATCATCTCAATTTTTTTCAAATTTGGGAGAAGTAATACCATCAATTAAAGCAGTGGGTGTGTGAGGACCATTAGCTATAACGTTCCACATATCATAGTCTTGTGTTTGAATGAATATTTTTATTTGTGCATTCCAATATATGTAATTGGTGCCATTAAATAAAGGTCTATTGGTTGATTGGTCTTTAACTAAGGATGTGCCAATTGGGATTGTCATTGATCTTTAACTCTTGATGGTTAGATCAATTGGATTGAGTACTTGCTCTGATACCACTTATTTTTCAGAAGCAACAACCTAAGATGCGTGAATTGGGTTTTTCAAAAATTAACTTAAATAAGATATGCCCAAAAACAATCTTGAAAGTGTTTGTAAAATGCTTAGAAGATAATAAATAAAGGCAGCAGGAATAGCAATGTAAGCAAAGTACAACAATCACAAATATAGAAGATTTTATAGTGGTTCGATGTCAAACTGAGCACTTACGCTGCATCCACTCACGTAAATCCACTTGAAAATTCCAACTATAACCTTTTAAAGATTATAGTCTGATTATTTTTTTGAATTCACAATCCCATCCAGTTGGTTTTCATTAGCTCGCCAACCACAACCTTATAGCCGATTATTTTATCAGGAGCTTACAATCTCTTCCTCTCTTTTAGACTAATTGAATGTAGGAAGGACTGAATTTAAGACACTTTTTATTTTCTTTTTATCTGAGTTCCTCACACTATCTTCAAGAAAAATAACTCAATGCAGTTCTCTGTTTTTCAAAAGTTGGTTCCCTCCATGAATCTTTCATATTTATGGGCTTAAAAATATCTGTAATTAATATTCTAGCCGGTGAAGCTTGAAAATAGCTGTTGGAATGAATTTAATCATGTTTTAGAAATTTTGAAAAATTAGTCATCATTTTGTTAGAATTCTGTGAGTCAGCTTATCTAGACTCTTTGTCGGCTAACCTTCAACTTTGAGTTGGCTAAGTGAAACTCTGAAACGGCTTAGCAGCAGATGCCAAAAATCCATTACTCTGTCTATTTTGTCTACCTAAGACTGGATCGGCTCAGATTTCTTCTTAGTCATCTAACTTGAATGCTTGATCGGCTAGCTGATTTTTGGATCGGCTTAGAGGATTTGCTGATTTCTATTACTTGCTGTGCTCTTCTGTCTCTGAGACTGAGTCGACTATCTTTCTTCTTAAGTTGGCTAAGCTCCAGACTTGATCGACTATCTTGTTCACAGGATTGGCTTGGTGAAATGCTTTGAATCTTCATCTTTTTATCTTCATCCTGAGTCTAAGACTTGGTTGACTATCAAAAAGCTTGAGTCGGCTAAGATCCTATCTTGATCGACTAAAATGAATACATGGTTGGCTAAGAGACTTTTTCTGATTTTTCATAGTTTCTGTCTCTCTTGGACTAAGACTGGGTTACCTAAGCTTCATATTGGGTCGACTCAGTTATATGCCAAACGTGCCAAAAGATGTTTTAGATAGCTCTTCTTAATCAATCTTATTCTAGGCTAGATTTGCCTTCTCAAACTTGTTGAGAGGTATTTTTAGACTAGATTTTCGTTTGAAATCTTTAGGTTCTTTCTTCCAATTGAAGGTCTTTATTTTGGCAACATGAATTTCTTGAAAGGACATCTTTTTGAGTAAGATAATTGAGCACATTGAGAAATCCTACAATCACTCTCAAACACATCATTAGTAAACATAATTTGTACTCAAACATCTTTAACATCATCAAAATCAATTCTAAGGCTTACAAATAGTTATTTAAATTATTCAAATTTGCTTATTCGTTGACTTCTAATTACGTTGTGCCTATTGAAGGTTTGTATGCATAACTGCTAAATATATGAAGCTGAAGTTGGTCATGTCTCTTCGTTGGTCCAATCCTCAGGAATTGCTTGTTTTACCACAAGTTTGCTTAAACTTGTTTTTGTAGGAACCAGATCTAAGGTTTCAGGGTTAGATCTTGAAACTTTTTCAAGATCATACAGCGGAAGACTAAAATAAATCAAAATTTATTTTCTAAAATCAGAGAATCTCTAGATCTAAGATCCTATTACATGATTATTACATAGCATTAAATCAGAAATTAAAATATAGAAATATAGCATGAACTACATGTTGATCATATCAACATGTTTCTATACTACATCTAATGTATGTGTTAAACAATAGATCAGATTTATTACCTTGCAAGTTAGACGTTCTAACCTCGCTGATCCGGGCTTGAGGATGATGTTGCAAGCCGCACATGCGTCCGGCTTCTAGGAGTCGTCCACACGAGCCCACGAATCTCGATCAGAAGTCCTGCTTCAGGAAATCAGCACAGTATGCTAGTACTGCGCTGATCCTTCTTTGATGGTTGATCAGGTGCCTCCTTGATTTGGACTCTTCCAAAGATGGAAAGTAGGAGTTTCAGATCTGAGACGCTCAAGAAACTCGAGATGGAGGAAAGATATGAAAACAAACAACCCTAGAAGAAGATCCTCTTCTTCTTCTCATTTCTCTCTTTAGACATCCTAACTTGTGTCTATTATATCTCCACGACCCAAAGATCTTTCTCTCTGATTTTTGGATGGCCCAAAGGTCTCTCAGATCTCTATCTTCTTCGAAAATTTCATGAAAAAACTCGTTTTATATAGAGAGATATGATAGAGTCCTTGTCTAGGTCAAATACCTAGTCAAGGCTTATCCAAACATGGCAAGTTAAGGGGCGCCCAACTCTTGAGCACCTCCTTATTTTCGTGCATGGATCACCAGCAAAGGATGCACAATGTGTACCCTAAAAGCCACGGAAATTTTAAAAAAAATTTGGATAAATTCGGTGCAAAATTGAAAGAGTTGGATTTCTAAAACTCTATCTCATAGAATTCAAAATCCAAACTTATTCCTTTTTGATTTGATCCAAACCACCTTCCATGTAAGAAAGAAGAGAGGAAACCTTTTGTGAACGTGGGAGAGACCTGGGAGAGGGCTTTTGTCGCACAAAATAAGAGGAGATTGGCGTTGAATGAGAGAGAGGGCGTGGGGAAGGCTTATGTGGCGCAAGGTGGAATCCTAGTCTTACTAGGATTCTATCTTATGACTTGTTTTAATTTGGTTTCTCAAACCAAATCAAACCAAAATTAGATCAACTCAATTAAAATAGGTCTTAATCCAATTAAGAACCTAATTTAATCAGATTAAATTAGATTTAAATCTGATTTAATTTTCTAATCAAATTAGAAATTAGATTGACCCAAGTCTTAGTTGAACTAGGACTAGTTTTTCCTTGTACTTGGCTTATCCAATAAACCAATTGGACTTGATCCAATCAAGCTCAAACCAAATCTAATTAAATCATATTTAATTAGACTTAATCTCAGCCCATTGGCTTAATCAAATTAAGCCAATTAGCAATCGAATTGCTAATCGATCCTCCTGCAACACTTACACTGGGTTAAATGTCAATCGTATTGATCATTTAACCTTAGAACGATTCTTAATCGTTGATCAACCATTCGATCGGATCATGAACTCTAATGTGTGTGACTTCATAGGTCCGAACCTAAGCTGGTAGCACAGGAATAAATTTCTGTACCAATCGAAGTGACCATCTAGCAATGGTACCCGACGATCGGATAGATCGAATGTGTAGAACATCCTTAGAACCCATGCGGATATAGTTTTCATATAATTCATCCCCTTGACCAAAATGATCATAGGACACCCCAGAGTTCAACTGTCAACTCTGATCAGGTTGTCCACATTGTATTTCAAAATATCAAATCCATCTGATGGATTACCCTGGTCAAGGTTTTGCTAAATTAAAATACAGCGACTCATTCTTCTCCAACTCTTGGAGTGGTCAATCCTATCTCGATCACACTCTGACTTTGCAAGTACTTGACTGTGCCCAGAAGCCTTCCATCTCTGAATTAAAAATTCAGTTAGTCCAGTACTAAAGCACAGTGAGTTGCTTGCAAGTCACTGAGGCGATCTCAGGTCTAAGGGACACTTATACCTATATCCCATCAGAGACATTCTCGACAGCAGAATACTCTGGAGTTGGTCATATTCAATGATGATGTACCAGTACATCTCACCTGTATGCCATACCAGTGTCTTTACACTCTTTGGTTAAGAGAACAACCAACCCATATGGCCTACAGCGACCTATGTTCGATAGAAGCTGTCGTCCTTATTAACAGCCTATCATTTGGTCGTGAACTGTTTTAAGGACTAATCGATAAATCTTCTCTTTATCGAATCTAAATAGTCCTAAAGACTTCATCATAACAACGGAGTTCATTAGAAGATGAAAGCTTATGATGAAAATATCAAATATATTTTATTTATTAACAAATCAATTACAATACTTGGTTGCTGAACCGTCAACAGCTTGACGATTGGCTTTTTGGGATATATTTTCCAACAACTCCCACTTGTCCTAAAGTCACTCGGCACAGTATCTAATACCCATCTTTGACTTGTGGTTGTCGAACTCCTTTATAGCCAGGGCTTTAGTGAAGGGGTCGGCCAGGTTTTCCTTTCCGTCGATCTTCTGAAGGTCGACGTCACCTCGATCCACGATCTCTCGGATCAGGTGGAAGCGGCACAAGATGTGCTTCGTCTGCTGATGTGCTTTGGGTTCCTTCGCGGCATCCGATGCTGCGATGTACTCCGCTTCACAAACAGAGTCCGCCACAGTATGCTGCTTGGAACTCTTCCAGCAGATGGCTCCACCATTCAGAGTAAAGATATAATCCGACACGCTCCTGCTGTCATCATGGTCAGATTGAAAGCTAGAGTCTGTGAACCCCACAAGTTTCAGATCTGACTCGCCATAAACCAACCATTGGTCCTTAGTATTTCTCAAATACTTAAGGATGGCTTTAACCACTTTTCAGTGATTTTCTCCAGGATCAGATTGGTATCTATTCACTACTCCTAGTGAGTATGCCACATCTGGTCTTGTACATATCATGGAGTACATGATAGATCTCACGGCTGAAGCATATGAGACTCTACTCATATGCTCTCTCTTCAGGAGTTGTTGGACAATCCTTCTTAGAGAGAAATTCCATGGCCTATCGGTAGATAGCCCTTCTTGAAATTCTCCATGCTGAACCTCTTCATCACAGTGTCTATGTACATAGACTGGGATAACCCAAGCATCCTTTTAGATCTATCCCTATAAATCTTCATTCCTAGAATGTAGGATGCTTCACCCAAGTCCTTCATGGAGAACTGTGATGACAACCAAACTTTTATTCCCTGTAGTGCGGGGATATCATTCCCGATTAAGAGAATGTCATCCACGTATAAGACAAGGAATACCACAACTGGACCATTTGCCCATTTATAGATGCAGGGCTCTTTTCCATTCTAAATGAAGCCATACGTTTTGATCACTTTATCAAAACGTATGTTCCAACTCCGAGAAGCTTGCTTCAATCCATAAATGGATCTCTGAAGCTTGCACACCTTGGACTCATCTGTGGATGTAAACTCCTCAGGTTGTATCATATACACCTTTTCGGTCAGCTCTCCATTCAGGAAAGCTGTCTTTACATCCATCTGTCAGATCTCATAATCCAGATGGGCAGCTATTGCAAGCATTATCCGAATGGATTTGAGCATTGCCACAGGGAAAAATGTCTCGTCATAGTCAATACCATAACGTTGACGATACTCGTTGGCGATCAGACGGGCTTTATAGGTCTCCACCTTTCCGTCTGTGTCCCTCTTCCTTTTGAAGACCCATTTACACCCAATGAGTTTAACCCCTTCAGGTGGGTCAACCAATGTCTATACATCGTTGACCTTCATGGACTCCATTTCGGATTTCATGGCTTCAAGCCATTTCTCGGAATCAGGTCTCTGCATTGCATCCATATAGGTGATCGGATCCTCATTATTCTCATCAAGTTCGATAGGATCACCATCCCGGACCAAGAAACCGTAGTATCTGTCCGGCTGATGCGGTACTCTACCGGATCGCCTTAATGTGCAGGTACATTGGGCTCCAGATCTGATCTAATCATATCTGACTCAGGTTCAGCTATTGGTGTCGGTCCTTCTATCTGTTGATCTTCATCAAGTTCAACCTTAGAGGCAACAGTTCCTTCACCAAAGAACTCCTTTTCTAAAAAGATTGCCTTAAGGCTGACGAACACCTTTTGTTCATCAACATGGTAGAAAAAAATATCCTTTTGTCTCTTTGGGGTACCCTATGAATGTGCATTTGTCAGACCTAGGTCCGAGTTTGTCTGTGACTAATCGTTTGACATAGGCCGAGCACCCCCAGACCCTAAAGTGTGAAAGTGCTGGCTTACGTTCCGTCTATATCTCATATGGAGTCTTAATTACAGACTTACTTGGAACCCTATTTAACAGATAACAGGCCGATTCGAGTGCATATCCCCAGAAGGATATCGGCAAGCTAGCAAAACCCATCATGGATCGGACCATATCTAACAGAGTCCGATTCCTCCTTTCAGATACACCATTATGCTGTGGTGTTCCTGGAGGAGTTCATTGGGAGAGAATCCCATTCTCTCCTAGATATGTGAGAAACTCACTAGAAAGGTATTCTCCTCGATCAGATCAAAGAGTTTTAATACTCTTCCCAGTTTGTTTTTTTACTTCACTTCGGAATCGTTTGAATATTTCAAATGAATCTGACTTATGTTTCATCAGATAGACATCCATATCGGGATAGGTCATCCGTGAAAGTTATGAAGTAGAAATATCCACCTCTAGCACTGGTGCTCATGAGCCCGCATACATCAGTATGTACTAGGCCCAAGAGCTCAGTAGCTCTCTCACCTTTTTCAGTAAAAGGTGACTTGGTCATTTTACCAAGAAGACAGGACTCACAGGTTGGAAGTGATTCACAATCACTGATTTCGAGGATTCCCTCTTGAGTCAACCTGTTTATTCTGTTCTTGTTTATATGACCTAGCCTACAGTGCCATAAGTAGATATCTGACACACTATCTAATCTAGGGTGCTTGTCAGTAGAATAGATTCTTATCAGGCTTGATCTTTTTGTTCTGGCTCTGCACTGATGTCCCAGCCAGAACTTGCACCTTCTTCACTTTCTTCTTGTTCTTCTTCCCTTTCTTAAAGGGTCGAGAACCAGAAGACGAACCTCTCACTAAGTTCACCGATTTCTTGAGGAGTTGGTGATCCTTCTCAAAGTTCTGAAGCAATCCCAGTAACCCGTGGTAGTTTACTTCAGGCTTTGTCATTCTATAATGAGTGAGGAATGGGAGATAAGACTTGGGCAGCGAGTTCAGTATTGCATCTTTCCCAAGCTGCTCATGCAAGGAAAAGCCGAGCTTGCTCAATCGTTCCATGAGCTCGATCATGTACAATACATGATCAGTGATAGAGGCACCATTCCGCATTTTGGCGTTGAAGATGGCACAACTAGTCTTGTGCCTCTCCACGTCATTGGGTGTGCCAAAGGCATCCTCCAACACTTGAAGCATGCCCTTTGGCTGAGCCGTCTCGAATCTGCGACTGAACTCGTCGCTCATGGCAGCCAGCATGATACAGCGCACCGTGATCCGGTCATTGAGCCACTTCTGGTGTCTCTGACTGTTCCACGTACATTGACAGCTGGCTCCTTAGGTGCAGGATCCATTATCACATATAGGATCCGTTCATGCTTCAGGACTATCTTCAACTTTCGGTACCAGCTACCGAAGTTGGGTCCCACCAACTTATCATTATCCAACAATGATCGGAGCGATAGAAAAGTGGCCATATTTGCACAAAGGAGAACCATAACCTAATTAATAATTGATTTATTAAATCTAAAGATTTGGACTTTAATCAAAAGATTTCTCTCACTATTTTATTCGAATTGGTAGCCTCTACCTCCAATTCGAGGAATTACCTTAATTCCTTAGTGGGTACTAGAATCCACTTAGATTACACACAAGCCCAACTTTGGTTGGCCAACCCATGTATATCTAAGGGTAGATTCATAACCAATTGTTTCTCTAAACAATTTCTAGTAATTTTAATTTTGCCCCAGAAATCTAATCAGTAGGCTTTGGCCTCCACTGTAAGGATCCGGTTAGGTCCAACCATTAACATGATCATACTTGGTGTATCTAACCAACGAATGATTAAGCCCAACTTTGGTTGGCTCACCTAACCACCATTAGAGAGACACTTCCAAGTCGTCATATGATGAGTGATAATTCCATTAGTCAACAAGCACCAGGCCTTTGGGTCTGCAATGATTATTGAGTTAATGGACTTATTATCAAACACCTTAATGGGAGGCTATGACTCAGTTATCTCCGTAACTTTGTCATTTTAAGGACCTAATAATTTTAGAGGATTTAAATAATATAGAGGATGAGGTCAGATGAACCAGCTTATCATGATCCTCCCACTGACTTCACCAAGTCAGCTTAAGGGAGACCATTAAAAAGGTTAGTCTAGGAGCACCTAAATCAGTCACACTGATTTACTTAGCTGACATGGGTCAGCTCGAATAGTCAAGTGATCTGATCAAAACATAATTTCACCAAGAGGCCAGGTAAGTTCGATCAGTGGGAGGGTCTGCCAAAGCTTGCCTTAGACACCATCAAAAATGGCCAGGTAAGCGGGCTCCCAATTAAAAACCACCGGTCTGGTTTACCTTAGACACCAACTGGTTTAATTAGTTTCAATTAGATCAACCTAACAGTTCGTGCTAGACCGCTTAGCCAAGAATCAAGTCCATTTGGTTCTCGTTAAAGACATGGACTTGACCAACTACAACTATTGTAATTGATCTTGAGAATCTTTGACCTAATCTAAGACAACAATTGATTAGATTTAGTCAATTCTCTAATTAAGTCCATCTTTAATCTAACCATGGGTCTAACCCAATTAATGGACCTAATTCTCACTAATCCATTAACCCAATGTGTTATGGTTTGTATCTTAGGTTCTTCAATTCACAATCTTAGAATCTAATCAAACAACTTAATTCTTAATTAAATTTTGGGCTGAGGGTTGGGTTCGGCTTTTCAAAAAATAATTTTCATATTTGTAAAACAATTTTACAATATGATTCTACCAACCATATTGCATGTTTGATTCATAATCAAGATACAAGTGAAATAAACATGAAACTACTTTAGATCTAATCTAAACAGGTTCATGTGATTGAAACAATTTCAACTTTAAACAATTTCTTTGCACAAAAATTATTAACAAAGAGATTTTATTTTATATTTAAACACCTTTTAAATCTAATAAATCATAAATTTAATCTAGATCATATCTAATAAATTTATGATTAAAGATAGATCTACACAAACTATGACAACCTTTGCACTGTAAGGGGTAAACCTTACAGCAGGACAACCTTGCACTTCGTGATTGATCTAAAATTTTAATTTCAGATTTAATAATTAGATTATAAATTAGATCTAATTTAAGAAATAATCTAAGCATGTATAAATAATCATGTAATAAAGAACCTAGGCTCTGATACCAATTGTAGGAACCAGATCTAGGGTTTCAGGGTTAGATCTTGAAACTTTTTCAAGATCATACAGCGGAAGATTAAAATAAATCAAAATTTATTTTCTAAAATCAGAGAATTCCTAGATCTAAGATCCTATTACATGATTATTACATAGCATTAAATCAGAAATTAAAATATAGAAATATAGCATGAACTACATGTTGATCATATCAACATGTTTCTATACTACATCTAATGTATGTGTTAAACAATAGATCAGATCTATTACCTTGCAAGTTAGACATTCTAACCTCGCTGATCCGGGCTTGAGGATGATGTTGCAAGCCGCACACGCGTCCGGCCTCTAGGAGTCGTCCACACAAGCCCACGAATCTCGATCAGAAGTCCTGCTTCAGGAAATCAGCACAGTATGCTAGTACTGCGCTGATCCTTCTTTGATGGTTGATCAGGTGCCTCCTTGATTTGGACTCTTCCAAAGATGGAAAGTAGGAGTTTCAGATCTGAGACGCTCTCAGGAAACTCAAGATGGAGGGAGGAAAGATATGAAAATAAACAACCCTAGAAGAAGACCCTCTTCTTCTCGTTTCTCTCTCTAGACACCCTAACTTGTGTCTATTATATCTCCACGACCCAAAGGTCTTTCTCTATGATTTTTGGATGGCCCAAAGGTCTCTCAGATCTCTGTCTTCTCCGAAAATTTCATGAAGAAACTCGTTTTATATAGAGAGATATGATAGAGTCCTTGTCTAGGTCAAATACCTAGTCAAGGCTTATCCAAACATGGCAAGTTAAGGGACGCCTAACTCTTGAGCACCTCTTTATTTTCGTGCATGGATCACCAGCAAAGGGTGCACAATATGTACCCTAAAAGCCACGAAAATTTCAAAAAAAAATTTGGATAGATTCGATGCAAAATTGAAAGAGTTTTGGATTTCTAAAACTCTATCTCATAGAATTCGAAATCCAAACTTATTCCTTTTTGATTTAATCCAAACCACCTTTCATGTAAGAAAGAAGAGAGAAAACCTTTTGTGAACGTGGGAGAGACCTGGGAGAGGGCTTTTGTCGCACAAAATAAGAGGAGATTGGCGTTGAATGAGAGAGAGGGCGTGGGGAAGGCTTATGTGGCGCAAGGTGGAATCCTAGTCTTACTAGGATTCTATCTTATGACTTGTTTTAATTTGGTTTCTCAAATCAAATCAAACCAAAATTAGATCAACCCAATTAAAATAGGTCTTAACCCAATTAAGAACCTAATTTAATCAGATTAAATTAGATTTAAATCTGATTTAATTTTCTAATCAAATTAGAAATTAGATTGACCCAAGTCCTAGTTGAACTAGGATTAGTTTGTTCTTGCACTTGGCTTATCCAATAAATCAATTGGACTTGATCCAATCAAGCCCAAACCAAATCTAATTAAATCATATTTAATTAGACTTAATCTCAGTCCATTGGCTTAATCAAATTAAGCCAATTAGCAATCGAATTGCTAATCGATCCTCCTGCAACACTTGCACTGGGTTAAATGTCAATCGTATTGATCATTTAATCCTAGAACGATTCTTAATCGTTGATCAACCATCCGATCGGATCATGAACTCTAATGTGTGTGACCTCATAGGTCCGAACCTAAGCCGGTAGCACAGGAACAAATTCCTGTACCAATCGAAGTGACCATCTAGCAATGGTACCCGACGACCGGATAGGTCGAATGTGTAGAACATCCTTAGAACCCATGCGGATATAGTTTTCATATAATTCATCCCCTTGACCAAAATGATCATAGGACACCCCAGAGTTCAACTGTCAACTCTGATCAGGTTGTCCACTTTGTATTTCAAAATATCAAATCCATCTGATGGATTACCCTGGCTAAGGTTTTGCTAAATTAAAATACAGCGACTCATTCTTCTCCAACTCTTGGAGTGGTCAATCCCATCTCGATCACATTCTGACTTCGCAAGTACTTGACTGTGCCCAGAAGCCTTCCATTCCTGAATTAGAAATTCAGTTAGTCCAGTACCAAAGCACAGTGAGTTGCTTGCAAGTCACTGAGGTGATTTCAGGTCTAAGGGACACTTATACCTATATCCCATCAGAGACATTCTCGACAGCAGAATACTCTAGAGTTGGTCACGTTTAATGATGATGTACCAGTACATCTCACCTGTATGCCATACCAGTGTCTCCACACTCTTTGGTTAAGAGGACAACCAACCCATATGGCCTACAGCGATCTATGCTCGATAGAAGCTGTCATCCTTATTAACAGCCTATCATTTGGTCGTGAACTGTTTTAAGGACTAATCGATAAATCCTCTCTTTATCGAATCTAAATAGTCCTAAGGACTTCATCATAACAACGGAGTTCATTAGAAGATGAAAGGTTATGATAAAAATGCCAAATATATTTTATTTATTAACAAATCAATTACAATACTTGGTTGCTCAATTGTCAACAGCTTGACGATTGGCCTTTTGGGACACATTTCCCAACAGTTTTTTCTTCTTAGATGCCTTCATTCTTCTTTAGTCTTGCTTATTCAGCAAAGCTTACTTACTGGGGCTTATATGGAAATAGGCCTGCAACCTGGCCTGGTCCAGACTCGGGCCAGCATGACCTGGATGCGACTGAGTTCTCTTTCAAGTCATGATTTTTGACCTAAACCCGACAATTGACTGACCAGGTTGGGTCCATTTAAAGGTTTCTTAGACCAGTGGGTCATTTGAGCTGAGCTGTCACAAGCATAACCCAAGTCATTTGGGCTGGGCGGCTGGTCATTTGGGTTTAGGTTGGGTCTGGTCTAGGTTCAGGTCCAACACAAGATGAAAGAAAACTGTACCACTCATTCTATATGTTTGAAGAAAAAATTAGTAATGGATTTTGAAGTCATGGGTTTCTGGGTTTAGTGGGATTGTCGAGCTAGGTTGAATGAGGCCATCTAATGGTTGAGTTTCCATGTCCTAGGGTCTTATTTAATCCGAAGAAAGCAAGGAGGGCTGGCTTGACTCTTGTTCCATCTCACAAGATCTAAGACCAAGTGTTGGCGGCCTCCAACTATCTCATCTGACAATCGTGTCATGATTGGTCTTTTGGTCATGGGCAATATTTTAGACACATTAGTACACAAGTCCAAGCAGGTCCAATTTGGGTAGGGGAACATGATGAACCAAATCAGGGTTTACAAACTCAGTCATTTTTTTCAGAACCCAATCTGACCCATGGGTCTGAAAGCCAAGTCGGACTGGGCCTAATTGGGTTGGAAACTCAGGACCAGGTCAAGTCATGAGTTGACCTGACTCATCTGCAGCCCTATACCTGAAGCAGATTTTAGGGTATACATGTTCACTTGAAATCATAATCCTTCCTCTATCAGTGCCATCCACATAATTCACATTTTATGTAATTTCTGATTAATTTCTCTGTCCCCTCCCAGAGGTTACGAATCTACCAACAAAGGTGCGAATACTTCGAAACCATCGTGCATTCCTACACATCTTTTCAATATGCTTGGGATGAACCATGCTACCCTCATCGTCTTGTTGTTGAGGTATGCATAATTACCTGCTCACCTACTCCAATGCTTCTACTCCCATCTATATGCATGCTAATATTCAGATATGTTGGTTGTTAGGTGCCTGGAGAGCGAATTTTGGGAACATACAGTCTTGATGATGTAAAAGAATTTGTGCCTGTGTACTTACCTTCAACATCTGAGGTATGGATTCTTTGTTGGTAATGTTAAATTGGAAGGTATTAATGTCATATATGATTGAGAAGTGGTTTTTGTTAAACATAAATTTTAGTATTTTTTTCCTACTTAATCTTAGCATTTTTTTCTCAGCAGAGAGCATCTAGTTTATGTTTTCTGCAATGCTGTTGCGAAACTGGCTTTTCTCTAATGCTGTTCTTGGGTAGAATTTCCTCTTAGTATATTATCATGATAGTATAATATTATACTATTATCTTTGAATGCTGTCATATTTTATCCTGGACCATCTGCTTTCCTTTTCCATGTTCCGTCACTGGATGTTGTTAGTCTTGGAGACTTGACTGATGCATTGTTTGGTTTCTTGACATTCAACTTCATTCTGTGCTGCAGAAACCTGAAAGAAGACTTTATATCTCTGTACATGCTGAAGGAGCAATTAAGGTTATTCACTGTTGCTTCTATTTCATAGGATAGAATAGAATCTACCTCTTGAATTGTATTTTCATTTTTTTTATTCCATGATTCACAGGTTCTCAGTATTGTCGATTCAGGTTATCATATCGTGAGAGATATGAAAGAAACTAGCTTTTTTGGATTCAAAGAAAAAAAGAATGTTGATCAAAAGCAGGATTGTCCTGCCAATTTCACTGAAATGGTTACATTACATCTGCCATTTCTTGGGATCTCCTTAATCAACTCTTCTCCGCAGGTAAAAAAATATGAGCTTCTTTATGATACAATGTGATTTTTGCACTATTGTATTTTTCTTTTTTTCGCATTACACATTGTTGGTATCAAGTGCCCTGATAAGAATTGATGTTTTCTCTGCAGGAATTGGTTTTTGCATGCGCAAAGGAAATCACAGTTGTTGTAATGCAAAGTTTGGATCAGCAGAAGATTTCATTCAAAATCTTATCTCTGCAAATTGATAATCAGTTGCCTGTTACTCCATATCCTATTATGCTATCATTTGATAACGAACATAGAGGACGATCAATGAGTTTCTTGAAAAACAAAGATAATAAGTTAAGATTCCAGAATGAAAATATCAGCACTTCTTCATGTGACAGTTCGCTTGAACCAATGTTTTACTTAGCTGCAGCCAAGTGGAGGAATACAGATGCATCATTGGTGTCCTTTGAATATATAAATTTAGGGTACCTTTTAGTTCTCAATTAAATGTTATCTTCTTTGATGCATAGATCCTGGCTTTTAGTAATTCTTTACTCTATTACACAATTGCAGTTTGGCCCCTCTTTGTATCGAGCTGGAAGAGCAAGTTCTCTTGAGTTTGTTCGAATATTTTAGAACTGTGTCTTCTAGATTGCAGAGCAGAAGCTTACAGAAAAGTTTTGAACTGCGGACTTTTGACGATGGTACAGATGTTCTGATAGAGTGCCCAGTTCTTGATTACAAGTGTAGAAGTTCTGAATTTGTGGAAACCCCGACAAAGAGTGGACTATTACCTTCTGTTGTTCCAATTGGAGCTCCATGGCAACAGATTTATCTTTTAGCAAGAAGGAAGAAGAAGATGTATGTGGAGGTGTTTGAATTGGATCCTATTGTGCTGTCTTTAAGGTGAATATCTTAAAATTTATGATTATTTATCAAAAAATGTTTGATATGAAACACATACTATACAGCAACATAGATAGGAAGTCTGTATTCCTTCCCCAATCTCAATGATCACTTAGTGTTAATGTGCTATACTTTCTACTGGAAAATCATTGATTTGTACTTCTAACTTTTTCATTTCATGTTATAGTTTTTCAAGCACTCCATGGATAATTAGGAACGAAGTTCGTGGAGATTTGGAACCTTTTATTCACATCACCAGCACTACATTTCAGGTGAAAATGATTCTCTCTATGGAAAATGGTTTCTATTCAAATCATTTTATCTAAAGAACAGTTTACGTGCTGTAAAATTTGATGATTTTGCTTTTTTGTACTCTAACTGCAGCCGTTAAAATATCAATTATCTTAAAATTTTTGACCGATGTTCCTGCACTTATTGTGTATAGTAAGAGAAACTGAACCACAATTTACTTCATTTTGTGCTCTATAGCATATAATTTGATACTGATATAATTCACTTGTACATTTAAATTTAGTGTTGCAAAAGATTAATACAGTTCTGGTAGTTGGTAGTTAAGTGCAGCTGTGCATATATAGTGTAGTATAATTTTTCTTGTTAAAAATTAACTTCGTCCAGTCATTTTCTGTATGTCAAAAAGGTAAATAATTGGGTAATGAGGATAAGGATGCTAGTTATTATTTTTATGTTTGGGGGGCTAAAAAATGATGGTGCCTCAAAAGGATCTTTTTAGTTTTATGTGATGAAATTTGGGCCAACCCTAATTTTATGGTTTGGTTTCTTTATCAGTTTGTGTTATGTTCTGATTGTAGCAAAAATATTGTTTGGACTAACATATGTTATTCTAATGTCAAGCGAAATCATTTGAAACTTCAGTCATTTATTAAAATGCTAAAAGTTAGGAATTTAGTTTTGGAAAAATATTAGTTGACTACAAACATCAGTCTGGTTTTAAGCTGAAAATTTATTATGATCGTCTTAGTAATGAGCCAAATTTGAGAGTCAAGAGGTTAAATTTAATGCATGTATATGGACTTGAACATCATGTGCAATGAAGTTCATAAATGTAGATTCAAAGTTGTGAATTTATGAAGTTGTAAACTTTGGATCTGTAAACAATTAGGAAAATAGGAAAGGCCTATCTAAATTCATGTTATTTGTATCAGATACCTGTTGGCAGTGACACTGAGTATTAGACACATGTTCCAAAGTAAACTGAATACTTTCAATGAGAACCATAGTGTTTAAGTGTTTTATCATAGGCATGCATTGTTCAGGATCAGTTGCTTCTTGTTTATCTGTATATGAAAATGTGAATATCTGCATGCATCCCTTTGTTTACTCCTGTCAGACTATTTGTTGGTACTAACATGAACATTAATTGCAGAGAGGTTTGATGGCCCTTGTCGATGTTGAAGGAGTGCCTGTTCATCTTAAACAACTAATGCTAGGGCATCTTATGGCTAGCTGGGAATCAATCCAAGAGATCCTCATTAGACACTATACGAGGCAGTTGCTTCATGAAATGTATAAGGTGGACTTTTAATCTTTCTGATGGATATGATGGAACTCGTGATTGTTTCTGTCAACTATCGTTATGTTTAACATGCATACAAATATATGATAACAATTCTTCTGATGCAATTAGTGCAATGACCTTATGGTTCACTTAAATCACATAATTTGATTCTGATGTCTGTAGAGGATAAAGCTAGTTACACTGTTAGATAAATTTTGTTCATCAGATGTTGTAGAGGATAAAGCTATTTACGCGTTAGATAAAATTTGTTCATCAGATGTCATAGTGTGTTATAGAACACCATTGGTATGAATTACTGCTTTTCTGTAATACTAATTTAATAAATAGTGGTATGCATCTATTATGATCTACTATGATTTCTGGTTGTCATATTAGGCCTCCTTGGTGCATTTTATTTTTCTTCCTTATATCATTTACTAAGTATCTTGCAGTGCAACTAAAAGTCAATATGGAAACTTAAAATGAAAAAATATTTTGACTAAATGTTCTTGAGCCATACTAAGCTAGTCATGTTGTTCTCATGCCAACCTCAATCTGGACCTACCTTGCTCATGTTCAGCTTGTGTACTGCCCCAAAATGTACATAAGTTATTTTTTTGTTGACTTTATTATGGAAGAAGATAATTTTCATAAACCATGCTGTTCTATGTCTGTTAATTATTGAAGAAAGCTCAATTATAGTTTTCCTAGAGCAGCCATGACATGGTTCCATTGTTTTCTTTGTTTCTTGCTTGAGTTCATCACATCTATGCTCCAAAATGTACATAAATCATTCTTGTTGATTCTATTGAACAAGAAAATAAGTTTCAAAGATCATGCTGTTTGTACACCTGTTAATTTTTTAGGAGAGCTCAGTTATAGATTTCCAAAGTAGCCTTGACATGATCAAATTTATTTGTTGGATATAAAGTTCCATACAGGAATCAGGTTTTCTTTTTCAATTCATTCTGGGTTCTTTGGCCACTTCAACTGCAGGTTTTTGGTTCTGCTGGTGTTATAGGAAATCCTATTGGCTTTGCAAGGAATGTTGGTCTTGGTGTCAGGGACTTTCTATCTGTTTCTGGCAAGGGAATTTTACAGGTATGCAGATTCACTGTTTGGACCATCTTATCTGGAGGATGAAAGTTGTTTGATCCAAACTTGAATTTAAGTTGGTGCTTTTGCAGAGCCCAGGTGGACTATTAACTGGTATTGCACATGGTTCAAAGAGTCTTCTTAGTAGCACAGTCTATGCCATAAGCAGTGCTACTACTCAGTTCAGTAAAGTTGCTCATAAGGTATTTTTGAAGGTTTCCTTCAATAGATTATTATGTAAGGATCATTCGTCTCATGATATCGGGCATTTACTTTTGCAGGGTATTGTTGCTTTTACATTTGATGAACAGTCTGTGTTTGAAATGGATGAACAGCAGAAACATCCAGATTCACATGGAAAAGGTGTTTTAAATGAATTCTTAGAGGTAAAACTTCATGTACTGAGTTTATTAATCCCCGAGACAGATTAGAAATATGAAGCAAGGATATAAGATGCACCACGAGGTTCTCAAAATATGAGATTAGAAATATGAAGCATGGATATAAGATGCACCACGAGGTTCTCAAAATATGAGAGCAAGCTATTGAAAAAAGATGTGATTCTATCTTTTCTAATTCTATTAATCAGTGATATTTCTAAAGGCTACTACAATATGTTAAAGCATTTTCTTATCATTTTGAATGTTTTTCTGATATAAACGGTCATAATTTTGCTCGAAGTTAAGGGTAGTTTATGGAAACTAGTTGGTGTCCTGATGGTTAATCTTACGTTGAGTGATTGTTGTATATTAAATAATGGATGATTGGTCAAAACTCTTAATTCTTTGGAAATGCTATTTAGAATTGTTTGATATTTTACATGCATGTGTTTAATCATAAAATGTCAGTGTTGATTCTAAGCTAAATAATGGTCCTCCAACAGTCCTTAAATATATACTTAACTATGAGTCTTTTTATGAATGCTTTGCCATATGATATTATCATGCTGTTACTAAGGTTTTACTTGGTTACCTAGGGACAGATGTGCATCATTCTTTAGGAGTTTCTCAAAATGGGGTCACCTAGCTCCATATTATAATAGTCTGTAGAGAATATCACCTTACTATCAAGATATATGTATGCTATAGTCATCGGTTAACTTTTTGAATGGGGTTTTTTCTAATTGTCATAAAGGATGTCATTGTTTATAATAATGGGTTATGCCTTCAATTTTTATACTGGTCAACATATGCCCTTAGGTAGTGGCATGACAAGTTTCATGAATTATAATGGGCATTGCTTTCTTTCATTTAAAATAATGTGCCCATGTTATTGTACATGTTCAAATGTGTTATTTATGCCATTATATGTGATGTCACATTATTGATATACTCTAATAAAAGGATTCTATATAATGTAATTTATTATGATGGATTGCTCTTAAGCTATAAAATTGATTCTAGTGGCAACCTAACTTTCTGTGGAAACATCATGGCTGAAAATCCCATGGGTATAAACAAACTAATGGAGTGAATAGAATGTGCACTACTTTAGAGTAGTTCTTTCGATGATCCCTAAATCATCTTTTTTGTTGAACTACAATGGGATTTGCAGAATTTTTGCTCTAAATGTGCTGGAGGTAGGATTTTATGTGAAGTACTTATTTGCAAGGTACCTTTGAGGACTTCATGTATTTGGGAATAGAGGTCGTTCAATCATTGCATATGGGGATTTGGGCTAAAAGCATAAATTACTTTTCCATCAAGATTCCAGCACATGACTTTAAACTGCAACCTGACTAAATCTAATGGCAAGCCTCTTAGCACATGTTTTGCAAAAATATGACTCACAAGAGCATAATTCAAAAACTTTCGTCTGCTAAATTATTTTCAGATGGAAGCTAAGTCTACATAAAGCAAAGGTTCAAAGCCCAGAAGGCAACTTCACTCATTGCATGGGAAATATCACTTGACGATTTTATGATTTTAATGGTAATTTTAATTTTGATTTCGATTTATTTTAAATTATATGGACGATACTTAAGACATAGGACTTTAATGATCTCAAAATTTTTTAGTTTAATTCGAATATTTTCTCAAACTTACCTTTACTTGTTGGCTAAGAATTTTAAATCAATTCTAATTTTCAATCTCATGGTTCTTTCGATCTCCTTACCACCGAAAACTGTTTTCTTGCAACAGTTTTAAACAAGGTTATTTTTTGAATGGATGCATTTATTCAAAGAGGACCTTTATTATTTTTTTCAACTGATCAATGTTTTGGATGTACTCTTTTACAATCTTGTTATGTTTTGGCAAGTTTTTGAACACTTTGATGCAATGTTTGATCGAAGTCTCAGAGAAAATATTGTGCTTTCAATTTCTCCTTCATCTTGTCCCATCTTCTGATCTTCTCTTTCTCCTCTATTCTCTCTCAATTCTGCCAACTATCCATAGGAGCTGCTCCTCTCAAATTTGCTTCAACAAGTTGAACTTTCCTCTCTTCTGGAGCTTATTTCCAATCAAAGTAACCCAATGCTGTCCACCCAATCTAGCATTTCTCAACCACCATCTTACCAGCAAATTGTGAAATCTAGACTTGCATACCATATTCCTTAATATTTTGTAAAGCATGCATAATGCATGTTCTTTCAGTGGTGTTCTAATATCAGTCTTACTACATCTAATCTGTCCCCATCAACTGAACTACTATTTCCCTCTTAAATGCTGAACTAAAATCATCTTTAACATTAAGTATTTGCTTTTTTTTATTCATGTGATTGTTGAGTGCTTGCGAGACTAGGATTCTGAATCTGCTCTTGCAATCTTTGTAACATCTCAGATTCTCAGTGATAACTTCTGCCCCTTTGACCACAGCCTTTTCGACTTCCTATAGCTACTTATATTCACAACTTACGCACCTAAAGAAACATAACCATATGAAGCCATAAAGAACAAGCTTGCTCTTATACCAATTTGAAGCAAACCAATAGCAGCAAAGTCTAATATAAATTATGCCACTTATAATATCTTATATTGCAGTAAACGGCAGGTAGAATAGTATCTTTTACAAATAACAGCTAGCTGTGGATGTCAAACGAACCAAAACAGCAAGGAACGAAATTTCTTCACTTGCTATTGTAACAATTACTAATGTTAGTGCTGCACAAGCACCAGGTAGTTTCTTAGATCCAAGAAAATACACCCTTTAATCAAGACCACATATTTTTGTTTCCAAGACTTCCCAAGAAATAGCTCTTATGACAAATAAGATTGAGGGACCAAATAGAACCTGACAACAACTGGGAAACTAAATTGATGGAAATACCTTGAGGCTCACCTGACCATTAGGACGTCCGAACATTCTTTCTGACTCTTCAGATTGTATTACAATTATGTATTTTTATATAATAGTTGTTTTGTATCATTATCCCTCTTTGTTCAACAAGGTTTGAAAACTCAGTTACAATTTTGTCTTCCATTGGTCTGTGGAGTTTCTGTTCAGGTGGTTCAAAAGTTTCACTTCACATTTCAAAGTATCATCCAAAAAAATAAATTCAAAATATGCTGAGAAAAATAGAAGAAAATAGATAATAATTTTATAGGATTTTGTTTTTAGGTTCTTTATTTGTGTAGTTTTAGCAATTTTGGGCTGAAATTAATATTGCATATAAGGGATGTATATATTTATTTTCTTGTGAACATATTATTTAGTTCTTGAGCTTTATGTAGCAAGTTTGAAGCTTTTCATGTTGAGTGCATTCAAATCTTTTTCATCATTTTCAAGTAGAACTCAAATGTATTGAACCCTCATATATTTTAGGTTAAGTGGGTATCTAATAAAATATATGTAGATATAGGATGTTATATTTATTTTATATGAAAAAAGATATTATTCAGTGCCTTGCGTGCTTGTGCATGCTAGCACGTTAACATGCCAAGTATTGGCATGTAGCCAGCACCTTCCATGTGCTGCATGTGCGGTAAGGTGCTGGCAGGGTACGTACCATTCATGCCATTCTTAACAGCACTTAAATCCATGCCTCTAATTGAACAATTACTTTATAGTCTTTGAACTTGTGACATCCAACTTGCCAATATAGATCAAGATATGGTTTTTATATTGATGTTTATAGAGCACTTCTAGTTAAGGCTTATGATTATATTCTTATATACTGTATGTCAACAACAGTCCATATCATATCCAATTCCAAGCTGACGAGCACAAATCTTATGGAATGCTTGATATGTCCATGCTTGCAGACTCATCTGCTCTCATTTTCTACTTGTCATTTAATTTTTGTTTCAAATCAATGCCCCTGCTTCTGATATGAGTATTAGGTCATGGATGAATTTAATCTTTCAAGTAATTTTGTCTAATCTCATGAATACAACAGGGTCTTACCGGACTACTTCAGTCCCCAATCAGAGGTGCTGAAAAGCATGGCCTCCCTGGAGTTCTTTCAGGTTGTTCTATTTAAAGATACCCAGACATTGTGTAGGGTGGTTGTATATTGATGAGTGCAAAAACTGTAGACCTCTGTTAATGCACTTGTTCCTACAGGAATAGCAATGGGAACTGCTGGACTGGTGGCAAGGCCAATGGCTAGCATTCTTGAAGCCACAGGAAAAACAGCACAAAGCATCAGAAATCGTAGCAGCCCCCACCAATCCAGCCGCTTCCGTATCCGGTTCCGAAGGCCTTTAGCTAGAGAACTTCCCTTGTCACCGTACTCATGGGAGGAAGCAATTGGGGTGTCAATGCTTCTACAAGCGGATGGCTCCAGACTAAAGGACGAGATATTTGTCATGTGCAAAATGCTCAAACATGCGGGGAAGTTTGTTATCGTCAGTAAGAGGCTTGTTTTGATTGTTTGGTGCTCTTGTTTGGTGAGCTTGCGCTTGCCAGACTTTCCTGGTGTTCCTCCTGATCCAAGGTGGGCTATAGAAACAGAAATGACTCTGGAGAGCGTAGTCCACGTAGATAGGACAGAGGAGATGGTGAACATTGTTGGAAGCAAAGCGGAAACGCTACCTAAGCAGAAAAAGCATAGCATGAGGAATAGACGTTGGGTTCCCCCCACATCAGCGCCTCTTTTTCATTTGAGTGTTGAATTACCAAACAAGGAAGAAGCTGAGGATACTCTACAGGTTTTGTTGTCTGCAATTGAGCAAGGGAAATTGCAAAGGAGGGGGGTGCACATGTTTCACCGGAATAATCTCAGATGAAAAGTAAGATGAATGACGGCTTGTTTCGTCAAAGAACTGAATTTTACACCTTAATGCCTGACCGGCTGATGAGTGCGTTGTACCTTTTTCTACGTCAAACATTGGTTGATAGCAAGTCTGTTGCAAAGATTGCATGATATGCCAACTGTATATAGTCGAGAGTGGAAGAAAAACATCAAAGATTGTGTACAAATGAAAATGCAATTCAAACTTATTGTACGGTATGTAAAGCATTTAAACAACTTTTTGGCATTAGGATATATAACAATCTGGCTAGTAAATACTTGTGAGGGAAAATTGATGCAACTAAGTAGATGGCAGGTATTTGTATTAATACAGTTGCTCAATAAAGACAAATGGGTAGCTTGCGAAGTAGCATGGTATCCCAAAACTAATTATTAACTTAAGTTATCATGCTCTCAATATGAGATTGTGAGTTAAGGGCCACAGCAATCTCCGCATGCGGCAATGGCTTTATCCTTATAAGGGATTCTCTCCGTAGGCATGGGTACATGACATTTCAAATACAACATTAACTTAAAATCATAATTCAATTAATTAACCAATTCAATTGATAATTAAATTTAAAAATTTTACATCAAAATAATTTTAACTAAAAATTTAAAAATAGTAATAATAGATTTAATCCAATTATGTTGGTATCTTATTTCTAATCTCACTTTCAAGAAATGTTCATGTCCTCAATTAAGTATTGAAAGGAAATGAGAGATAATTAAGTATTTCAAGTAATACTTAATAAAGATTTGGATGATATGGATATGTTGCTTTTCCAACAGAATGGTTTAATTATTAGGTCAATGTGGATTCAAACTCATCAATTTCGAGTTCCAATGTGCTTGTTCGTGATTGGGACTTCGACCATTGGGCGTGAACCATTTTGGGTGATCGGTTCATGGCTTCGGTGTCGGTGATGAGGATGACCAGAGAAGGAATGTAAGATTTGATTGGTTTAACCAGTCCAATTTCAACCCAACTCAATTTAGAGACCCATCTGTTAGGCGGTGTCCATCTCAATCTAAGCCGAATAAATTCTTGTTCCACCACCTACCCACCCATGCGTTCTTCCTCTTTCTTTCTCTCTTCTGCATGTTGCTTTTTTTTTTCTTCTCGTGCGCTCTCTTTCTCTTTTTCATGCCCGCACGTTCTATCCCTCTTATTCTCCATCTTCTTCTGATTCTTCTTCCTTTTTCTTGTCTTTTCTGTATTTCATTTTTTTGATGGGGTTGCTGCCCTGAGGTTCTCTTTCCCATCAATTTCAACCCAACTCAATTTTGGGGCCCATCTGTTAGGCGTTGTCCATCTCTAATCTAAGCCGAATAAATCCTTGTTCCACCACCTCTCACTCGTGCGTTCTTCATCTTTCTTTCTCTCTCTCCTGCATGTTGCTTTTTTCCCCCTCATGCACTCTCTCTCTCTCTCTCTTTCATGCCCGCACGTTCTATCCCTTGTTCTCCATCTTCTTCTTCTTCCTCTTTCTTGTCTTTTCTATATTTCACTTTTTTGATGGGGTTGCTGCCCTGAGGTTCTTTTTCCCATCAATGTTAGTAAATCCTAAACTCTTCTCGGCATTTAATCTGATTTCAATTTAAATTTAATTAGTATATGGTTTGAGGTAATAAGAGAAGAATATTAAGGGAAGATTATTGCTGATTTTGAGATGGATTGAATCTATCTATGATAATCGAGATTTTTATTTTTTTTATTGGTTAATATTTCAATCTGAAAATTTAACTGATACTCAACTAATTTGCAAAGTTTGAGAATGTTTGGATGCTATTTCATAGGATAAATAAATCTGAATTGGGGCTATTGTGCAGGGAAGAATACTTAACCAGAAATTTAGGTTTAAGGAGTCTTATAGATTATTTCAAGGGAATAATATGATATTAATTTTAGATTATATGTGTTTGGATTATTAAGTTCCGAGGAGTATTAGTGAAGCACTAGATAACTTGATAAGGGATTTCTACAATAATCTCTACTTAATCAAAGTACTTACATAAAATGATAAATAACTATTACTTGAGACTATTCATTGGTTTAATTGCTATCACATACTTTGATACTCAACTTGAGTCAAGCATAAATTATAGAATTATGAGTATTTCAAGTTTGGAACGTTCATAGTGATTTGTAAATTGATAATTACGGGTTTATTAGAAAGATTTCTAATGGATATATAAATTTTTGGAATTTATGTTAGCAAATGTGAATACATTAATTTGTAAAATTATGTTGCATATGAATTATGAAAAATTTGATGATTAGTCACTGATTCAGAATTTATATATGTTACAATTTATATATATTATAGTGAGGATTGTTTTGAAATGAGTTTGTGCATTCGTACTTAACTGTCAATTTACCTACATTATGAACCCTGCCACACAGGGGTTGTATGTTGGCAATTGATATGGATTATTTTGAAACCTGACACTATCGACGGTATTCTAAACTTACTCCACTGGGGTTAAATGTGGTATTCTAGATCTACTCCACAGACGGTTAAATGCGGTATATTGGGCTCTGTCACAGAGATTATATGTCATCGTAGTCATATTGACTGATGAGTTATTATAATGCTTTTGAAAAATTTGATCTTATAATATCATCAAAAACTTGTTGGTAATTATCTGGTTTCTATATGGATTTTGAAATATCTCAACTTATAAATAAGTTTTCTTTGATTTGCATAATTATACCTATATTGTAGAATTTTAAGTTTGACTCTATTTATAAATACCATATTATTACATCAGTTTTTATATCAAGTAAATATTTAACTTCAGTAACTTGATTTCTTTGATTATGTCTTGGTTACTTATGGGCTATTAGCTTATCATTGTAAATTTCTATATTTTTACAGAGCCCAAAGCATGATGAGGATGGATAGAGGTTAGGACATGAGATTAAAGCAAGGATCTAGTTAGCCATCTCAGATAGGGTTGAGCATGAGTCGGGTTCGATCGAGTTAAGAAAAAAATTTCATCCGATCGAACCTAATCAAGTTGAAGAAAATTC
Organism: Elaeis guineensis; assembly: GCF_000442705.2. Lineage (NCBI taxonomy): Eukaryota > Viridiplantae > Streptophyta > Magnoliopsida > Arecales > Arecaceae > Elaeis > Elaeis guineensis. Next base: position 19,033,687 of record NC_026008.2, on the reverse strand, counting down.
AACTTGCTGCCGACCATTTATCATGTATAAACTGTTTGAAATCAAAATGAATGGTTTATAGCAGGTTTGGATGGATTGTATCAGTTTGGGCTTCAATGTTGGCCCAATATTGATTTTAAGTCTAATGTTGGCCTACTTAAGCTTATTTACTTTTTTTCTAATCAATTTAATATAAAAGAAGTCTAAACCTTATAAATTATAAATTATAAATTTATTTTTGAATCTATATAAAATAAAACAGAAAAAAAAAAGATTTACTCATCTGAAAGCAACTACATCTTAAAAAGTTTTTACTTTAGAATCTATCAACAATTCAACATTAATATTTTCATGAATCCAAATGGGTGACACAATATTTTTTAAAATGAAGTATTAAAGTCTGAACGTTGCTGTCTCAAAATGAAAGTGAGTTTGTGAAATACTACATTAGTTGGATTCAGTTTCATACAGTTTATAAGTATAAGAACCGAACCCGATCATAAATAATAGATTTTTTATAAATTTTAATCTGATTCTATCCAATTTATATCTTTCAACCGATCGAAATTGATGTTTATCAGGTCGGATTGGGTGGGTTTCTTCGAATTTTGGTTATTTACTCAGCCCTAATCTCAGACCAACCTTCCAAATTTTATAGAATCCTTTCTATATTATCTTTTGTATAAATATGTAAATTATGTGATTAAAGTTATTTGCAAATGATAGTTGTGAATATTTTATTTTAGGATTTGAGTTAATGGATCTTAACTTGTGAATATTACTTGTTAGTTTGATATGTTATTGATAGGTTGTATGCCTTGCATACCTATAGTTCTTTATAGATATGCGGCAGCTATTCGCATCCTTGATTTCTAATTTTAGGATCGGGGTATGACAGTTATTGTGGTATCAGAGCCTAGATTTGAATCCTTAGGAATAAACGCTAAGATGAGCATAGGACATTGCTTAGGTTACTTTTAAGTCTAAGATTTTTGAAATAAACCCTAGGATGAGTGTAGGTGGGATAGACAATAGGAATTAGTATGGTAGCTAGGATAGTAAATTTGAGATTTTAACATATTAGTATTGTCTATTCTCTCAGCTAACTAGGAATTTATAAATCATTATTATTAATGTCTATTACATCAGAATGGGCTGTCATGCCAATGTTCCTCTAGTTGGTGAGAGTTCATGTGATGGTGGCACATGCTAGTAGAAAGATCCGACTGACATATTTAATCCAAGAGGTCCAACTAGAACTACTCAAAAGGAATTGCTTTGATTGATGCATATGATGCGTATCGTAGCACATCAAAATTAATCCTACTTACTTACTATGTAGATAGGGTGAGTCGGGATCGTATCCACAGAGATCTTAATTGATTATTTTAAAAATATAAAAAAAAAAAAATAGATTGGAAGAAACTAATGAAGAGACAAGAGCATTGCAATAAAAAGATTTTTCATTAATCAAATAAAGCTTACACAAAAAAAAAAATTTATGATACAAGACAATCAATTCCAAGTTAAATTTTTTAGCTACGCCCGATGGTGGATGCTACTACAGAAAAGAGCTACGACAGTAGTCGACAACTGTTGCCGTAGCCAAAAAAATCGCTGCCATAGCCTATGGTAGTGGTTCCACAACCGCTGCCACTATCATTGTCGCCATAGGTCTATGACAGTGATTATTGTAGTGGTTGATATAATCGCTGTCATATACTGGGTATAGCAGCAGTTATTCAATCGCTACTATAGCTTGCAATATAGCAGTGGTTTACCAACCGTTCCTATAGACCTCCTTAAATTCTTCGTCATCCTCTATGCAGACAGCGACAGGATGGCTGGAAGGCTTAGTCTAGGAACTTTAAGGAAGAAAAGTAGATGGAGGTTTGAAAATATAGAAATGAAGGGTAGTGGCACTAGGATTAGGATCTCTCCTAGATTTGATGGAAGGCATGCTAGGGTTAGGACCTCTCTTAGACTTCTTGAGATGTGGAGAAGGGATCTATGAAAGAATATGGTAGTGGCAAAGAAGAAGAAGAGAGGTTGTTAGGGTTAGTACCTCCCCTAGACTTATGGAGAAGAGAGGAAGAGGGAGAGAAAGGGGGCAGCAATTTGGAGAGAAACTTAGGCATTAGCTTCATTCCCCGAGAAGGAGGCATTAAGGCTCTATTTATAGGTGGGGAGTGGGGCTTAGGATTCAAGAAAGGAAGGAATTTAGGATGGTTTGCAAGAGCAAGAGGGGACCATGCCTAGCTAGGGTTTCATAAAATGGGGGGCACGCGTATGAGAAGAAATAGGGAGAAGGTTGTCGTGTGAGAAAATTAAGAGGGATGTGGGAAAAATCAGCATAAAAAGAGAGGGCGACCTTCTTACGATGGCATGGAATAAGAGAGAGATTTTGTTGGTTTCACATGTAAGAAAGAAAGGATGGGTGGAGAAATTTTAGGGCACGAGGAATTGGTTAGTGTAAGAAAGAAGGCATGGAATAAGAGAGGAGGCATGGAGACTTAAGTTGGGCGACACTTCTTTCCTTCTTTTTCCTTTCCTTCATGTGAAAACATCCCAAAATAAGTTGGGGTGGCACATCTTGGGTTGGATTGTGGCGTGAAGTCCTTCTCTTCCTGTCCTTAGGGTTTAGATGTGGTGCATCCCTTGATAGCCCTTGGATCTTGATGCATTATTTCTCATCCCTTGATTTTTAAGTCTTGTTCACTCTTGATTACTTATCTTCTAATCTGAGTCCTTGATTGGAGAGATTGCATCTGATCCTTTCATGAATAAGTCGCATTCACACTGGAATAGAAGCTGGTTGTCTGGTTTATTCAAATCTGATTCAATTTGAGTCTAATTTGAATCGTATGAATCCAAACTCTCTATCACCTAATCAAATTCTTAACAAATTAAGAGCAATTAAATAGAATTATGTGTCTCTAGTGATTTAATTCAAGTGTTCATCAGCATACGCTTTCTAAGGTAGTGCAAATGCAACAATAGCAATTGCAAATGACAAAGCAAAAACAATCGGAGTTTAAGCAATAGGATCAACAACCACAATAAAGTCTGCCGACATTACATAGACCAGGGGGATTTGGTAGTTTTGCTAATTTTAAAGCTATAGCTCCACCACCATTTTTTGGGACAACTAATCCGCTGGAGGCTGAGAAATGGTTAATAAAAATTGAGAAGGCCTTTAAATTTCATAGGTGCACTAAAGAAGAAAAGGTCAATTATACTTCATATTTACTCCAAGGGAGTGCATATGATTGGTGGTTATCGGAAGAACACAGTTGTGGACCTAATGTGGTTATTACTTAGGAGGTCTTCAAGAAAGCTTTCTACACCAAGTTATTTTCCTAAGAGTGTTCAAATTTAGATAGAAAGTGATTTTATTAGGCTGGAGCAAAGAAATATGTTGGTAACTTGATATGAGGTTGAATTTACTCGTTTGGCTAAGTTTGCATCTACTGTGATGGCTGATGAGTAAAGTCGAGTTCAACGATTTATAATGGGGACAAGGCCTCGACTTAGACAATTGGTGAATGCATTTGAATTGACTACCTATGAATCAGTGGTAAGCAAGGCATTGTTGATATAGAACGATCTTAATGAGATGTAGAGGGATAGCGACTGAAACTTGAATAAGAAAAAGAGATCCTTCCTAGTTGCTTCCCATGCAAATCAAAGTCCTGTAAGCTAGTTTAAGAGAAGAGAAATTCAATCCTCTGTTACTAGCACTCTACAAAATAGTTGATTGTGATGTCCTAGATGTGGAAGGGGTCATGCAGAACAAGATTATTGTTGAATCAGTGGAGCTTGTTTTGGATGTGGTCAATTGAACCATAAGGTGGCTAACTATCCTTTCAGAAAGGAGAAACAACCTACTCAATCATCCCAGATGAGCCACGCATCTATAGTGTGGTGACTTTATCTTGGATGTCAAAGTAACCAAGTGCCACAAAAGTCTAGCACACAAGGAAGGGTTTATGCAATAACCTAGCAGGATGCACAGGCTTCTAATACGATGGTGACAGGTACCATTCTAGTTTTCTCAGCTTATGCATATGTATTATTTGATCTGGGTGCTACTCATTCCTTCATATCTGCTACTTATGTTAAAAAGCATAAATTATCCTGCGAGCCTTTAGATGTTGAATTGTATATTAGCACCCTAGTTAGAAGTACTTTGATTGCTGCCTATATTTGCAGGTCTTGCATAGTTAGAATAGGGGATATGGAATTATTAATGGATTTAACAGTGTTAGACAAGCAAGATTTTGATGTTACTTTGGGGATGGATTGGTTAGCTGCTTATCATGCTTCAGTAGATCATTATGAAAATAAGTTACTTTTCAAATTTCGAGCCAACAAAAAATTTATTTTATTGGAAGCAAAGGTGCTGCCCCTCCACAAGTAGTATCAACATTGCAGGCTACGCGAATGATAAAGAAGGGCCTGTTTAGCCACTGTGAGGGACACTCAATGAGAAGGCATAGCACTGAAGGATATTCCTATTGTTTGTTAGTTTTCTGATGTTTTTTCTGAGGACTTAGCAGGGCTTCCACTAGATAGGGAGATTGGATTCTCAATTGAGTTAGTACCTGGCACCACCCTAGTTTCTAAGACATTGTATCGAATGGCCTCAACTAAATTGAAAGAATTAAAGGAGCAATTGCAGGAGTTACTGGATAAAGATTTTATTAGATCCAGTGTATCATCTTAGGGAGCTCCAGTATTATTTATCAAAAAGAAAGATGGGAGTATGAGACTTTGCATTGATTATAGAGAGTTAAATAAGATGACCATATGAAATAGATATCCTCTGTCCCAGATTGATGACTTGTTTGATCAATTGCAGGGAGCCCAAGTCTTCTCTAAGATTGATCTTCGGTTAGGCTATCATCAATTGAATATCAAGATATAAGATGTCCCCAAAATAGCTTTTAGGACATGGTATGGACATTATGAATTTTTGGTGATGCCATTGGGACTGACTAACGCACTAGTAGCATTTATAGATCTAATGAACAGGGTGTTTTAACCCTTCTTGGATCAGTTTGTGATAGTTTTAATTGATGATATCTTGATCTATTCCAAAAGTAAGGAGGAGCATGAAAGATATTTGAGATGTATACTTGTTGAGGAAAAAGCAATTATATGCAAAATTAAAGAAATATGAATTTTGGCTAGATAGGATAGCATATTTGAGGCATGTGGTATCAAAGGATGGCATTTTAGTAGATCCATGCAAGATGGAGGCCATTGTTAAGTGGAGTCAGCTAACCAATATTTCAAAGGTCTGCATTTTTTTAGGGTTGGCTGGTTATTACAGAAGGTTTGTTGAGGGGTTCTTCTGCATAGCTGTGCCATTAACCCATTTAACTCAAAAAGGGGTCAAATTTGAATGGACAAAAAAATGTGAATAGAGTTTTGAAGAATTAAAAAAGAGATTAATAACAGCTCTAGTTCTAATCTTACCCTCTGGGAATGAATGTTTTATTATCTATAGTGATGCATCTAAGAAAGGGTTAGGATGTGTTTTAATGCAACATGGTAAGGTAGTGGTTTATGCTTCTAGACAATTAAAATCTTATGACCAAAATTATCCTACCCATGACTTGGAACTAGCAGCTATTGTTTTTGCTCTTAAAATCTGGAGACATTATCTCTATGGTGAATGCTGTGGGATATATACTGATCATAAAAGTTTGAAGTACATTTTCACCTAAAAGGAGTTGAATATGAGATAAAGAAGATAGCTAGCAGATGCCTTGAGCAGGTAATCTTTAAAATATTTGGCTACATTGATTACTACCCAAAAATTGATTTTAGAAGATTTGAAAAGGTTGGAAATTGAGGTATTGATACATGACCCTAGTAAACTTCTAGCTTATTTAACAGTTTAGCTTACATTAATTAAGAGAATTAAAGAAGTTCAGAGTAGTGATTCTCAGCTATAGAAACTCAAAGGTGAAGTAGAAGTAGGTACTCGACCAAAATTTTGTATTCACAATGATGGCTCTTTAAGATTTGGTACTAGACCGTGTGTGCCTAATATTGTAGAACCGAAGAAGAAAATATTGAAGGAAGCCCACGATGCAGTTTATATAGTATGCCTTGGAAGTACTAAGATATATAGGGACTTGGAACAAAATTTTTGATGAAGAGAGAAATTGCTTCGTATGTTGCACAGTGTTCAGTGTGCCAACAGGTGAAGCCTGAACATATGAAAGTTGCAGGACAACTCCAACCTCTTGACATTCTCAAGTAGAAATGAAAACATATTACAATGGATTTTGTGGTTGGGTTACCTAGAATCCTAAATGGTAATGGTGATGTTTGGGTAATTATAGACAAATTGACTAAATTAGCACAGTTTCTATCTTTCAAAGTTCGTCATTCACTTGAGAAATTGGCAAGGTTATTATTAAAAAAGTTGTTCAATTACTTGGAGTTCCAGCAACTATAGTGTAAGATAGAGACCAAATTCATATCTTGATTTTGGAAGAGTTTGCATAAGGCATTGGGACCAAGCTAAATTTTAGTATAGCCTTTCATTCTCAAATAGATGGCCAATCAGAAAGAACCATTCATGTCTTAGAGGATATACTGAGAGATTGTATTATAGATTTTGGAGGCTCATGGGAAGAACACTTATTCTTGGTAGAATTTGCCTATAATGACAGTTATCAAGCTAATATTCAAATGGCCCCTTATGAAGCATGTTATGGAAAGAAATGTGGATCATCTATTTGTTGGGATGATGTAGATGAAAGAAAATTTTTGGGACCTGAGATTATTCAGCAGACCATGCAAAAAATGCGACTAATCAGAGAGCGGCTCTATGCAGCTCAAAGCAGATAAAAGAGCTATGCTGATGTGAGAAGAAGGAAGTTGGAGTTTCAAGTAGGTGAACATATATTCTTAAATGTATCACTTACTAAAGATATTATGAGATTTGGTATCCAAGGTAAATTGAACTCTTGATTTGTGGCTCCTTTTGAAGTATTGGAGAAAGTTAGAGAGATAGCTTACAGACATGCATTACTGCTTGCCTTTGTTGGAATCCATAATGCGTTCCATGTATCAATGGTAAGAACATATGTGTTGGATCTCAGTCATATTGTAGAGTATGAACCTCTGCAGCTTAGAAGAGAACTGATTTATGATGAGCAGTCAATTCGGTAGTAGACAGGAAGGATCAAGTTTCGAGACATCATACTATCTCTTATGTTAAGGTTTAATGGAGTAATCATACTGAAAAAAAAGCTACCTGAGACCTGAAGAATGAGATTAAGGAGAGATATCCTCATCTTTTTGCAAACTTAGGTATATAAATTTTGAGGGCTTAAGGGGGATGAATGTAAGACCTGGCTAGCTTAACCAACCCAATTCCAACCCAACACAATTTTGGGGCCCACCTGTTAGGTGTTGCCCACCCTTAATCTAAACTAAATAAATTAATCCCTATTCCATCACCTTCGTGTAGCGAAAATTTAGTGCAGGGGCAAAATGATAATTTTAAATCTTTTTCAAAATTACTATTTTACAGTGGAATTATTAATTAATCTCATTAATTAATACTAATTAACCCTACACTAGGATCTAAATATGATACAACAGCATGCATTTAAATTTGAAATTCAAATTTGAATCAGTAAACCTTTTACAGTACTGTGTTCAGAACACATCACCTTTTGCGGGTAGTCGATCACCGCAATCTGATCACCGTCGGGGGGCTCTGATCATCACGTCGTAGCCACACAAATGTCTGGCCTCTGCGGATCGTCCACACGAAGCTCCCGTCTGATCAACTCCTCACGAATGCTAGTTCATGATTTCACCCTTTTGATGGCAGATGTTGATCGAACTCCTTCGATCAATGTGTGCCGACTCCTCGGATGCTCCGAATCATTTGCACGGTTGTTTGAGAGGCTGATGGATCTCTCTCTAAAATTTGGTGGACTCACGACACTCGTGGCACACCAATCTCACTTCCCAAACCCTAGGTAGAAACCTTAGGGTACACACTAGAAATCCTGCGCTCAATTTTCTTTCTTTTCTTTCTTTTTCTCTCGGAAGGTTTTGGACCTTCACCTTGTGCACAAACTTTCCTCATGCCCCAAAGTTTCTCTCCTAAAATTTTTACGCACGTCCCACCTTTCTCCTCTTTTTAAAACAACGTCGAACGTGTCTTATCCGCGTGAGAGGATAAAGATAAGTGGTTGCACATTTGAATTCAAATCAAATTTGAATTCAAATGCAAAACCAACTCATCCCTATCCACTTGTGCGTGAGAAGAGAAGGGGCGTGAGTTGATTTGTGCATGGAGAGTTTACACGAGAAATATTTTTTCGTGTAAAATATGGGGCGCACAAGATAAGACCATGGCGCATGGATTAGTTGGTTGCTCATTCAAATTCAAACTTTCTTTTGAATTTGAATGGCCAACCAACTTATTTTTATCCAGATATTTGGCGCACAAGGGTGGGCATGGGATGGCTTCTGCGTGGAGAAAATTCATAAGAAGTTGCTTCTCGTGAATTTAAATATGCACAGAAGAAGTGAGGTGGCGCAGGGAGAAAAGTCAAGATGGTTTGAACCTAATTGAGCCAACCTAATCTAAATAGGTTAAGCACAATTAGAATAAATTAAATCCAACTTAATTAGGCTTAATTAGGCTCAATAAAATCCTAATCAAATCAGGAATTAACTAAATCTAACCCCTGATCAAATCAGGGACTAAACCACCTTAGCAATTAGGTCAACATTTAACCTAATCGGGTCAATCCAAACTGAATCCAATTCAATTGGACTTGATCCAAAAATAATTACTCAATCAAATTGAGTTAATTAGCGATCAAATCACTAATTAAACCTCTCATAAATATTGAGTCCAAATTCGATGGGCAATCAGGCATCAGAGACCATCGATATGAAACCCTGATCAAAGAGTTCAAATTTCAAATTCAAAATTTAAAATTCAAAATTTTGACCCCGGTACCCAAAATGTGTGGAACTCATGATCAGAGAATCCTAATTCTCAATCATAGAGTCCCAGACACATAAGACTCATAATCAGCCATCTGATCAGAAAGGAACCACTAATGTGTGTGACCCCGCAGGTTCGAACCTAAGCCGGTAGCACAGGAACCAATTCCTGTACTAATCGAAGTGACCATCTAGCAATGGTACCCGACGATCGGATAGGTCGAATAATCGCAATCGTAACATTCAGAACCTACGTGAATATGGTTACCGTATAATTCATCCCTTTTGACCCCTGTGTTTAGGACGACTCAGGGTTAAACTGTCAACCCTGATGATATCATCCGAATCGTGCTCAACTAAATTAGTCCTGTGACTCCTCACTAGGACTACCCTGGCCAAGGTTTTGCTAAATTGAAACACGACTGTACACAGCTCCTAAACTGAAGTGGTCAATCCCATCTTGACACACGCACCGACAAGTCAAGTACTTGACTACACCCAGCAGCCTTCCGTCATTGAATTAGAAATTCAGGTAGTCCAGTACCTAAGTGCAGTGAGTTGCTTGCAAGTCACCGTGGCGGTCTCAGGTCGGAGGGACATTTATACCCATATCCCATCGGAGCAAATCTTGACAGCAGAAATAGCTCCGGAGTTGGTCACGTTCAGTGCAGAGTACCATTACATCTCACCTGTATGCCATACCAGTATCTCCACACTCTTTGGTTATGAGGACAACCAACCCAATGGCACACAACGACCTATGCTCAATAAACGTTGTCGTCCTTAGTAACAACGTATCATTTGGTCGCGAACATGTTTAAGGACTAAGCGACAAATTCTCCTTTGTCGAGTCTAAATAGTCCTAAGGACTTCACCACAACACAGGAGTTCATTAGAAGATGAAACATTTGTGATGAAAAAATATCAAAATAACTTTTATTTATTTATAATTCATTTACTAATACAAAAGGAGCACAACCGTCAACAGGCTGACGATTGATTTTGGGACACTATTCCCAACACTTCGACCCATGCATTCTTCCTCTTTCTTTCTCTCCTGCATATTTCTTTTTCTTTCTCGCATGCGTGCGCTCTCTCTTTCATGCCTACACGTCCTATCCCTCTCTCTTATTCTCCATCTTCTTTTCTTCTTCCTCTTCCTCCTCTTTTCTGCTTTTCACTTCGTTGACATGGTTGCTGCATTGAGGTTCTCTTTCCCATCAATGTGAATAAACCCTAAACCCCTTTTGGCATTTAATCTAATTTCAATTTGGATTTAATTAGTATATGGTTTGAGGTAATAAGGGAAGAATGTTAAAGAAAGATTATTGCTGATTTTGAGGTGGATGGAATCAGCCTATTGATCAATACACTAATATGATATAAAAAGTATTAAAATTTTAATATTTAATCTTTATTCTTTAGTATTTGATACTTTTTATGTTTTTTCAGAAATAATTAAATATAAAGACTTAATCGCAAACCAACAAATAATAGCCCTCCAATACGTACAGATGAAGTCCGAGTCCAAATTTAGCCTGTTATATATATGACATGTAAAGACACACAGATGCATGGCAGGGACTCAATAGATAAAAAAAAAAAAAAAAAAAAAAAAAAAAAAAAAAAAAAAAAAAAAAAAAAAAAAAAAACCATGTGAGTGATTTCATGGGGACCATGGAATTAATGGGGCAAGGGAGCTGGGTTTCTTCATGCGGTTAGGAGGATTTGAATGTTTGGGCGCCTGGGGCTTCAAGCAGAATAGAGAGCGGGAGTGAGCAAGATAGGTGGAGCACAATTTGAATTTGGCACAGTTCAATCCAGGCAAGCGAGCGGGTGTGCACCTGAGACGCAGACAGAAATATGGATGCGCCTGGGTTCTTGGGTTCAAGCGGTCATGCGGCACAGGAGATCATAACGGGAGCAGCATTCAAATGGGAGAAGGCTGGGAGCGCAGTTCTTCCACGGTTCAAACACGAGAGCATTCACTTAAGACATGGAAACAGAATGCGGAAAGGAGTCCTAATATGTGAGGAATCAAGAGAAGGGTTACGTTAGTGACTTGGGGGGGCTCTGAAAGCTATAAAAAGGGGTACAAGGAGAAGAGAAAAAAATAGAACAAAAAATTGAAAGAAAATTGTGGAGAAAAAGAGAGAGAAAGAGAGGAAAGAGTTGGAGCTTTGGGAGAGAGGAGGTTCTGCTGCATCTTCTTCGAGTTCTTTTTCAACCTTTCAAGAAGATAGAGTTTTTGATGTGAGTGAGATCCAATCCATGAGCAGCTAAATTCTTATCTTCAAGAGAGTAGATGAGGTCCTAAAATTCAGATTTGTATTTTATTTTTTTATTCTTATTGTGTATTTTCTTTTATTATGCAATTAACTACTTGTAAGGCTTTTTTTTAAATAATAGCGAATATTTAGTAAAACATGAATAGTTTTTAACATGAGTCGTGATTTAAGGATACGATTCGTGCTCAGCAAGATAAGCTATGTTCAAAATTTAATCATGAATTTATCTTTTTCTAATTACTAAGTCTTGTAGTTTTCAGTAATCTAAATTGCTTTAATTAAAATACAAATTTATGATTAAAGGATGGATTCAAAAATTTGAGGTATTTTTTTCTAATTAATTTTTTTGAACTTTATTTCTATCAAACTTATTTTTTTTATCTTTTCAAAACCCTAAAATTTTAATTGTTCACTTTATTTTCTAATTTGAACATAACTTAGCCCTTAGATACCTAAGAATATGATTCTGACTCACCCTATCTATATAGTTTGAGTTAGATTTTATTTTTTATCGCCTATGACAGCGATCAAATTTTGGTGCTATTGTCGGAGATCATTAGCATGGTTTGTTTATAAAAAAAATAAAAATAAATTTTTTTTCTAGCTAGATTGCTTTATTTGCAAATATAGAAAATTTTTTTGCTTCCTATAGTCTAGTTATAGCTTAAAATAATTTAATTTCTATTTAGTTAGATTCTTTAAGCCTCTTCAAATCTAATTAACTTAATTAAAACTACCTTGTATTCTTCTTATTTTGAATAACATAATATAAAAAAAAAATAAAGACACCACATTATACTTAACTAAAATAGAGAAACTAATTAAACCTTAAAAGCTTCTTACTTGCATTGGACATCTTTTTTTTTTGCATTGCATATTTTTATAAAACATCTTAAGGGCAAAATCCTAAACAACATAAGGTGAAGATTTCATCATCCTTCCTTGACTCAAAAATCACAACTTTCATATTGTATTGACCTAAACCTCTAACATAAAATCAATTAGACATTGGCCCTTAAGGACTCTCGAGCTCAATAGGACAAGAAGCCCTAAGAGTTAGACCGGATTAGAATTAGTCGGTTTGATTGATGTCTAAAAAAAATAATGGGGGGATCCCCACCAATCTTACGCTTACCTGGCCAGTTAAGTGACTAGTCTTTTACTTGAAGTGCTCGAAGGTGATCTTGAAATAGTTAGGAGCTATTTAGATCTAGGATAATCCTTAGCTAGGATTGATTGCATAACTTGATTGCTAACCCACAAATATTAAACCTAATAAAACTCTTCACATCTATTCTTTAGATTTAGGACTCTTTAGGTTCTCATCTTTAGAATTTCTTTCATCCTTTTCTCTCATAAAAAAAATCTAAAAATAAAAAAAAAACTATAAAAAGCTTGAATCTATATTTTATCCTGGATAGTGATATGGCTGTACCCATTGAGGCTGAACCTTTTTGCTAGTTGAGGGAGTATTTTACCCCTTCTTCTTACACTTATGACTCTTATACACCCATGTATGAACCTAATATAGGTGGAAACGATGAGGTTGGAAACTCCATAGATATCCATAATAAGGTAAAAGAGGTGTCCCAAAAAATTGATCATCTATTGAATAGACATTCTCCTACCCCATCTCTGCATGTGTGTGATATATGTTTGAGTCCCACCCACCTGGTTAGTCAATGTCCAGCCACATATCGATTCTGGGAGTTTGCGCATGAGTAAACTTACCAAACCCAAATCCAGACTGCTCATCACAATTCTTTTGCCAACATCTACAATCTGGGTTGGGGAACCATCCAATTTTTTTCTGGGCATCACAACCAACAATTGATTATGGACCTAGTTATCTGGAAGAAACTTATATAGCATACCACCTTCAGAATGTTCAGCAATCCTCTCCAAGTGCCTATAATTCGGCATTTGAAGAGAAAGTGTTACACATGTTAGAAGGGCTAGAAATGAATACCTAGATCTTCCACTCCCACACTCAGTCCATAGCCAAGCTAGAGATCCAAATTGATCAACTAGCTACTGCACTCAATAGGAGAGAGGAAGAAGAATTATCTAGTCAGCCCATAACTGACACAAAGGGGCAATATATGATTGAGAGCTCCATTGTCCATGAAACTTTTCCAAAGCACACCCAAGCTATGACACTTAGAAGTGGAAAGGTCATAGAACAGCCTAATACAAAACTGAAAACTGTTTTGAGGTGGATGTACCTAAAAATATAATAAAGGAAGCTATTCCTAAAATTATTTCTCAGAATCCAGTGCATACATGTTGGGATCCTTTTGGAGTGGATAATTTTGACCTAGAGGGATATATTGAAATTGTGAATATATTATTAGAGCTATCCAATTTTGGCACCACTCCTTCGTGGGCTGAGAAATATGAATCAATACATGCTCCAATAGCTTCTTCTCTAGAATCACCACCTCCTTTAGAACTAAAGTCACCCTTGATCATACCTGAGTACGCATATTTAGAATCAAATGACATCCTTCTGGTATCCATTGCATCGGACTCAACTCCTAATCTAAAAACTCAATTTATGACCATTTTAAAAGAACATATAGGAGAAATTCTTGACAAATAAGAGTCTAAGAATGGGGTCACAAAATATCTTTCCAAAATTGGCAACAAAATATTGAAATTTATCAATAAAAAGATCGCAAGCTATCTTTCTGAGATTGACAATCCAAAACTATTAGAATTTGTCAATTCAATATTTGACACGGGATAGATAGAATCATAAAGTTTGACTGAAGAGTTTAAACTTAGCGATTGTCCAAAAGTAACCTAATTTCTTAGAAGTAGTCTTAATAAAAGTCTGGCTAAAGACTTTAAACTTAGCGCTTGTTGGGAGGCAACCCAGCTTTTGCATTTGAATTTTCTTTTTAGCTTACCTTCTTTTTAAGTTTAGAACTAAGTTGGGGAGAGAACTAATTTTGAAAAGACTTCGAGTGAAATCATAAAGGCCAGATTGAACCAAGCACATATCTAGGTCAGGTGACATCTCTCCTTTTCTTCTTTATCTACATCCTTTATTTTTCTTACTCCATTGAGGATAATATCGATTAAGTTGGAGGAGAGAATAATAATTAAAAAAAAATAATTTTTTTTGAATAAGTTAGTCTTTAGTATTTAGGTATCCGATTATGCTTAAGAATCGAGCTGAACTAAGTATTTTTTTTTTAAAAGTAAATTGATGTACATATCAGAGAGTTTGTGAGATACTATGGGATCAAGTATTAAGAAAATTTAATAAAGAGTTAAGTCTAGAATATAAATATTTTTTCTGTGAGCACTTCTAATCCCTCTTACCAGCATCAAAGAAGAATTTCCTTTCTATGAGTTTATGTAGGATAACTATATATTTTTTCATAGAATAAACTATTTTATCAAAAAAATTTTCAAAAACTTCATGCTGAGTAATCGGGCCTTTTTATCTAAGCAAACATTAAGTTTCACGTCAGAAGGTGTGAAGGACAAAGAAGCTTTATTATAAAGCTAGTCTTAACTCATAGGCTGTTTGATTCGAGCTAGTAAGTTTGAGGGGTATTTTATACTTAGTACCTTAAAGTCATCTGGTTCGAGAGTCATTGATTGAAAACTCACTACATGGGTCAAATAGAAAGCTTAAGGGATTAAGACATTCAATAATAGTACAATATTAAAGAAATATGAAAAAATAAAAAAAATAATGAATAAAAGATGGAAGTAACAATACACTTATCCATATGAAAGTTAGATGATTTGACGATAAATATAGGGGGCAATTTAGAACAAAGTTCAAAAAAGATTTAGTATTTTTGGTTTAACTTTCATATTGATTAGTACTAATACCCTAATGAAATAACATACTTATGCTCTACTGAACATCAATGGCCCTTTTTGAAAATTGTCTGATGAAATTCGAAACTCTAAGCTAAAAGGTATCTAGCTCTAAATCCTTTTTTTGCTCGAGATGAGCAAAGTTTAAATTGGGAGGTGTGATCAATGCAGTAATATGATATAAAAAATATTAAAATATTTAATATCTAATCTTTATTCTTTAGTATTTGATATTTTTTATATATTTTTTTAAAATAATTAATTATGATAATTTAATCGCAAACCAACAAACAATAACCCTCCAACATGTGCAGATGAAGCACAGAAAGGCATGTGATAGAGACCCAATGGATAAAAGAAAAAAAAGAAAACAAAAGGCCATGTGAGTGATTTCGTGGGGGACCCATAGGATTAACGGGGCAAGGGAGCTAGGCTTCTTCACGCGGCTGGGAGGATTTGAAAGTTTGGGTGCCTGGGGCTTCAAGTAGAACAGAGAGCAGGCGTGAGTAGGATAGGTGGAGCGCAATTTGAATTTGGCGCAGTTCGATGAGGCAAGGGAGTGGGTGTGCACGTAAGACACAGACAGAAACAAGGATGCGCTTAGGTGCATGGGTTCAAGTGGTCACGTGGCATGAGAGCTCACACCGGGAGCAGCATTCAAATGAGAGAAGGTTGGGAGCGTGGTTCTTTTGCGGTTCAAACACGAGAGCGTTCGCTTGAGATGCGGAAATAGAACACAGAAAGGCATCCTAATACATGAGGAATCAAGAGAAGGGTTACATTTATGACTTGGGGGGCTATGAAGGCTATAAAAAAAAGATCCAAGGAGGAGAAAAAAATAGAACAAAAAATTGAGAGAAAATTATGGAGAAAAAGAGAGAGGAATAGAGGGAAGAGTTTGGAGCTTTGGGAGAGGAGGTTTTGCTGCATCTTCTTTAAGTTCTTCTTCAACCTTTCAAAAAGATGGAGTTTTTGATGGTGAGCGAGATCCAATCCATGAGCAGCTAAACCCTTCATCTTCGAGAAAATAGATGAAGTCTGTTGCGGCCAATCCCCCCGTCGCCCGATCGCCGGTATCGCGCATCTGCAAGAAAAGTCCTCATAGACCGGAGATGCCTCCGGCGGGAACCCTCCGACGGTCAAGTCAGAGAGGAGACTAGGCAACAGTGGAAAATTAGGGGCTCAGCGGGAGAGAGAGAGTTCAAGAGCTTAAAGGCACTTCAGAGAGCTTGAGAAAGCTTGCTCCAAACTTACCAAGACTGTTGCCTTACCCCATTTTATAGTAGAACGCGGTATGGTCCCGCCATTAATAGTGCAGACAACTGGAGAGTTGTCAAATCATCGGGGGCTGTCAAATCGCCATGGGTTGTCAAGTCGCTGGGATTAATCCATGTCCTTGGCAGGATAATGCCTCAGGGCGGCCATACCGTATGTCCTTGATAGGACAACTGCCCATAGCGATCGTACGGCGTTTGGATGGGCTGGACGACTATATATCGGTATTCGACTGCCGGGACATCGGGTGATGACACGGAGACACCGTCGGCTGGTCTGGTGCCTTGCGGAAGTTGGACGTTAGCTGCCACCCCCGATAGTGAGTCGGTGATTTGGGCTCGGCCGCTTGGCCAGTCGGGAACAGTATGAGTCTGTTCGGCCGACATACCTTCGGTCGGATATTGTCGGCGGTCATTGTCGGAGTCATCATCGGGGTCATCCGTCGGTCCGGTCGGTAGAGTCGAGAGTCGGTCGGACCGATCCGAGGATAAGTCGGCGTACAGGGGTCAGTCGGTATATCCCAACAGTTGCCCCCCCACTCCTGAGTCAGATGTCGTGTTGGCCAGCGTTTCCACGTGGGCGACGGCTTCGGGTGAAAGGAGTGGTTTTCCATCGCGTTATGCTCCGACTCTGGTGACCATACCAACGAACGATCCGGTGTCAGACGTTCCATTGGGAACGCAAACCACCGTCTCCTTGGGAACACGAACCGTCGTCTCCTTGGGAATACGAACCGCCGTCTCCTTGGGAATGTGAACCGCCGTCTCCTTGGGAACACAAACCGCCGTCGGTTAGCGAATTCCGAGATGCAGTCTTTCTGCCATGTGTCAGGGGGCTATTGGGCCGAAATCGTTCATGTGGATGGAGGCGACGTGGCTTGATCTGGGGGTAGGTGCGTCGAACCGTCAGACCGAGGAAGGGCCCAGGTGCTGCCACGTGTCGACATTCGGGAAGCCCTCGTTCGGCGCATTTTCATCTCGACCATTGAAGGGCCTTATATATATGCGGCTACTTACATCTAAAACTTTACTTTTTGCTGCAAATCCATTCCTGGCGCTGAGGCCTTGTCGAATTGTCTCCTAGTTCCAAGTAGTTGTCTCCGTGCTCTCCCTTTGAAAGCTCTTCTCGAAGTTTTGCCCGTTCTTGTCTTCTTGCATCCTTTCTCCTTTGCCATTTTTTTTTTGTTCTCCTTTCTGGGGCTAGCGTTATGGCTAGAACCTCTTCTCGAGGAAGTCAGTCGGGGAACCCGACCGATGATTCTCGATCGACCCCGAAGGTGGAGGTTTCTTCACTTTTGGGGGCAAACATCGAACGGCTCAGGGAGCAGTACAGTATCCCGGAGCAGTTCGAGCTCTTCGCCCCTGGGGCTGAGGGTCGGGTTAACAACTCGCCTCCGGGCCAAGTGGCCTTTTATGTCGAGGACCTTCGGGCAGGTCTTCGTTTCTCAATTTCGGAGTTCGTCCGAAATGTCTTGGATTACTACGGGCTTTGCCCGACGCAACTGACGCCGAACTCAGTCCGGTTGATAATCAGTTTTGCTTTGTTGTATCGGCTTTTGCCGACCTTTCCTCATATTTCTCTCTTCCGGGCGTTCTTCGTCCTCTGACCCCACCCGAAAGCCCGAGGGTGGTGGTTCTTCAATCCTTGGAAGGGTCTTTCATTCATCACCGATCTTCCATCGTCGATCCATGGATGGAAGAACCAATTTTTCTTTGCTTCCTCTTCGCTACCTTGGGGGTTCCCTTCCCGCTGGGGCGACCCTAGGACTCAGCCGAATGAAAACAGTCGGGTGGAGGCTGGAGATCGAGAGGACTTTCACCGACTAAAGGATGTGTCGGTGTCGAAGCAGAGGGAGCTCATCACCGAGCAAGCTCTGTACGACGCCGGCATGAGTTCGGTTCTCCATTTAGGTACAGTTCGATCTATTGGTCGTTCTTTTATCTTTTTTATCTGTCTTTGGACTTGTGCTAATCCTTTGTTGAAATTGCAGGCATGCCGCCGAGAGTGAGGCTGACAGATGCCGACATTCGGCAACATGCGGTGAGGAAGAGACCGACCCGGGGCCAGACCCTCGCGGCCTCCCAAGAGGCCTCAGATATCATCGCCGACCGACATTGCGACGGTGGCAGTGCAGCCCGACACTGAACGTGCATCGGGCTACAAGCGGTCATTGCCCTGTCGGCACCGACGGTGCCACCCGAAGCACCGTCCGAGGAAGTGGTGGCTGAGGGGGCAGCCGGAGGAGCGTCGGCTCCCCCACCCATGGAAGAGGTTCGGGCCAAAGCACGTGAGCCCGAATGACCTGCGGCGGCTCCCGTCGCACCCTCGGGAGGGACTCAGTCAAGTTCTAGCTTCCCATCCCTCTCCGACTTCTGGGCCTGGGCGACCGAACGAGGGAAGGCTCCGATGGCGCCGGCCGATGACACAAGGTCGGCGGGCCGTGCCGCGTCATCCGACGTTCAGCTTCCTGAAGGAGCATCGACCCTGGCCAACCACAATTTGGCCAGGAGGTTGTGTCAGGCGACCATCCTCCCGACCGACCGGGAGCTCTTGAAGAGTCGGCCGGTGACCAACATGCTTTCTTCCTTTTACCCGACTATGATCCAGGTGAGCTCCTCTTCTTCTTTCCTCTTCATTATTGTTTTTTATCATTTCATTTTGCTGACGATCGGCCTGTTACTTGTAGCTGATCTACAATATGTCCGAGCTGGAGGTCGGGTACTGGAGGTTCGGCGACGTCTGGGTGGCCTGGAAGAATAGGGCCGAGACCGTCGAAGCTGAGAAGGCGACGTTGGTCGACCAACTGAAGCTGTCGGTCGATCGTGAAGCTAGGCTCGAGGAGGAGATCTCCCGACTCACCAACGGCCTAGCCGCCTCGGAGGCCGAACTTCAGTCGGCTCGCGAGCAGGTTCCGGTGCAAGATCCGCTCCGTTCACCGACTACGGCGTGAGTGGGACAGCTGCGTCAGGGAGCTCGAGGCCGAGCGTGAACAGCTTTGCGTTAGCCTAGAGAACCTAGCTAAGACCGAGGAGAACTTGTCCTCCACCCAAGCCAACGTCGACATAGCGAAGGCGGAGGCGGAGTCGGCCAAGGACATGTTGAGCTGGGTGGTGGAGGACTTTCGTGGCTCGGACGAGTATCAGGAGGAGCTCCTCGAGAGTGGCTTCGCCTCCTATCGGGTGGGGTACGAGGATGCCCAGAATGCGATTCAGAGTCTGCACCTGGAGCTCGACCTCAGCAGCATTGTCTCACCAGGGTTGGAGGACCAAGCCGTAGAGGAGGAGGCCGACCCACTGCCGACGGGATGAGTTGCCGAAGGTGAGGTGGTTCCAACCCCCGATCCCTCCCCGACCCGAGCGGGCACATTGGTTGCTCCCGAACTCTACCCGGTGCAAGAAGTCAACTTCGATGAATAGTCGGAGTGTCTGCTCTGTTATCTTTGTATTTTTTATTTCTGTTTTGTCTTTGATATTTGTAATCGGACTTCATCCCAATTTTGTAACCGGGCTTCAGCCCAATTTCGTAAGTCATTTCAACTTAACAAAATCAAAGATTTTTCACACTTTTTTCCGCGTGTGGTTCAATGTGTTTAATTTGCCGAGCCATCTCTGAGTGTATAGGTTGTAGCTCCGACACACCTCGTTAGGATGTTCGGTAGGATCTAGCATAGCCGATCAAAGTAATCAGTAGCGTGCACCCCGCCAAAGGCAGCGCAAGCCCCGATCGCAGGCCGGCATCCCGACCGTCATACAGACAGCGTAGGATCTGATGGTCGAGTGCTGCACCGATTGTAGGTCGAGTGTCCGCCGCCCGAACCTTGGTCGGGCGTGTATGTCAGGCCGAATGTTGGCCAATCACCGAACGTAGCTCATCGGCACGATCATTCCGTAGAGTCTGATAGTCGAGTGGTGTCCGACGTATTCAGATAGGATAACGATGATAAATCGAATATCCGTTGTCCGACCCTTGGTCGGACGTGCACGTCGGGATGTATGATAAACGGTGGCAAGCCGAATATCCTTCGACTGGTCATGACCAAGTCGGTTCGTCGCAAGTCGAATACCCGTTGCCTAGACCTTGGTCGGGTGGGTACATCATGGTGTATGATAAATGGTGGCAAGCCGAATATCCTTCGATCGGTTGTAACCAAGTCGGCATGTCGTAAGTCGAATACCCGTTGTCCGGACCTTGGTCGGACGGGTATGTCATGGCGTATAATAAATGGTGGCAAGTCGAATATCCTTCGACCAGTCGTAACCAAGTCGGCATGTCGTGAGCGCGACTGCGGTCGTCCTGGCGTTTTGCCCTTCTTAGTCAAAGCTAAGTGGGCAAGTTGGCCAGCCACATTGCTCGAGAGTCGACCGTGGGAGGAGCACGGCTTCCACTTAGAGAGGTTTCATTGCCAGCGCTGGCCTTTCGTTAGTGTAGGCAGAACGATTCTCGTAAGAATCATGTGTTGTCGGCGATCAAGCCGTAGATTCGGCGTAGATGCGTAGATTCGGCGTGGATTCGTAGATTCGGCATAGATTCGTAGATTCGGCGATTGAGTCATAGATTCCCAACGAGATGTTGGGACCAAGTCGGGATATCGAGGCTCGTACTTCTGGCAAGGGCCGACCTTCGACGGAGAGCCAAACTTTGTAGACTCTGAAGTTTTGAAATTATATTGTATTCCGAGCAAGAAAGGCATACAGAATTCATTGATAATACAATTTCAGGTTGTCAGCATTTCAAGTCCGGAGAATGGCCATCTCTTCCAGGATTTCAAGTCGGTAGGCACCCGGCTTGCAGGTGTCTGCAATCTTGTAGGGTCCTTCCCAGTTTGGGGATAATTTTCTTTGATCCTGAGGCTTCGAGACTTCCATCTTTCTCAAAATCAGATCTTCGGATCTGAAAGATTTTGGCCTAACTTTAGCATTGTAGTATCGGGCCACTCTTTGTCGGTAGGAAGCCATGCAGAGTTGAGCCTCGCATCGGAGCTCGGGTAGGAGGTCCAAGTCAGCTCTCCGATACTCGAAGTTGTCCGGTTCACAGTATTGCTCAACTCTAGTCGATGGTAGCCCGATCTCTAGTGAGATCATTGCCTCTGTTCCATAGGCCAGGTTGAAAGGAGATTCTCCAGTTGGGACCCGGGGTGTCGTTCGGTATGCCCACAGGACCGAGTGTAACTCTTCGACCCAGAGGCCTCTGGCTTCATTCAGTCGAGTCTTCAACCCATGCAGAATGGTCCGATTGGTTACTTTGACTTTTTCGTTGGACTGTGGATGCCCGATCGAGGTCAGCTTGTGCGTGATATAAAATCTCGCACAAAACTCTCTGAAATCATTATTGTCGAACTGTCGCCCATTGTCGGTGATGATGGTGTGCGGTAGTCTGAACCTAGAGATGATGGACTTCTAGACAAAGTCTTCTATCTTGTGCTCGGTGATTTGCGCTAGGGGTTAGGCCTCCACCCACTTGGTGAAGTAGTCGGAGGGAAAGGGCCGAGTATGTCGATCCCCCATTGGGCGAAGGGCCATGGGGCGACAAAGGCAGTCAGTTGGTTGGCAGGCTGGTGTTGTAAGTTCGCGTACTTCTGACATGGCTCGCACCTCCAAACCAAGTCAGCTGCATCTTTCTTCATGGTGGGCCAGTAGTAACCTTGCGGTAGGACTTTGTAGGCCAAGGATTTGCCCCCCAGGTGACTCCCGCAGATCCCTTCATGCACCTCCCTGAGTGTGTAGTCCGCATCCACCGGTCCCAGGCACCGTAGCAAGGGAAGGGAGAACGACCTTTTGTAGAGTCGTCCGTCCATCATTACATATTGGGAGGCCATCCACCGGAGTTGCTTGGCTTCCACGGGATTTTTGGGGCTGGTTCCGTCAGTCAGATACTGAACGATCGGGTCCATCCAGCTTGGCTCGATCATCAGTTGTAGTACCTCCTCAGCCCTGTCGATGTTTGGTTGCTCGAGACTCTCCACAAGTGTCTGGCCCAAAGTGCCATAGGCAGATGTCGCAAGCCTGGAGAGTACGTCGGCCCGAGCATTCTCCGATCTGAAAATGTGGGAGATCTCAAAATACTTGAGGTGTGCCACGAGATCTCTCACCTTCTGGAGATATTTTGTCATGGTCGGGTCCTGCGCTTCGAATTCGCCTTTGACTTGCTCCACAATCAGTTGGGAGTCAGAGAAGACTCTAAGGCTATCAATCTCGAGCTCCTTCACCACTCTCAAGCTAGCGAGAAGCGCTTCATACTCGACTTGATCATTAGAAGTTTTGAAGTTGAATTGGAGGGCGTACTCGGTAACCACTCCCTCCGAGTTGGTGAGCAGGAATCCGGCCCTGCTCCCTTGGGCATTGGAAGCTCCGTCTATGTGTAACACCCAGATTGACCCGGGGTCAAATTCAGAAGTCGCAGCTTCTTTGGAGCTCCCGCCTTCCGACATTTGGTCGGCTGTCGGGCATTCCGCAATAAAGTCGGCCAGGACTTGGGCTTTCAAAGCGGGTCACGATCGGTACTGGATGTTGAACTCACTCAGCCTCACCGCCCATTTCACTAGTCATCCTGATGTGTCGGGTCGATGGAGGATCGCCCTCAGGGGCTGGTCGGTGAGGACCACGATGGCATGTGCTTGAAAATATGGATGGAGTCATTGCACAGATATGAGCAGGGCAAATATCATCTTCTCCGCCCTTGAGTACCAAGTTTCGGCCCCGTGGAGCACTTTGCTGGTATAGTATATGGGTTGGTGGGTTCGGCTCTCATTCTCCCGGACGAGTACCGAACTAACAGCCTCCGGGGCGGTGGCCAAATAAAGGTACAATATTTCTCCAACCTCTGACTTTACAAGCAGGGGCGGAGAAGCTAGGTACTTATTCAAATCTTCAAAGGCTTGTCGGCACTCATTCGGCCAAGAGAAGTCCTTCGTCTGCCTCAGGATTTTGAAGAACGGGAGGCATCTCTCAGCCGATCGAGAGATGAATCGGCTGAGTGCGATGATCTTTTCATTGAGCTGCTGTACCTCTTTTTTAGTGTTCGGGTGCTGCATGTCGATGATCGCCTTTATCTTCTCAGGGTTGGCCTCTATTCCGCACTGGAAAATGAAGAACCCAAGGAACTTCCTCGAAGCTACCCCGAAGGCGCACTTAGTCGGATTTAGCTTCATCCGATGTCGCGGAAGAGTGTGAAAGGTTTCTTCCAAGTCTTGGACATGATCTGAAGCCTGCGCGCTCTTCACCAGCATGTCATCCACGTACACCTCCATGTTGCATCCGATTTGATCTTTGAAGACCTTATTGACGAGGCATTGGTAGGTGGCTTTGGCATTCTTCAGACCGAAGGGCATCACTTTATAGCAGTAAAGGCCCTTGGCGATCACGAAGGCCGTATGCTCTTCATCCTCGGGCGCCATTCGGATTTGGTTATATCCAGTGAAGGCATCCATGAAGCTGAGCAGTCGATGATCGGACGTTGCATCCACCAGTTGGTCGATCTTCGACAGGGGGAAGCTATCCTTCGGGCAGGCCCAATTCAAGTCGGTGTAGTCGATACAGATCCTCCACTTCCTATTGGCTTTCTTCACCATGACGACATTTGCGAGCCAGTCGGGATATGTGATTTCTCTGATGAAGCCTGCCTCAAGTAGCTTGTCCACTTCCTCGTCGATGGCCTTCTGTCTTTCAGGGGTGAAAGTCCATTTCTTCTGTCTCACCGACTTCACACCAGGGGCGATGTTGAGTCGGTGAGTCATTGTTTCCAGAGGTATGCTGGACATATCTGCTGCCGACCAAGCGAATATGTCGGCGTTAGCTTTCAACAGCCCTATCAGCTGCCGTCGCTCCGGGTCGGACAGCTGCGACCCAACCCAGACGACTTGTTCAGGATTCTTGGTCATTGGGATGGAAATCAGCTGTTTAGCCGGTTCACCCCACTCCTCTTCCCGTTGGTCCAGCTTGTCGACCGTCAGGGAGTCCTTCGATTCATTACTTTTAGTAGATATTTGGAAGCACTGCCGAGCGAGTTGTTGATCCCCGCGTATTTCCCCAGCTCCATTTTTAGTCGAAAATCGGACCAGCAAGTGGTATGTCGAGACTATCGCTTTAAGGGCATTTAGCCCGGATCTTCTAAGTATGGCATTGTATGCCGAAGATACTTGGACGATCGTGAAGGTCATGTGGATGGTGCTTTGTTGCGGTTCAGCCCCAACTGTCACGGGAAGAGTAATTTCTCCTTCCACTGCGACGGCCTCCCCGATGAAACTCATTGGGGCGTAGAGACTCTCCTGAGTCGGTCGGTCGACAGTCGCATTCGGAAAAAGGTCGAGTAAAATAAAATATTAGTCGAGCTTCTATTATCAACAAGAATTCTTTTTACATTATAGTTCGCTATCATCGCCGAGACAACAACAGCGTCATCATAGGGAGTTTGGATTCCCCGAGCATCCTCATCTGTAAAGATGATTACATCATCCTGGTGCGGCCTCTTCGTCGACTCTCCTTCAGCAGTCGTTCCGCGTGTTGGGAATAGTGTCCCAAAGCCAATCGTCAGCCTGTTGACGGTTGTGCTCCTTTTTGTATTAGTACATGAATTATAAATAAATAAAAATTATTTTGATATTTTTTTCATCACAAATGTTTCATCTTCTAATGAACTCCTGTGTTGTGGTGAAGTCCTTAGGACTATTTAGACTCGACAAAGGAGGATTTGTCGCTTAGTCCTTAAACATGTTCGCGACCAAATGATACGTTGTTACCAAGGATGACAACGTTTATCGAGCATAGGTCGTTGTGTGCCATATGGGTTGGTTGTCCTCATAACCAAAGAGTGTGGAGACACTGGTATGGCATACAGGTGAGATGTAATGGTACATCTGCACTGAACGTGACCAACTCCGGAGCTATTTCTGCTGTCAAAATTTTTTCTGATGGGATATGGGTATAAATGTCCCTCCGACCTGAGACCGCCACGGTGAGTTGCAAGCAACTCACTGCACTTAGGCACTGGACTACCTGAATTTCTAATTCAGTGACGGAAGGTTACTGGGTGTAGTCAAGTACTTGACTTGTCGGTGCGTGTGTCAAGATGGGATTGACCACTCCAGTTTAGGAGCTGTGTACAGTCATGTTTCAATTTAGCAAAACCTTGGCCAGGGTAGTCCTAGTGAGGAGTCACAGGACTAATTGAGTTGAGCACGATTCGGATGATATCATCAGGGTTGACAGTTTAACCCTGAGCCGTCCTAAACACAAGGGTCAAAAGGGATGAATTATACGGTAACCATATTCACGTAGGTTCTGAATGTTGCGATTGCGATTATCCGACCTATCCGATCATCGGGTACCATTGCTAGATGGTCACTTCGATTAGTACAGAAATTGGTTCCTGTGCTACCGGCTTAGGTTCGAACCTGCGGGGTCACACACATTAGAGGTTCCTTTCTGATCTGATGGCTAATTATGAGTCTTATCTATCTGGGACTCTATGATTGAGAATTAAGATTCTCTAATCATGAGTTCCACACATTTTGGGTACCGGAGTCAAAAGTTTGAATTTCAAATTTTGAATTTGAAATTTGAACTCTTTGATCAGGGTTTCATATCGATGGTCTCTGATGCCTGATTGCCCATCGGATTTGGACTCAATATTTATGAGAGGTTTAATTAGTGATTTAATCACTAATTAACTCAATTTGATTGAGTAATTATTTTTAGATCAAGTCAAAATTGAATTGGATTCAGTTTGGATTGACCCGATTAGGTTAAATGTTGACCTAATCGCTAAGGTGGTTTAGTCCCTGATTTGATCAGGGGTTAGGTTTAGTTAATTCCTGATTTGATTAGAATTTTATTGAGCCTAATTAAGCCTAATTATGTTGGGTTTAATCTGGTCTAATTGTGCTTGACCTATTTTAAACTAGGTTGGCTCAATTTGAATCAAACCACCTTGTTTTAAATTTCCTGCGACACCCAACTTCCTTGCACCCATTTGAATTCACGAGAAGAAACTTCTCATGAAATTTTTCTCACGTAAAACCCTTCCCCACACCCTCATTTGTGCGCCATATGGATGGATAAAATAATTAGTTAGCCATTCAAATTCAAAGCATGTTTGAATTTGAATGGATAGCTTATCACTTGCCCTTTCATCTTTATCCATTTTGTGCGCCACATTACTTACATGAGAAAAGGTTTCTCGTGAAACATTTTCCACGCACAAAGAGCGACGCCCCTTCTCTTCTCACGCCCAAAAGGATAGGGATAAGTTGGTTTTCGTTTGAATTCAAATTTGATTTGAATTCAAATGTGTAACCTCTTGTCTTTATCCTCTCACGCGGATAAGACACGTTCGACGTTGTTTTAAAAAGAGAAAAAGGTGGGACGTGCATAGAAATTTTAGGAGAGAAACTTTGGGGTGTGAGGAAGGCTTCTGTGCATGGTGAAGGTCCAAAACCTTCCAAGAGAAAAAGAAAGAAAAGAGAGAAAATTGGGCACAGGGTTTTTGGTATGTACCCTAGGGTTTCTACCTTGGCACGAGTGTCGTGAGTCCACCAAATTTCAGGGAGAGATCCATCAGCCTCTCAAGCAACTGTGCAGATGATCTGGAGCATCCAAAAAGTTGGCACACATCGATCGAAGGAGTTCGATCAACATCTGCCATCAAAAGGGTGAAATCATGAACTAGCATTCGTGAGGAGCTGATCAGACGGGAGCTTCGTGTGGACGATCCGCAGAGGCCAGACATTTATGTGGCTGTGATGTGACAATCAGAGCCCCCCGACGGTAATCAGATTGCGGTGATCGACTACCCGCAAAAGGTGATGTGTTTTGAACACAGTACTGTAAAACGTTTACTGATTCAAATTTGAATTTCAAATTTAATTGCATGCTGTTGTATCATATTTAGATCCTAATGTACGGTTAATTAGTATTAATTAATGAGATTAATTAATAATTTCACTATAAAATAGTAATTTTAAAAAAGTTTTAAAATTACCATTTTGCCCCTGCACTAAATTTTCGCTTCAAATGGTATCAGAGCATGGTTCTAGAATATGACATACATATGCATGCGTAGATTAAGGTATAATCTATAAGTTTAAATTTAAAATTCAAAATTTAAAATTCAAAATTCAAAAAGATTTGAAATTTGAAATTTGAAATTTGTTAGAAGTTTCAAATTTGAAATTCAAAATTTGAAATTTGAAATTTGGTTGAAATCTCAAATTTGAAATTTGAAATTTGAAATTCAAAATTTGAAATTTGAAATTCAAAATTCAAAATTTGAAATTTGAAATTTGGTTGAAATCTCAAATTTGAAATTTGAAATTTGAAATTTAAAATTCAAAATTCAAAATTTAAAATTCAAAGAATGAAAATTTGAAATTTGATTGAAATCTCAAATTTGAAATTTAAAATTTGAAATTTGAAATTTAAAATTTGAAATTCAAAATTTAAATTTTAAAATTGATATATTTAGATATACTTGATCCAAGTAGCAAGTAATCTAATTGGGTTGGTTGCCATGGCCGTCCGGTCATAGGAGAAAAGTAGGGTTTAAAGACCCTCTCTTCCCATTCGATGGGGTCTCCTATGGCGGTAGGAGTGCCGATGCAATTATATCCCATGCCGATGAAGTAGCAAAAGGACTTAATTAAGAAATTTATCATGAATGTGTTAGATTAGATCTAAAAGAAAATTTATGATTTATTTTGAGTTATTTTCTGTTATGAAATGAGCAATAGGATTGCTGTTTATGAATTGTGCTGACCCATTTGTGAAATGAGTCAACACATTTGGTGAACAAAAAATAAAATCTTTCAAAATTTAAAAATTATTTTTGAAATGCCAAACCCTGACCCATCAGCCCAAGTACTTAATTAAAAGAATTAAGTGATGTCTAGTAGGTCTAGAATTGTGAATTAAGACCTAAGACAATCGCATAAACTTGTGGGTCAATGGGTTAGATGAATTAGGGCCATAATTGGGTTAGACCTAAGGTTAGCTTAAAAAATGGACTAAATAGAGTAATTGGTCAAATCTAATCAAAAGTTGAATTAGATTAGGTCAAGGATACTCTAGACTCAACTTCAATAGTTGTAGTTGAATGGGTCCATGTCTTTAACTAGACCAAGATGGACTTAATTCATGGCTACGCGGTGGAGCCCTATTTACTAAGTTGATCAAAATTAAAACTAATGAACCGGTTGGTGTCTAAGGTAAGTTTGGCAGTTTTGACCAGTGGTTCTTAAGCGGGAGCTACTCGCATTGATTCGATCATTGATGAGTTAATGGCAAATCCCCACCACTGATCTCACTTACCTGGCCAATCTGGTAAGTTAGATTTTGATTAGATCACTTGGTGATTAGAGCTCACCCATGTCATTAGGTAAATAAGTGTGACTGATTTAGGTGCTCCTAATGCCAGCTTTAATTAAATCTTTTTTTTAATCTGACTTGGTGAAGTCAGTGGGAGGATTGAAATTGGCTGGATGATTTCTTCTCTACTATTCTTTAATAAAATCCTCAAAATTATTAAGTTCCTAAAATGATTAAGTTATAATGATAACTAAGTCATAGCCTCCCATTAAGTGAATGATAATGAGTCCATTAGTTCAATGATCATTGGAGGCCCAAAGGCCTGGTGCTCATTGGCTAATGGAATTATTATTCATAATATGATAATTTGATTGAGTCTTTCTGATGGTGGTTAGGTTGGCCGGCCAAAGTCGGGCCTGATCATTTATTGGTCCGATTCACTAAATTAAGTCATGTTAATGGTTGACCTAACCAGATCTTTTCAGTGGAGGCCAAAGCCTACTGATTAGGTTCTGGGGCAAAATCAATTACTAGAAGTTGTTTAGAGAAACAACTGGTTAAGAACCTACCCATAGATGCACATGAGTTGACCAACCAAAGTTGGGCTCGTGTGTAGTCTGTGTGGATTCTAGTACCCATTAAGGAATTAAAGTAATTCCTCGAATTGGAGGATGAGGCAACCAGTTCGTAAAAATATTGGGAAAAACTTTAGACTAAAGTCTAAGTCTTTAGTATTAATTTATGTACTAATAGAGGTCTCATTTTTCTTTATGCAGCTATGGCCACTACCCTGTCGCTCCGGTCATTATTAGATAATGACAAGCTCATGGGACCCAATTTCGATAGCTGGTATCAAAAATTGAAAATCGTCCTTGAGCATGAGCGGATCCTTTATGTAGTAACGGATCCAGCACCTGAGGAGCCAGCTCTGAATGCTAGTAAGACGATCCGAGACACTTACTTGAAGTGGCTCAATGACCGCACCACCGTTCGATGTATTATGCTGGCAGCAATGAATGACGAGTTCAGCCGATGGTTTGAGAACGCCCAGCCACAGGAGATGCTTCAAATGTTGAACGACTCCTTTGGCACGCCTGACGACGTTGAAAGGCACAAAACTAGTTGTGCCATTTTCAATGCTCGGATGAGGGATGGGGCCTCAGTCACTGATCATGTACTGTACATGATCGAGATGATTGAGCGCCTAAGCAAATTGGGCTTTCCTCTGCACGAGCAGCTCGGTAAGGATGCGATCCTTAATTCCTTGCCCAAGTCCTTCCTCCCATTCCTTACTCATTTTCGAATGACAAAGCCTGCAGTAAACTACCACGGATTGTTGGGGTTGCTGCAGTACTTTGAGAAGGATCACCAACTCCATAAGGAGTCCGTGAATGTAGTGGGAGGGTCTTCTTCTCGTCGTCAACCCTTTGGGAAGGGGAAGAAGAACAAGAAGAAGAAAAATAAGAAGGTGCAATCTCATGCTGGAACAGTAGCACAGGGTCACACCGAGAAGCGCAAGCACGACCAGAGCCAGGCGGAGTGCTTCTTTTACAAGAAGCACGGGCATTGGAAGAGGAACTGTCCTCAATACATTGCCTCCCTGGACCCGAACAGGCCAAAGAAGAAGCAAGGTAATTATATGATAACTCCTTGCAACTTTTTGATTTGTGATACTACTGCCTGGGTATTGGATACCGGAAGCCCTTATCATATTTGTAATTTGATGCAGGGTCTGCAGGTCAATAGGAGATTTGATGAAGGCGAGAGGTTCCTGAACATTGGAGATAGAAGCAAAGTTTCAGTTCTAGCTTTAGGAATCATGAGTCTTATAATCAATTCTCGTAATGTAATTCTGAGTGAATGTAACTGTTGTCCAAGTTTTTTATTAAATATTATTTCTGTAGGCCTTTTGGCCATATACGGTTATGATTTTTTAATAAAAAAAAATATTTACAATATCATTTTGAATGGTGTTATAATATTTGTTGGATAATTAAATAATAAAATTTACTTACTATCACAGCCTGTTAATGTGGTTCAAAAATTCGATAAACGCTCTAGAATAGATAATGTGTCAGAAGTCTACCTTTGGCACTGTAGGCTAGGTCATATCAATAAGAACAGGATAAACAGGTTGGCTCAAGAAAGAATTCTTGAAGTTAGTGATTGTGAATCACTTCCAACCTGTGAGTCCTGTCTTCTTGGGAAGATGACCAAGTCACCTTTTACTGAAAAAGGTGAGCGAGCCAGTGAACTCTTAGGTCTGGTACATTCTGATGTATGTGGACCCATGAGCTCAAGTGCAAGAGATGGATTTTTCTACTTCATAACCTTCATAAATGACCTATCTAGGTATGGGTATGTCTATTTAATGAAGCATAAGTCGGAATCATTTGAAATGTTCAAACTATTCCGAAATGAGGTAGAAAAATAAACTGGGAAGTGTATTAAAACTCTTCGATCTGATCGAGGAGGTGAATACCTTTCCAATGAGTTTCTGACGTATCTAGGAGAGAATGGGATTCTCTCTCAGTGGACTCCTCCTGGAACACCACAGCATAATGGTGTGTCTGAAAGGAGGAATCGGACCCTGTTAGACATGGTTCGATCCATGATGGGGTTTGCTGGTCTGCCGATCTCCCTCTGGGGATATGCGCTCGAATCGGCTTGTTACCTTCTAAATAGAGTTCCGAGTAAGTCTGTAGCCAAAACGCCATATGAGATATGGATAGGACGTAAGCCAGTACTCTCGCACCTTAGGGTTTGGGGGTGTCCGGCTTATGTTAAACGTTTAATTACAGACAAGCTTGGACCTAAGTCTGACAAGTGTAATTTTATAGGGTACCCAAAAGAGACCAAAGGGTATTATTTCTACCTTGCTGATGAGCAAAAGGTGTTTGTCAGCCTTAAGGCAATCTTTTTAGAAAAGGAGTTCCTTAGTGAAGGAACTGTTGCCTCTAAAGTCGAACTTGACGAAGTTCGACAGGTGGAAAAACCGACACATGTTACTGAACCTGAACCGGATTTGATTAGATCAGATCCGGAGCCCATTGATTATGCACCCTTAAGGCGGTCTGGTAGAGTACCACATCAACCGGACAGATACTATGGTTTCTTGGTCCGGGATGGTGATCCTGTCGAACTTGATGAAAATGATGAGGATCCGATCACCTACATGGAT
Source organism: Elaeis guineensis (assembly GCF_000442705.2). Lineage (NCBI taxonomy): Eukaryota > Viridiplantae > Streptophyta > Magnoliopsida > Arecales > Arecaceae > Elaeis > Elaeis guineensis. Next base: position 19,001,834 of record NC_026008.2, on the reverse strand, counting down.
GCAATGCAGAGACCTGACTCTGAGAAATGGCTAGAGGCCATGAAATCCGAAATGGAGTCCATGAAGGTCAACGATGTGTGGACATTGGTTGACCCACCCGAAGGAGTAAAACCCATAGGGTGTAAGTGGGTCTTCAAAAGGAAGAGGGGCGCAGATGGAAAGGTGGAGACCTATAAAGCCCGTCTGGTTGCCAAGGGATATCGTCAACGTTATGGTATAGACTATGACGAGACATTTTCTCCTGTGGCAATGCTCAAATCCATTCGGATTATGCTTGCGATAGCTGCCCATCTGGACTATAAAATCTGGCAGATGGATGTGAAGATAGCTTTCCTAAACGGAGAGCTGGACGAAGAGGTGTATATGATACAACCTGAAGGGTTCACATCCACAGATGAGTCTAAGGTGTGCAAGCTACAGAGGTCCATTTATGGACTTAAGCAGGCATCTCGGAGTTGGAACATATGTTTTGATAGGACGATCAAAACGTATGGCTTCGTTAAGAACGGAGAAGAGCCCTGCATTTATAAGTGGGCTAATGGTCCAGTAGTAGTATTTCTTGTATTGTATGTGGATGACATTCTCTTAATCGGGAATGATGTCCCTGCATTACAGGGAATAAAGATTTGGCTATCGTCACAGTTCTCCATGAAAGATCTGGGAGAAGCTTCCTACATCCTAGGGATGAGGATCTATAGGGATAGATCCAAAAAGTTGCTTGGCTTATCCCAGTCCACGTACATTGATACTATGCTGAAAAGGTTCAGCATGAAAAATTTCAAGAAAGGCTATCTACCGATAGGCCATGGAATTTCTCTCTCGAAGAGGGATTGTCCGACAACACCTCAAGAGAGAGAGCGTATGGGTAGGATTCCATATGCTTCGACAGTGGGATCTATCATGTACGCCATGACATGTACACGACCAGATGTGGCATACTCACTAGGGGTAGTGAGTAGATACCAATCTGATCCAGGAGAGAATCACTGGAAGGTTGTTAAAACCATCCTGAAGTATTTAAGAAATACTAAGGACCAGTGGCTTATAATGGTGAATCAGACTTGAGACTTATAGGGTTTACAGACTCTAGTTTTCAGTCTGATCGCGATGATAGCAAGAGTGTGTCAGGATTTATTTTTATCCTTAATGGTGGGGCTGTCTGCTGGAAGAGTTTCAAGCAGCACACTGTGGCTGATTCAGTATGCGAGGCGGAGTATATTGCTGCATCAGATGCTGCCAAAGAAGCGGTGTGGCTGAGAAAATTCATCACCGAGCTCAGAGTAGCACCCTCCCTTATTGGTCCAGTTCTGCTCTACTGCGACAGCTCTGGAGCCATTGCTCAGGCGAAGGAACCAAAGGCACACCAGCGGAGAAGCATATTCTGCGCCGCTACCATCTCATCCAGGAGATCGTGGATCGAGGTGATGTCGACCTTCAGAAGATCGACAGGAAGGAGAACCTGGCCGACCCATTCACTAAAGCCATTGCGGTGAAGGAGTTCAACGACTACAAGTCGAAGATGGGTATTAGATACTGCACCGATAGGCTTTAGGCCAAGTGGGAGATTGTTGGGAATAGTGTCCCAAAGTCAATCGTCAGTCTGTTGACGGTTGTGCTCCTTTTTGTATTAGTACATGAATTATAAATAAATAAAAGTTATTTTGGTATTTTTTTCATCACAAATGTTTCATCTTCTAATGAACTCCTATGTTGTGGTGAAGTCCTTAGGACTATTTAGACTCGACAAAGGAGGATTTGTCGCTTAGTCCTTAAACATGTTCGCGACCAAATGATACGTTGTTACCAAGGACGACAACGTTTATCGAGCATAGGTCGTTGTGTGCCATATGGGTTGGTTGTCCTCATAACCAAAGAGTGTGGAGACACTGGTATGGCATACAGGTGAGATGTAATGGTACATCTGCACTGAACGTGACCAACTCTGGAGCTATTTCTGCTGTCAAGATTTTCTCCGATGGGATATAGGTATAAATGTCTCTTCGACCTGAGACCGCCACGGTGACTTGCAAGCAACTCACTGCACTTAGGCACTGGACTATCTGAATTTCTAATTCAGTGACGGAAGGTTGCTGGGTGTAGTCAAGTACTTGACTTGTCGGTGCGTGTGTCAAGATGGGATTGACCACTCCAGTTTAGGAGCTGTGTACAGTCGTGTTTCAATTTAGCAAAACCTTGGCCAGGGTAGTCCTAGTGAGGCGTCACAGGACTAATTGAGTTGAGCACGATTCGGATGATATCATCAGGGTTGACAGTTTAACCCTGAGCCATCCTAAAAACAGGGGTCAAAAGGGATGAATTATACGATAACTGTTGGTGCAAAAATCCGCTTGCGCCGGAGAAGCTGGAGTCGGGAAAGCCGCGGTCACCGCCGGGACCTGCAAGGGAAGTCTAAACCGGAGGTGGGGTTGCTCCGGCAAGACCCTCCGACGCTCAAGTCAGTTTTTTGCCTCAACAAGAATGGAGTGCTCGAACGGAGAATTTAGCAGAGTTTTGAGATAAGGAAAATGAGCTTAAAGAATAACGTATCTGGGTCTCCCTTTTATAGGCGGAGGAGGCAATGGATTGATGGTGACGTTTGTAACCGCCTGGTAGTGGGCCGCCCATGGTCAGAGAAATTGATTGCGAAAGATAGTGGGGTAGACCCGTGGCCATCGTCACAACCAACCACGTAGGGCCTGCTGCAGGTAGTGGAGCGGCGTCCGTTGCCGCTAGTTGTCAGCGAGTAGTGGGATCGTGTAGCACCTGCCGCAGGGAGCGGAGCAGCATCGTGGCCGTTGACACAGCCTGTCAGAGAGTAATGGGTCCGCCGCAGGGGGTGATGGAGCCGCACGGAATCCGCTACAGGAAGTGGAACAGGATCATGGTTGTTATTGTGATCTGCCAAGGGACGCGGATCTGTTGATCGAGGCTCGGCAGTGGTCGGAGTTCGGCCTTTGTAGGAGTCCGAGAGGAGTCCTCCTTTCGGTTGAGGTCGTGGGTGGAGTCCGGCTCCAGCAGCTGATACTGAGGTCGGAGACTGAGGTCGGAGCTTGGCTCCCGTAGGAGTCCGGGTGGAACCTTCTCAGAGCCGAAGTTGCAGGCGGAACCTGGCTCCCGTAGGAGTCCGGACGGAGTCGCCCTGTTGTTGATGACGGAGCCCAGCTCCCGTAGGAGTCCGGGCGGAGCCGTTCTGCTGTCGATGGCGGAGCCCGGCTCCCGTAGGAGTCTGGGCGGAGCCGTTCTGCTGTCGATGGTGGAGCCCGACTCCCGTAGGAGTCCGGGCGGAGCGGTTCTACTGTCGATGGTGGAGCCCGGCTCCCGTAGGAGTCCGAGCCGAGCGGTTCTGCTGTCGATGGCGGAGCCCGGCTCCCGTAGGAGTCCGGGCGGAGCGGTTCTGCTGTCGATGGTGGAGCCCGGCTCCCGTAGGAGTCCGGGCGGAGCGGTTCTGCTGTCGATGGCGGAGCCCGGCTCCCATAGGAGTCCGGGCGGAGCCATTCTGCTGAGGATTTTGGCTGCGGGTATTTTATACCCAACACCAGTCCCCCTACTTCCGAGTTTGAATTTCAAGCGAAGGAAGTACACAGAGAGAGATGTGCGCAGCCAGAATTGCCCCTTCGAACCTTGCGCACTGCCGCCCCTATTTAATGCGCACACGTCAGAGTCTGTTTTTCGATGAAGGTGACTTGAAAAGCCTTTTCGAAACCCCCGTTGAAACGCGATCCCAAGCGTCGCTTTGCGAGAATTTGTGAGCGGTCAACCCTCGATGGCGGTGAAGGGGATAAGCACGCCACGTGGCACACATCAGTTGGCCCAGGAATACCCGCCGCCATAACTGCGCCAGGATCCATCGGCTATTTAAACCCCTCAGTCCCTTCATGGCTTCATTCTGGCGCTGTTCTTTCATCTGAGAGTCCTGCTTCTCTCGCCCCAGTCCCTGTCTCCTTCCCTTACACCATGTTCTCTACTCGGGAGGCTGTTTTTGAGGGGATTTTTAGGGTTTGGAGGAAGGTGAGGAGGAGAATGGCGGCCGGTGAGAATCTCCGTCGCTCTAAAGGGAGCCCAAGGAAGAATTCCTTCAACAACAGGGGTTTAATAACGGAGGCTGTCGGCGAAGTTATTCTGCCTGCGAATCTCGGAGCAGCAAGGCAGGGTGATACCGGTCAAGAGGGCAGAATAGTCGTCATAAGCCATGACGGGATCCTTGACGCCGTCGGGGCCGAGAGACCAGAGGCAGTCGGCGTCGACGGTGGGGCAGTAGAACTTGTTGCGGGGATGGTGGAAGTAACGTATGCCGACCTTGCCGGAGCGTCTCGGGTGGCGGCCGTCGTGGTGCATTCGGAGATGAGGCATATCTCTGATGTCCCAACCGCTCCTGAAGTGGCTACGGTTCTTCTTGAAACAGGTCTTCGCTACTGCCGCCGTTGCCCTCACTGCCTCCGGAGATCTATCCCACCCCTTTCCCGCTAAGGTTGGGACTTCGGGAACAGAACGAGGCGAGATGGGGCGAGAGCTGTTACACGCACTGGAGAATGCGACTGAGAAGGATAGAGATGGAGTTCGTAGCTCGGAGCGGCCTTTGGTTCGTCCTGCCCGAACCGTGCTCGCGATACTTGCGATGATGTATATCTTCTTTTTTTCTGACCCACCGGGTCTTGTAACGTGTACTTCTGTTAAATGAAAAAGCAATTTCAGTACCTTGTTTGCATCTTGTGTTAAATAGTTGTCTGCCGAACTTTTTCATTTTCCTTTCCTTCTCTTTGCCTGTGTTACGTCGTTCCAGGGTCGTCGGCGACCTTTTCAGTTCATGTGGGGTCGTTATTCGCCGAGCTCCTTTTTGGCTTTTATGCCGTTCGAAGATACCCACTTGTCAGGTTTGCTTGGATTTTTCTCCACCGAAGTTCGGGCTAAGTTCGGCTCCCTTGATAGTCCGAACGGAGAAGCACTCTGGAAGTTGGAGTAGCTCGATTCTCGTAAGAGTCGGGGCAAAGTTTTTCTGCAATCAAAGTCATAAATAAAGTCTGGCTTCCGTAGAAGTCCGGGTGGAGTTGTCCTGTAGCTGATGTTGGCGGTGGAGCCCGGCTCCCGTAGGAGTCCGGGTGAAGTCTGGGTGAAGTCTTTTTTGTTGTTGGAACCCGGCTCCCGTAGGAGTCCGGGTGGAGTCTTCTTTGGTGTAGAAACCCGGCTCCCGTAGGAGTTCGGGTGAAGCCTTCTTTACGGTGGGACCCGGCTCCCGTAGGAGTCCGGGTGGAGTCTTCTTGGCGTAGGAGCCCGATTCTCGTAGGAGTCTGGGCCTTCCACTTTGCTCATGTCAGGACGAGGTTCTCCTCCTGTTCCTGACAGGGCAGTGGGGGCACATTGGGGCGTTGCAAGGCCTCTCCCCCCATCCGGTCTAAAAGAACCGGCCTTTGACTTTGCTCAAGTTAGGGCGAGGTTCTCCTCCTGTCCCTAACAGGGCTGTGGGGGCACATATGGGCGTTGCAAGGCCTCTCCCCCCATCCGGTCTAAAAGAACCGGGCCTTTGACTTTGCTCAAGTTAGGGCGAGGTTCTCCTCCTGTCCCTAACAGGGCTGTGGGGGCACATATGGGCATTGCAAGGCCTCTCCCCCCATCCGATCTAAAAGAATCGGACCTTCGACTTTGCTCAAGTTAGGGCGAGGTTCTCCTCCTGTCCCTAACAGGGCTGTGGGGGCACATATGGGCGTTGCAAGGCCTCTCCCCCCATCCGGTCTAAAAGAATCGGGCCTTCGACTTTGCTCAAGTTAGGGCGAGGTTCTCCTCCTGTCCCTAACAGGGCTATGGGGGCACATATGGGCGTTGCAAGGCCTCTCCCCCCATCCGGTCTAAAAGAATCGGGCCTTTGACTTTGCTCAGGTTCGGCCTCCTCGGGGATGGTGCATTCTACTATGAAATTTGCCAATATTTGGGCTTTTATCGCCGGTCTAGGTTTGTAGTTGATGTCGAATTCTGTGAGCTCGATTGCCCATTTCGCCATTCTCCCGGAGATATCAGCTCGGTGCAGAACCGCCTTGATCGGTTGGTCGGTGAGTAACGTCACCGTGTGCCCTTGAAAGTAAGGCCGGAGTCTCCGAGCTGCAATCAGCAAAGCGTAGGTCAGTTTTTCTAATTTAGTATACCTGGTCTCGGCGTCCCTCAACATGCGACTGATGTAGTAGACCGGTCGTTGGACTTTCATTTCCTCTTTAACAAGGACAGCTGCAAGGGCTGTGGGAGAGACTGCCAGGTACAAAAATAATTCCTCCTTAGGCTCGGGCTTCGCCAGCAGCGGGGGCGAGCTAAGGTAGCTTTTCAATTCTTCGAATGCCTGTTGGCATTCAGAGGTCCAACAGAAGTTCTTTGGCTGCTTGAGGGTTTGAAAGAAGGGCAGACATCGTTCGGCCGACCTCGCGACAAAGCGATTAAGAGCCGCAACTCGTCCCGTGAGGCATTGAACCTCCTTGATCGACCTTGGGGCGGTCATATTTTGGATGGTGCGAATTTTCTCCGGATTGGCCTCGATCCCGTGCCCCGATACCATGAAGCCCAGGAACTTTCCTGAGGTTACCCCAAAGGCGCATTTGGTCGGGTTCAGCTTCATTCTATACTTTCGAAGAGCGCCAAAGGTCTCCTCGAGGTCGGCGACGTGATTTTCGGAAGACCTACTTTTCACGAGCATATCGTCCACATAAACCTCCATGTTTCGGCCGATCTGCTCCTTGAAGATTTTGTTCACCAGTCGTTGATAGGTTGCGCCCGCGTTCTTGAGGCCGAACGGTATAACCCTGTAGCAGTAAAGGCCGCGATTAGTGATAAAAGCAGTCTTTTCTTCATCTTCCGATGCCATTCTAATCTGGTTATAGCCGGAGAATGCGTCCATAAAAGCAAGAAGCTCATGGCCAGAGGTAGCGTCCACCAGTTGGTCGATCCTGGGAAGGGGGTAACTGTCCTTTGGGCAAGCCTTATTCAGCTTTTTGAAGTCGATACACATCCTCTACTTGCCGTTTGCTTTCTTGACCAAGACAACATTGGAGATCCACTCAGGATAATTGACCTCCTTGATGAATCCGGCCTTGAGAAGTTTATCCACTTCCTCGGCTATTGCCTTCTGCCTCTCCGGGGCATGACTCCGGATTTTTTCTTTCGTTGGCCGATGTTTAGGGTCGACCGCCAGATGATGTTCCATGACTTTTGTGTCAATCCCCGGCATATCCGTCGGGACCCATGCGAAAACGTCCGCATTCCTTCGGAGGAAATCCACGAGATGCGTCCGCACCTCCTCCTCCAGGTTGGAGCCAATTAACACCACATGCTCCGCATTCCCATCATTCAAAGGAATTGGTATTAGGTCCTCGATCGGACCGCCCCTCTCTTCAGTGAGGTCATCGCGCGCATCCAACCCGTCGACTGGACAGAGGTCCGCTTGATCGCTTCTTTGTAGGGCAATATTGTAGCAGTGCCTGGCCAGCGCTTGGTCTCCCCGGACTTCTCCGATCCCCTTGTCGGTGGGGAACTTCAATTTCAAATGGTAGGTTGAAACGACGGCTCTGAGGGCATTGAGGCCGGGTCGGCCAAGAATTGCATTGTAGGCGGATGGCGCTTTTACCACCAGGAAATTCACCAGGGCTCTGGACTGCTTTGGATGATGACCCGCGGTCACAGTTAGAGCTATCATTCCTTCCGTCGGAACGGCGTCACCAGTAAACCCTAACAAAGGGGAGCGAATCGGCCTTAGATGACCGCCAAGAGTGGTCATTCTCGAAAAGGCACTGTAGAATAAGATGTCGGCCGAACTTCCGTTGTCGACGGGAATGCGACGGACGTCATAATTTGCTATGTTCAAGGAAACTACGACCGCGTCGTCATGAGGGAATTGGACTCCCTGGGCATCTTCTTCAGTGAAAGTTATGGGCTCTTCAGCTTTTTGCCGCTTGAGGGGTGCAGCTGACGTGCTGATTGTCCCCTGCCGGGATTCCCCCGAGATGACGTTGACGGAATCCGGCGAAGACTGGTCACCTGGCCACCCCTTATCGGCGACCATAGCCGGAAGTAGTTGTGCAGAAACCTCGCGAGAGGGCATCGGATGGGGAAAAGAGGATTGGATGCCGGAAAAGATGGCCGGAAGCGGATCCGTTGAGCGCTCCTTCAAGAACAAGGGTGCTGCGAAGACACAGCCCTTCCTCTAGCGCCAATCATGTTGGTGCAAAAATCCGCTTGCGCCGGAGAAGCTGGAGTCGGGGAAGCCGCGGTCACCGCCGGGACCTGCAAGGGAAGTCTAAACCGGAGGTGGGGTTGCTCCGGCAAGACCCTCCGATGCTCAAGTCAGTTTTCTGTCTCAACAAGAATGGAGTGCTCGAACGGAGAATTTAGCAGAGTTTTGAGATAAGGAAAATGAGCTTAAAGAATAACGTATCTGGGTCCCCCTTTTATAGGCGGAGGAGGCAATGGATTGATGGCAACATTTGTAACCGCTTGGTAGTGGGCCGCCCATGGTCAGGGGAATTGATTGCGAAAGATAGTGGGGTAGACTCGTGGCCATCATCACAACCAGCCACGTAGGGCCTGCTGCAGGTAGTGGAGCGGTGTCTGTTGCCGCTAGTTGTCAGCGAGTAGTGGGATCATGCAGCACCTGCTGCAGGGAGCGGAGCAGCATCGTGGCCGTTGACACAGCCTGTCAGAGAGTAATGGGTTCGCCGCAGGGGGTGATGGAGCCGCACGAAATCTGCTACAGGAAGTGGAACAGGATCATGGTTGTTATTGTGATCTGCCAAGGGATGCGGATCTGTTGATCGAGGCTCGACAGTGGTCGGAGTTCGGCCTTTGTAGGAGTCCGGGAGGAGTCCTCCTTTCGGTTGAGGTCGTGGGTGGAGTCTGGCTCCAGCAGCTGATACTGAGGTCGGAGACTGAGGTCGGAGCTTGGCTCCCGTAGGAGTCCGGGTGGAACCCTCTCGGAGCCGAAGTTACAGGCGGAACCTGGCTCCCGTAGGAGTCCGGACGGAGTCGCCCTGTTGTTGATGACGGAGCCCGGCTCCCGTAGGAGTCCGGGCGGAGCTGTTCTGCTGTCGATTGCGGAGCCCGGCTCCCGTAGGAGTCCGGGCGGAGCCGTTCCGCTGTCGATGGCGGAGCCCGGCTCCCGTAGGAGTCCGGGCGGAGCTGTTCTGCTGTCGATGGCGGAGCCCGGCTCCCGTAGGAGTCCGGGCGGAGCCGTTCTGCTGTTGATGGTGGAGCCCGACTCCCGTAGGAGTCCGGGCGGAGCGGTTCTGCTGTCGATGGCGGAGCCCGGCTCCCGTAGGAGTCCGGGCTGCCCGGCTCCCGTAGGAGTCCGGGCGGAGCCATTCTGCTGTCGATGGCGGAGCCCGGCTCCCGTAGGAGTCCGGGCGGAGCCGTTCTGCTGTCGATGGCGGAGCCCGGCTTTCGTAGGAGTCTGGGCGGAGCCGTTCTGCTGTCGATGGTGGAGCCCGGCTCCCGTAGGAGTCCGGGCGGAGCGGTTCTGCTGTCGATGGCGGAGCCCGGCTCCCGTAGGAGTCCGGGCAGAGCCGTTCTGCTGTCGATGGTGGAGCCCGGCTCCCGTAGGAGTCCGGGCGGAGCGGTTCTGCTGTCGATGGCGGAGCCCGGCTCCCGTAGGAGTCTGGGCGGAGCCGTTCTGCTGTCGATGGCGGAGCCCGACTCCCGTAGGAGTCCGGGCGGAGCGGTTCTGCTATCGATGGTGGAGCCCGGCTCCCGTAGGAGTCCGGGCAGAGCGGTTCTGCTGTCGATGGTGGAGCCCGGCTCTCGTAGGAGTTCGGGCGGAGCGGTTCTGCTGTCGATGGTGGAGTCCGACTCCCGTAGGAGTCCGGGCGGAGCCGTTCTGCTGTCGATGGCGGAGCCCGGCTCCCGTAGGAGTTCGGGCGGAGCCGTTCTGCTGTCGATGGCGGAGTCCGGCTCCCGTAGGAGTCCGGGCGGAGCCGTTTTGCTGTCGATGGTGGAGCCCGACTCTCGTAGGAGTCCGGGCGGAGCAGTTCTGCTGTCGATGGCGGAGCCCGGCTGTTGCTCCTAGATTGATTTTGATGACTACAAAACAGTTGGAAGAGATACAAATAATTTTTATGTGAAAAAGACCTTATGCTCTACAGGGGCAAAATCATAATTTCATCAAAACTCTGATTTGATAGCATTATCGTGTAGAACAAATGATATGTAATCTATTGGTGAAAGTTTCATAATTTTTGGACTTATATTTTTGGAGTTATGAAGGTTTGAAGTTCATGAGTCGACTCATGAGTCAACTCATGAAACTATGAGCTGATTGGCACGCAAAGATTAGCCATGGCACGCTGGTTTTCTGGCTTGGCACGACCTGTGAGTCGACTCATGAGTCGACCCACAAGGCATGAGTCGACTCATGAGTCGACCTCTGCTGTTTTGGGCCAAGAAAATCCAGAAACCCAATCTCTGGACTTTGCAACAGAGGTCGACTCATGAGTCGACCCCTGAGGCATGAGTCGACTCATGAGTCGACTCATATGTCGGGATTTGCCTGTAACGGCTAGTTTTTGGCCAGATTTGGTTGCTTTTTAATGCTGCTTTTTGTGCTCTAACGGCTCTTTTTCTGCCTAGTTTGTTTTCCCTTGTCTCTTAAGGCTATAAAGGTTTCAAAAGGTGGAAAACAAAAAGAAGAGAGATCCAAATATCCAAGAGGCATTCAAGTGATTTGAAAAGAGAAAATCAAGAGCATTCAAGAGGGCATTCAAGTGCATTCAAGAGAGAGTTCTCTCAAGCCAACTTCTCAACCTCATTCAAGAGCTCATTTAAAGCCTTCAAGAAGCCTTCAATCAAGCTCACCAACTCCTCAAGCATTTACTTCATCTCTCATCCACTTTGAGGAAATCCAAGAAGGGCTTCTTCATTTGAGTAAAGCGTATTTATTGTTATATTCGCTCACTTAAGGAGCTATTCTTATACTTATTTGTGCTCTAAACTGAGTTTATCTTGTGAGCAATTATTTTTATTTTGGAGGGTTTCCAAAACAAGGAAAGGTTGATCCGAACCTGAAATCGGAGTGTGTGGGTCGGCTTGTACCCGAAAAACAAGTGGACTAGCTTGGGATAGCTAGTGTCGGAGTTTCCGACGGTTGTATTCGGGTTGAATACAAAGTTTAGTGGATTGAAATTCCCAAGTAGGAGCTTGGGGAGTGGACGTAGGTGCAAGGTTGGCACCGAACCACTATAAATCATTGTGTTTGTGGCATGCTTTATTGTTTCTCTTTAATTCTCCATTATATCCTTGCATTCTTGTTTTAAGTAATTAATCTCAAACCAAAGTATCTCTCTTCATTCATCAAGCTTTTGATATATAATTTTTACAAGTAATTAGTTAAGCCTAAAATTTATAAAACCCAATTCACCCCCCCTCTTGGGTTGCATAGCTGGGCAACAAGTGGTATCAGAGCCCGGTGCTCTAGCCCTTCTTTGATCTAACAATCAAAGAGCCAAAGATCTATGGCAACCCACGTCGGCACTTCTCTAGCCGAGGGGCAATCTACCAACCGACCTCCACTTTTCAATGGGTCTAACTACACCTATTGGAAAGCTCGGATGAAGATTTTCATACAAGCACTAGACTATGATATGTGGAGTATCATAGTGAACGGTCCACACACACCCACCAAGATAGTAGATGGTGAGGAGTCAACCAAACCCGAAAGAGAATGGGATGAGGTTGATAAGAAATTGGCACAGTTAAATGCTAAAGCTATGAATGTTCTTTACTGTTCACTTGATGCAAATGAATTTAATCGCATTTCTACTTGTGCATCTGCTAAAGAAATATGGGATAGGTTAGAAGTAACCCATGAGGGAACAAATCAAGTAAAGGAGTCTAAAATAAACATGCTTGTACATAAATATGAGTTATTTAAAATGGAGCATGATGAGTCCATAACTGCTATGTTTACTCGCTTTACTGATATAATTAATGGTTTGAAGAGTCTTGGCAAATCTTATACTAACAGTGAACTTGTAAGGAAGATTCTCAGGTCATTGCCAAGAACCTGGGAAGCCAAGGTGACTGCTATCCAAGAAGCAAAGGACTTGAACACTCTACCTCTAGAAGAGCTTCTTGGATCCTTGATGACTCACGAGCTTAGCATGAAGCAACATCAAGAGGATGAAGTCAAAAAGAAGAGAACCATTGCCCTCAAATCCACAGCCTCTCCTGATGAAGAAACTGACGACACAGAAGATGAAGAACAAGATGAAGAAATGGCACTCATCATCCGAAGATTCAAGAAGTTCCTAAGAAAGAGGAAACAGGGGATGAGAAAGAGACCTTTCACAAAAGGGGAACAAAGCAAAGAGAAAGAAAAAGATCAACCCCTTATATGCTATGAGTGCAAGAAGCCGGGGCATTTCAAATCCGAATGTCCATAATTGAAGAAAGGTCCCAAAAAGTTCAAAAAGAAGGCAATGATGGCCACATGGAGTGCGAGCGATGACTCAAGCTCCGATGAGGAGACCTCAACAGAACAAGCCAACCTGTGCCTTATGGCACACGATAATGAGGTAATTTCTGAAAACCCTAGTGATTTTACTTTTGAAGAATTGCATGAAGCCTTCAATGATTTAATTGATGAATTGAAGAAACTAGGAATGAAAAACAAAGAACTAAAACTGAAAAATCAGTCTTTAGTAAAACAAGCAGAAAATCTTTCAGTTGAAAAATCTACTTTGCTTCAAGAGAACCAAAGCCTAAAGAATGATATTAATAAGCTGAAACCTATAGTAGATAAATTCACCTTAAGTTCAAACAAACTAAATATGATTCTTGAAAATCAAAAGGCCATATATGATAAGGCCGGACTTGGCTATAACCCCTTAAAGAAACAAAAATTTCTGAAAAATATTTATGTAAATTATTCAAGTAACAAGCCTACCAATACTACTTGTTTTAAATGTGGTAGAACAGGGCATAAATCTTACACTTGTGCAAACATAACTGTAAAGAAAATATGGGTTCCAAAAGGAACCATCTTGACTAACCAAAAAGGACCCAAGAAAGCTTGGGTACCTAAAACAAAAACTTGATATTTGTTTGCAGGTGTGTCTAGCATCCCATGGAGAAAACAGGAAATGGTATCTGGACAGTGGATGCTCGAGATACATGACTGGTGATGAATCACAATTCATCACGATTGATGCTAAGGATGGAGGGATGGTCACCTTTGGAGATAATGGCAAAGGAAAGATCATCGGGATAGGTAACATTGGTATCACTCCCTCCAAATATATTGAAAATATTTTGTTAGTTAAAGGTTTAAAGCATAACTTACTTAGCATTAGTCAATTTTGTGATAAAGGGTATAAAGTAGTTTTTGAATCATCTGTTTGTATTGTGACTAGTCCTATTAATGATGGCATCAAATTTATAGGACATAGACATGGCAATGTTTATATGGTAGATCTAAATGATTTAGCCAAATTAGACATGCAATGCCTAGTGTCCTTAAATGCTAAAGTTAATGAGACTAGTTGGCTTTGGCATCGTAGACTTGCTCACATTAGCATGCATTCTCTTTCAAAATTAATTAAGAAAGAATTAGTTCATGGCTTGCCTAAACTGAATTTTGAAAAAGATAGGATTTGTGATGCATGTCAACTAGGTAAGCAAACTAGAGTTTTATTTAAATCCAAAAATATTGTTTCAACTTCTAGACCATTAGAGCTTTTGCATATGGATTTATTTGGACCAACTAGAACCACAAGTCTAGGAGGAAAACGATATGGTTTTGTAATAATAGATGATTATTCACGTTTTACTTGGGTTTTCTTTTTGGCACACAAAGATGAAACTTTTCATATTTTCACTAAATTTCATCGAAAAGTCACTAATGAAAAAGGATTTTCAATTCAAAATATTAGAAGTGATCATGGAACTGAATTTGAAAATCAAAACTTTGAAAAATTTTGTGATGAGAATGGAATCGGCCATAACTTCTCTGCTCCTAGAACACCCCAACAAAATGGGGTAGTTGAAAGGAAAAACAGAACCTTAGAAGAAATGGCCCGTACCATGCTTTGTGAAAGCAACCTTCCAAGATATTTTTGGGCGGAAGCTATTAACACAGCATGTTATATTCTAAATCGTGCTTTAATTAGACAATTTTTTAAGAAAACCCCCTATGAACTTTGAAAAGGAAGAAAACCAAATATTGCATATTTTCATGTTTTTGGTTGCCGATGTTTTGTATTAAATAATGGTAAGGAAAGACTTGGTAAATTTGATGCAAAATCAGATGAAGCAATCTTTCTGGGTTACTCCTCTACTAGTAAAGCTTTTAGAGTTTTTAATAAAAGAACTTTAGTAGTTGAGGAGTCCATTCATGTTGTCTTTGATGAATCTAACGATCTTCCTTCAAGGAAGAATGAGGGTGTTGATGATGCAGATCCATTAATAGAAGGTATGAAGGAGATCACTCTGAAAGATTCAGCCACTCCAGAGGACAAGGAACAAGAAGACAAACAAGATGAGATAGGTGAGGAAATTCAAGAACAACCTCAAGGTACAATTGACCTACCCAAGGAATGGAGGTATGTTCACAACCACCCTAAGGAGTTAATTATTGGTGATCCTATGCATGGTGTAAAACTCGCTCTTCACTTAGAGATGTGTTTAATCATTGTGCTTTTGTATCTCATTTTGAACCTAAAACTATTGAAGAAGCTGAAAAAGATCATAATTGGATTAATGCAATGCAAGAGGAACTTAATCAATTTGAAAGAAATAATGTTTGGACTTTGGTTTCAAGACCTAAAAACTGTTCAATAATTGGCACAAAATGGGTCTTTAGAAACAAATTAGATGAGCATGGTAATGTAATTAGAAATAAAGCAAGATTGGTTGCTAAAGGATATAATCAAGAAGAAGGGATTGATTTTGATGAAACCTTTGCACCAGTAGCTAGATTAGAAGCCATTAGACTTCTACTTGCATATGCTTGCTTTATGAAATTCAAATTGTTTCAAATGGATGTTAAAAGCGCATTTTTAAATGGATTTATTGCTGAAGAAGTTTATGTAGAACAACCCCCTGGATTTGAAAAACATGCCTTTCCTAATCATGTCTTTAAATTAAATAAGGCATTATATGGATTAAAACAAGCACCTAGAGCATGGTATGATAGACTAAGCAAATTTTTACTAAGTAATAGTTTTTCAAGAGGTAATGTAGATACAACCCTCTTTATCAAAAGAAATCAAAATGATATGTTAGTTATACAAATTTATGTTGATGACATAATTTTTGGGTCTACTAATGAATCCCTTTGTCAAGACTTTGCTAAGCTTATGCAGGGAGAGTTCGAGATGAGCATGATGGGAGAACTCACCTTCTTCCTCGGACTCCAGATCAAACAATCAAAAGAGGGAATCTCCATCACCCAAAGCAAGTACACCAAGGAACTACTCAAAAGATTTGGAATGGAGAACTCCAAACCCATTGGCACACCAATGAGTCCCTCATGTAAGCTTGACAAGGATGATGAAGGTAAATGTGTAGACTTAAAATACTATAGAGGCATGATTGGATCATTATTATATTTAACTGCAAGTAGGCCTGATATCATGTTTAGTGTTTGTTTATGTGCTAGATATCAATCTAATCCTAAAGAATCTCATTTGAATGCTGTTAAAAGAATCCTTAGATACTTAAATGGTACTCAAACTTTAGGGTTATGGTACTCTAAGGACTCACAAATAGATTTATTAGGATATTCTGATGCTGACTTTGCTGGATGTAAACTAGATAGAAAAAGCACAAGTGGAACTTGTCAATTTCTTGGAGTTAACCTAATCTCATGGTTTAGCAAGAAACAAAATTCGGTAGCACTGTCTACGGCTGAGGCCGAATACATTGCAGCCGGAAGTTGTTGTGCTCAAATCTTGTGGATTAAGCAACAACTCGAAGACTTTGGAATTAAACTTAATGAAACACCAATAAGATGTGACAACACAAGTGCCATAAATCTATCTAAAAATCCTATTCAACACTCAAGATCCAAACATATTGAAATAAGACATCACTTCATAAGAGAACATGTTCAAAACAAAAATATAATTCTTGAATATGTTTGCACCGAAAATCAATTAGCTGATATCTTTACAAAGGCCCTTAGTGAGGATAGATTCTGTGAAATTAGGAGAAATCTAGGAATTCTTGATCCATTTGCCTGAATTATTTTTCAAATTCCAATGATTTATGGTCAAAATTCCTAAGAGCTCAATTTCCAACACCTTTCTTGGTCCCAAAAGCTCAAGTTTTTCATTCTAAAAACTCATCTTAGAGCTAAACTCCTCCCTAAATTTCAAATTTTTTTGGAATTTATTCACATTTTTTCTGATTTTCTGAACTTCATGAGTCGACCCATGAGTCGACTCAATGGCAAACTTGTAATTCCCAGCAACTTCCAACGGGCTGAAGGGTTTATATGTTGATTTACTGTTCGTGAGCCGACCCTCACGCTCGTCTTCCTCCTTCCGAAATCCATTCTCCCTTCTCCCATTTGCTCCATTTCCTAGGCTTGAGCTAGTGGAACTCCTCCCGCCTCCTCTCCACCGTAAATAGCCACTCGGGAAAGGTTCTTTTGTGACCTCTTCCCTTGTTCTTCACGGTTGGAGCGTGCCCTAGCACTCCACCGTCCCTCTCAAATCCACTCATTCTCTCCTCCAAAACCTCAAATCACTCTCTTATAATCCTTCCTCCACTCTTCACTTGCTCCTCAAGTCTCCTCGCCTGCTATTGAAGAGGTATGGCACCAAAAATGAAACTTCCCCAAAGGAGAAAGTCTGTCCGGAACTTGAAGAAAGTGTCAGAAGGAAAAGACAAGCGGCACAGTCCACCTCTGTCCCGTTCCAGCTTCAGTTCAAGGTCCTTCACAGTCTTCTCAAACTCCCAGTAAGAACCCTCTCTCAGATAGAAAAGTAGAAACCGGAAAAATATTGACTTTCGGTTCTTTGAAAGTGAGGGATTTTCTTTAGCAAGTAAGATCAAAATCAGGGATGGAGCTTTTACTGTTCACTCAAAGAAGTCACCTTTGTTGACCTTGTTAGGGAGTTTTATCAGAATCTTATTTATGGAAATGGGTCTGTAACTTCAACTGTGAAAGGGATTGATATCTGTCTGGATCCTGTCATTTTAGGGAGATTTTACACTTACCTAGTGAAGGTTATGCATACATGGAACTCCCCGTGAAAGAAGAAGGTATAAGTGTTATATTGGAGGAACCTACCAAGGAAATTTGAATAAACTAGAGGCCAAGATTTTACCTATAGAAATGAGAATCTTACATCAAATGGTCACAAAACTTTTCTTCCCTAGGAGTGGTAGGCACGATCTTCTGTCAGGCAGGGACATATGCATTATGTTTCACATTATCACAGAAACCCCCTAAACCTCCCAGCACTTATGATAGAGGCCATGAGAGAGACTCTGAACAGATCTAAGGCACATTTGCCTTATGGTATGGCCCTGACTAGAGTTTTCAGGAGGTTTGGAGTTAGTTGTGAGGGGGAGGCTCCCACCAAACTGTCTCATGTTGATACCTTCAACCTACACACCTTGCATCGAATGGGGTTCACAAAAAGTGGTGGTGGTTGGATCAGGGAGCTGAGGAGAGAGGCAGAAGAAGAGCAGAAGAAAGAGCTGAGGATACAGCAGAAGTCAGAGCTGAAGAAGAAGAAGGTCCATCATCTCCTGTTCATGACTTCAGGGCAGCTTCACCAGATATACAGTTCTTTCCGGATCCAGAGGCTGGCCCTTCTGAGTTTACCAGGATACCCACACCTGTGCATCAGCCAGAGAGCAGAGCACCTCCGCCAGAGTTCACACTGTCCGATTATCAGATTGAGCGGATTGCACAGCGTATGGTCTCTTTGATGTCGAGTCAGATGAGCAGTACTTCATTTGTACCAGGGGCTACTTCTACTGATCAGACTTTGACTCCCCACATCTCCACAGTATATCAGATGATGGCAGATCAGTCCATGAGGATTCAGCAGCTTGAGGACACTGTTCTGAGATTGACTGGTAGAGTTCTCGAGTTACAGGGGCAGGTCTTCGATTTGGCACACCCTCAGCCTCAGGAGTCTACGATTGAGGTCACTGATCTCACTGCAGAGGCCGGCAGACTCAGAGGAGCTCTTGAGGGCGGTTATGAGTTACTGAGGAAGGAGATCAGAGGATCAAGTGAGCAAGCTACTACTCAGTTCACTGCACTTCTCCAGGCTGTCTCCAGGGCACTGACTGTACTTGACTCCATCAGACTTACCCTTTCAGTTCAGTCCCTAGCTTCTCAGCGTTCTCAGCCACCCAGTTCCTCCCGTTCGCCTGCTCGTGCCAGTTCTTCCTCTCGTGCCAGAGGCAGACGGGGTCGAGGACGCATCTCAGATCCAGATCCATCTGATCCTTATCACATTTCTGATGATTCTGATCATTGATCATTTCTAGATCCTAGGTCTTAGTGTTAGTCCTCTCTAGGATCTGTATTTTTGGGGCCATGTATTGACATGAGCTAGTTGACTTTGTATGTTACTTTTTATGTTACAATCTATGTACTGAAACAATTATGGCTTTACCTTTGGAATGATGATTATCTTACTTTGGTCATATATTCTCTTTTGTGAAATATTGTCTTCTCTTTATGGTATTATCATTTTATGATTGCTGTTAATAGTTGCTTCATTAAGGGGGAGCAAACCCTACAAGAGGAAAAATTAAAGAATGCTTCAAAAAAGGACTTAACCTTGTTTGATGATGTCAAAAAGGGGGAGAAATTAAACACAAAGAAATCCATCAAAAGCAAACACTACAACTTATGAGAAATTAATACATTGACAATTTTAAGTATAAATGCTAAATATACTGCAAATAAGTACCTTTTAAAATTACTCATACTCTGATTTGCTGTAAACCATTGAATATGCTTTGATAGGCTTTCAAATTCCAAACCCACTCTGATATATTGAATACATTGCTCTAATACTTTGACAATTTTACTACTCCGATACATTACTCAATTTTACTCTGATACATTGAAAAACTGTTTTTATTACTCTGATACTTTGCAAAATTTTTCTCTGACACTTTGTAAAATTGTTTTCCCTACACTGATACATTGCAGGATTTTCATTTCTCTTGCTCTGATACATCTTAAACTTAAATGATCTAATACTCTTTCCAAATCAACTATTCAATATGCTTTGGCACACATGACTAGTTTTGAGAATTGAGAAATTTTTTCAAAATACAGTTTGCTCTGATAATAAAATCAAATTTTCTGCTCTAACACCAAAACAATTATCCAATGAGCATATCTTCCAATCTTTAAGCAAATGGACAAACTATTTATGCATATAACCATTTGTTTCACATGCCAAAAGAATCATACTCTTTTCAAGCATATGCACCTAAAATGCAATCTGTTGAAATTCATGATTCAGAAAAATGCTTTTGTTCAAATATTTTGTCATCATCAAAAAGGGGGAGATTGTTGCTCCTAGATTGATTTTGATGACTACAAAATAGTTGGAAGGGATACAAATAATTTTTATGTGAAAAAGACCTTATGCTCTACAGGGGCAAAATCATAATTTCATCAAAACTCTGATTTGATAGCATCATCGTGTAGAACAAATGATATGTAATCTATTGGTGAAAGTTTCATGGTTTTTGGACTTATATTTTTGGAGTTATGAAGGTTTGAAGTTCATGAGTCGACTCATGAGTCAACTCATGAAACTATGAGCTGATTGGCATGCAAAGATTAGCCATGGCACGCTGGTTTTCTGGCTTGGCACGACCTGTGAGTCGACTCATGAGTCGACCCACAAGGCATGAGTCGACTCATGAGTCGACCTCTGCTGTTTTGGGCCAAGAAAATCCAGAAACCCAATCTCTGGACTTTGCAACAGAGGTCGGCTCATGAGTCGACCCCTGAGGCATGAGTCGACTCATGAGTCGACTCATATGACGGGATTTGCCTGTAACGGCTAGTTTTTGGCCAGATTTGGTTGCTTTTTAATGCTGCTTTTTATGCTCTAACGGCTCTTTTTCTGCCTAGTTTGTTTTCCCTTGTTTCTTAAGACTATAAAAGGTTTCAAAAGGTGGAAAACAAAAACAAGAGAGATCAAAATATTCAAGAGGCATTCAAGTGATTTGAAAAGAGAAAAGCAAGAGCATTCAAGAGGGCATTTAAGTGCATTCAAGAGAGGTTTTCTCAAGCCAACTTCTCAACCTCATTCAAGAGCTCATTTAAAGCCTTCAAGAAGCCTTCAATCAAGCTCACCAACTCCTCAAGCATTTACTTCATCTCTCATCCACTTTGAGGAAATCCAAGAGGGACTTCTTCATTTGAGTAAAGCATATTTATTGTTATATTCGCTCACTTAAGGAGCTATTCTTGTACTTATTTGTGCTCTAAACTGATTTTATCTTGTGAGTAATTGTTTTTGTTTTGGAGAGTTTCCAAAACAAGGAAAGGTTGATCCGAACCTGAAATCGGAGTGTATTGGGTTGGCTTGTACCCGGAAAACAAGTGGACTAGCTTGGGATAGCTAGTGTCGGAGTTTCCGACGATTGTATTCGGGTTGAATACAAAGTATAGTGGATTAGAATTCTCAAGTAGGAGCTTGGGGAGTGGATGTAGGTGCAAGGTTGGCACCGAACCACTATAAATCATTGTGTTTGTGGCATGCTTTATTGTTTCTCTTTAATTCTCCATTATATCCTTGCATTCTTGTTTTAAGTAATTAATCTCAAACTAAAGTCTCTCTCCTCATTCATCAAGCTTTTGATATATAATTTTTACAAGTAATTAGTTAAGCCTAAAATTTTTAAAACCCAATTCACCCCCCCCCCCTCTTGGGTTGCATAGCTGGGCAACATCCTTCATCTTGAAGGCTTCTTCTGTTCGGGCATATCCTTCGACCCGAGCCAGCAAATCAGCAAAGTCCCTAGGATACTTCTTTTTCAGGAAAAACAAAAGTTCGTTCTTATGAAGACCGCCCTTTAGGGCGGCCATCGCGATCGATTGGTCCAAGTTCTGGACCTCCAACGTGGCGACGTTGAAACGGTTGACGTAAGCTCGGATGGATTTCTCCTCCCTTTGCTTGATGTTGATGAGGGACTCCGAGCCTCTCCGGGGACACCGGCTGCTAACAAAATGAGCCGCAAACTGGTGGCTCATCTGGTCAAAGAAAAAGATGGTACCCCGCTTCAATGTCGAGTACCAGTTCCTTACTGCTCCCTTCAGAGTGGATGGAAAAGCTCGGCACAGCATAGCATCTGGTGCACCATGGAGCAGCATCATTGTCCGGAAGGCCTCCAGGTGGTCAACCGGATACGAGGTCCCATCGTAGCTTTCGAATTGGGGGAGCTTGAAGTTTGATGGGATCGATTCCTGCATGATCATTTGAGAGAAGAGAGGGTCAGTACAGATGTCCTCACCATAAGTAGGGAGAGCGTGGTGGAGCTCTTCGATCCGTTGGTTCATCTCCTAGAGCCTTCGATCCAGGAGGTCCTCTCGACTGCGAGTCTCAAAGATCTTCTGGTAGAGTGGAGGTAGGAATCCTCCGAGAGTGGAATCGTGATCAGATCGGGGGCTCTCCACCCTCGGATTCCCCTTTTCGGGGAAGACAGGATGACTGGCCCAAGTGGCCTGCCCTACTGTCAGATCTTGGAACTCCGGTGACACTCTTTCCAACCGCACTGACACCTGTGGCTGTTGCTGCTGCATGGCCTGCACTGCTTTGGTGAGGCTTCTGACCTACTGAACTAGCAGGTCGAACTGCTCCATACCGATCGTCATTGTCGGAGGAGGAGGAGGAGCCTGGAAAATTGGAGGCGAGGTCGGAGCCTGAGATCTGGTTGCGGAGGCCGTGGATCACCTGGTGGATGCCTTTCAGGGAGGCATCAGGTGAAGATCTAGTAGGGGAAGGAGAGGAGGATGTCGGAGAAGATGACTGGAGGTAATCCCGTTGAGCACTCCTTCAAGAACAAGGGTATTGCGAAGACACGTCGCCCTCCTTCTAGCGCCAATTCTGTTGGTGCAGAATTCCATCGAAGCTGGAGTTGCTGGAGTCGAGATGATCGCGGCCGCCATTGGGACCTGCAAGGGAAGTCTAAACCAGAGTTGGGGGTGCTCCGGCAAGACCCTCCGATGCTCAAGTCAGTACTCTGCTTCAACAGAAATGGAGTGCTCGAGTGGAAATTTTAGCAAAATTTTGAGATAGAGTTTTGAGCTTAGAGAAGAACATATCTGAGGGTCCTTATTTATAGATGGAGAGCGTAACTGATTGACAGCGATGTCTGTAACCGTCTGGTAGTGGGCCGTTCAGAGTCGCACGGAGTTTGTTACGGAGAGTAGTGGCGTCGGGGGCCGTTCTGGGCCACGTGGAGTTTGTTACGGAGAGTGGTATCCATTGTCGTGACTTGCCAGAGAGTGGAGCAGGGTAGCGGCCCTCATTGTGGCTTGCCAGAGAGTGGTGGAGCCATGTGAAATTCGTTGCAGAGAGTGGAGCAGGGTAGCAGCCCTCGTCGTGGCTTGCTAGAGAGTGGTGGAGTCGTGTGGAATCCGTTGCAGAGAGTGGAGCAGGGTAGAGGCCCTCGTCGTGGCTTGCCAGAGAGTTTGGATCTGTCAGCTGAAGCTCGACTGGGATGTCTGATGGAGCGGAATGGCTCTCTGTCTCGTCGATCTAGGAGAAGCTCGAATATTTTCGAGGTCGCTGATGAGTTTACTGTTGTCGGAGGCCTTGGGCGCTGAGGCTACAGGTGAGAACCATCTGCTATAGAGACTCAGATGAAGACTTCTATTGGTGAAGTCTGATAGGAGTCCAATTGCTAGGGAAGTCCGTCTGGGATTTGTCCGATGCGGAAGCTCGTTTGAAGATTATCCGTCGGAGGAGTCCGGTTTCATGAGGAATCTAGCGGAAGGTCGGCCGATGGTGGACTTCGGATGGCATTGGGGAGGCTCGTCTGCTGGAGGAGTCTGAGGGATCCGGAGGCGATCGGCCGTTGTAGAAATTCAGCTGCTGGAGTCCGTCCGTTACAAAAGCTCGTTCGGAATCCATCTGTTGTGGAAGTTCGAACAGAGTCCGATTCTTGCAGGAGCTCGTCCGGAATCCATCCGCTGTGGAAGTTCGGACGGAGTCCGATTCTTGCAGGAGCTCGTCCGGAATCCATCCGCTGTGGAAGTTCGGATGGAGTCCGGTTCTTGCAGGAGGTCGAAAGGAGGCCACTTATTATAGGAGCTCGGTTGAAGATCGATTGTCGTAGGAGCTCGAAGCAACGACCTGGCCGGTGGATCCTGCCCCATGGTAGAAGCTCGTCTGGGATCCGGCTACGAAGAACTTTGGCTGAAGTCTACCTGTAATAGAAGTTTGGAAGAAATTTGTTTACAATAGAGGCTCGAATGAAATTTGCTTATAGTAGATATCTGGGTAGACAGCCCGCTGTAGAAATTCGGAGTAGACCGCTCGTAGTAGAAGTTCGGCTCTCGCGGGAGCTCGGTTGGGATCCGAAAGGGATTCGGAGAATAGTTGATTACTGTAGAAGGTCGACTGGCAGTGAGGCCCAGAGAGCTTTTGGGGCGGCCCGGTAGATGAATGTAGAAGTTCATTATCGAAAAAGTTCGGACGGTCGAGGGGGTTCGGAGAGACGCCACACACAAGGTCGGAAGTCGGAAGAGCCCTGGAAGGGTCGATCTTTTATAAACTTCGGTTGGGGGGTATTTTATATCCAACAGTGCCTCTTTTTTTTAGTAGAAAAGAAATGGTGCTCTTTGAAAGAAACATTGAATGATGTGGTAACCAACACTTAGGAATCACGGTTTCACGATCTTCTTTGGCTATCCAATTTTCTCATTGCCAATAAAATATCATCAACTTCTTTATATCTCCATTATCAGTATTAAAAAATTCCCATAATTTAAAAGGACATTATCAATTTATCTTTCAAAAAATATTAAAAACTTATAAATTTATAAAAGATGGCTTAAAATGAGTAAGATCAAGACAGGTTATGCTTGTCACGCACACGTTTCACAGGACTCCTAAAATAGGCAGGATAATAAAACCTAGGAAAAAATTGTAAGTCGGTCATGTAGACTTATGCCCTTCGCATGGCCATGCATATCCACTTCCATCCTACAAAAAAAACAAAACATAAAAAAAAAGTCGGTCGGGCTGGCAATTCCGTTCTTTCTTCTGCCTTCCCCCCTCCGCTTTTTCCTGAAAGTGGGTCCTAGTCGCACTGGCGTGCCCAACACGAGACCTTCAAATTCCACCCTCACCCGACTCTTCTCTTCATGCTTTTTCTTTTCCTTTCTCCTTAATTTATTTTAAACAAACGCCTCCTACTTCAAAGAAAAGAAAACCCAATTTTCTATATTTACGACCACCGTATGAAGGCACGAGATATGCGCCACCTCGTCGTTTCCTTCAAGTCCTCTTTCTAACGTCGCATAACTAGAGATCTGCACGATCCAATTAATCGTGGGTCCATCTACACCACTCCAGAAAACGGATCGTGACGCCCGTGATGTCCAACGAATTGACGACCGGCGCACAAGTTGGTGTCAATCTAACTCCGTCCCTTTCGCGATTTGACGGTCCTGATTGCGACTCCCCACCAATTCCGCTGCCTTATCTTCTTTTTTATTTT